>NC_089222.1:76384284-76684284 GCF_963924675.1 Phocoena phocoena
GGAGAGGAGGAGAGAGGCTACAAATGCTACTGTTTTGAAGTACTCTCCACCCACCTACCACCTCCACCATCACCATCTCCAACATCATCTCAGCCAGTTTTAGGGACTCAGAAGGTCCTCACATCCCTCTAATATACATGTACCTGCAATGGGGCACTGGAAAGGCTTGGGAGGGCACTTGTAAATTACCATTCTCTGAAGCTTTCTCTTGGGAAAAGATTCTGAATGCTTGGCTTAAACCCAGCCCTCTGTCTTCAATGCTTATTCTGCTTCTCTTTACCCACTTGTAACTGTACCTGCTTTTAACAGCCTATAATTATAAGTTACTAGAATCCGGGAAAGAGTAAAAAGTCTTAATATTTCACCAGCAAAAAATAAAACAAAAACAAAACCCACTGCAGATATATATCTATTACCATGGATCTATCATTAAGTGAGAAAAGCTGGCAACCAACATACATATACATATAAATAAAGAAATATCTGGAAGAATAAACACCAAACTATTAGCAACTGTTAAGACAGACAACTGAGTGGGTGGATTATTTTTGTTCCTTTTTTGCTCATCTGCACATATATAATGAAAATGTGTAGTTTTGTAATTAGAAATTTTTAAAAAATAAAATAGAAACTTCATTTGGAAAAAAAATCAAAAAGAGAGTTGAATAAGCTCAGTTTTCCCCACTACTCTGAAGGTACGTGAGCTAGAAGCATGGGCTCTGGGGTCAGACTGCGTCCTACACTTGAATGATACTCTCTAGGCCTGATTTTTCATCTGGAAATTGAGGATAATATTAAAATCTACTCCACAGAGTTGTTTCAAGGATTAAATGAGTTATTTCTTACAAAGATATGTATTCAATAAATGGCAGTTATTATTATTGCTTATTCTTACATGTCTACAGCACAGGTTTAAAACCTTGCAAATACTTTTCAAAATGTTTCTATCCAGGAGAAATATTTTCATTGTGGAACTTGCATACATTCCCCCCATATGCAAATCCATCACTTGCTCCCTCTTACTTTCAGCTTAGACAGTGCTGGCTTCCAGGGGCCCACCCTGCGGGCACAGTGTCACAGAAATGAAAGGAAGACGGAAGAGAAAGGAAGTCAATTTGGTTTCTCCTAATCTGGGCAGGTTGACCCGTGTTGAAATTAATTATTGGAAGACATGGTAATACATGGTTTGCTTTCAGAATCAGTACCAGCAGATGAGGAAGCTTTCCTCTGGAACAGCTTTCCTTGTTTCCTTTCTAAACCATGTCAGTGCTCTCTGAGAGTCAGCAACTTTATTCTTCCCAGCGGTGTGTTATTCTCACTGTGCAAGGTGAATATGTTGACACCTTGTGAAACTAGTGGCCACATTCTTGGGACCCCTGTGAGCAGGCCCACTGAATCAGAAAATCCTTTAGAAGGGAGAATGCTCTCACTCAGTGCCCAGACTCTCTCCCCTTCCTTACCCTTTTCTGAGGCCTTTATGGCAGGTTCAGCTTCAGTCTCATGACAGAAATGGAATCACACGTCTTACCAACAGACTAGTCCTTCATATCAGGTCCCACTGGCAGCTAATCCAGCCCTGCCCTGGTGCTCACATTTGATAATTAGACTTTTATCCCTATCCCTTCCTTACCTGGAACCCTGCCTCTGATTTGCAGCCCAGTAACTGAAGCCTGCTATCTGTTAAGAGTCTTCTCTATGTAAACCACTGATCCTCTTCCTTGCATCTCTGAATACATTGGCTCTTGGATGCCCAGTAGTGGGTATCCCCTACCTACCACCCCAAGGCAGGATGCACCATTACTTTATTGCCTTTCCTTGGTTCTGACTGGTCAGATTGGATGGACCCCTTTCACATGCTTAACCCGAGGGCCAAGCTTAGTTCCTGTAGCTGATCTTTCCACTTGGCACCTGGCCCATCTCAAACGACAAGCCTACTCTTTCCAACCTAGTTAGGCAGACCACACCATGCTGAGGCTTGAGAGATGACAGCATGGTACTTGATAACCTATCCTGGAAGGGAGTGAGGCTTAGAGGTATCCCATCACCACCACTCCCATGGTCACCACTACTGCCACTGAGGCCACCATTCACCAGGCACCTCCCACGAAACAAATTCTCTATTAGGCACATTATACATATTATTTCTAACCCTCACATCACTCTGTGGGGGAGGTGTCACCATCTCTATTTTAGAGAGTACACTGAGGCTCAGGGAAATTGACTGTCCCTGGGCCCAAGGCCAACAAAAGAAAAGAACAGATTGACTGCAAATGCTACACTTTTCTCCACTATATCATATGTCCAAATAGACGGAAATTGGAATGAGAGGGATGTCTCAAACAGGCTTGTGGAGCTATCAAGAGAGATGTGTTCTGGAAACAAGGAGGTTTCATTAATGGTAGCCTGACCTTAGCAAAAGGTAAAAAGAAAGAGACAAAATAGGACTCCCCTGGTGGTGCAGTGGTTAAGAATCCGCCTTCCAATGCAGGGGGCACACATTCGATCCCTGGTCCGGGAAGATCCCACATGCCGTGGAGCAACTAAGCCTGTGTGCCACAACTACTGAGCCCGTGCTCTACAGCCCGTGAGTCACAACTACTGAAGACCGTGTGCCTAGAGCCCGTGCTCCGCAACAAGAGAAGCCACCGCAATGAGAAGCCCGCACACCACAACGAAGAGTAGCCCCTGCTCGCCGCAACCAGAGAAAGCCCATGTGCAGCAACCAAAGCCCATGTGCAGCAACCAAGACCCAATGCAGCCAAAAATAAATTAATTAATTAAAAAAAAAAGAAAGACAAAATAATATTCTGGGCTAGGCCAAGTATAGTCCACTTTGTGCTAGAAAATGGAAATGAAGACTCAGGCTAGATACTGGCCAAGTTAATTGTTAAACAGGACAAGCGCCAGCAGAGAACAGAGCCAGCTGTCACCAATAGTGGGTACACGTGTTTCAGATAAGGTAGAGGATGGGTAGAGAAAGATGAAAGGCAGTCGTGGGACGCCTAGAGCCCTGAGGTCACACAGAGCTTTTAGATGAAGAAGATGTCATAGAGGGTCATGAAGGTGACCCTGGAGTCCAAGGGAATTATGAGGCACAAGGAGGGAAAGACTGTCACTCTGCAGTCCTGTGGCCACAGTGCTAACACATGGTTGTCTGAGGGGTTACCTGGATCCACACATAGAAAGAGGATTAGGAACTGGTTCTGGGGTGAAACTGAGGACACTGCCAGGCCCAATCCCAGAGACATCCAAAGCTTTTGCGGATCAAGAGACTCTGTGGCAAAGGAGTTGAGAGCCTGGGCTCTGGAGCCAGACTACTGGGTTTGAATCCCAGTTCCACCCCTTACTAGCTTTGCCAACTTGAGCTATTATTTCACCTCTTTGCCTCCGACTCCTTATCTGTAAGTTGGAATATCAATACCTAATGGGATGTTATGAGAATGAAGCGAACCGTGCCTGGCACATAGAAAGTCCTCAGTAAGTGTTACTGTTATTATCATTACTGCTGTTGCTATTAGGATCTCCTCAACAGGGAGAAGGAAAACGTGTCTATCAGTGAACACGACAGACTGAATAAAATGTATGACTAGGATTGTCTTGGACTCAAATCAATATACTTAACATAAAATCGGTATACTTCTTTTGTCTAATTTACCTTTTCTTTTGCTGTTGCCTTTAAGATACCCTTGAAAAGAACCAATCTTATTCATCTCCAACACGGGAGAATTTTTGAAAGGGAAAAAGAACTTTGTCACGTTTCAACTAACAGAGGGGGAGGGTTAAAGCCTCCCTAGCAGTCAGGCACGGTGTGATGGTAACTATCTCAGCCAGAAAATCATGGAAACTTAGTGAGGCTGGGGAAATGAACTGAGTAAGGATTACCATGCCCTCTTGTCAAAACTGGTTTCCTATGAAACCAATTTACAGGAAATAATTTCATCTGAAAAAATGTTTTAGGTTTCTTTGTTTTTTTCAGTTAAAAAAATATGGAAGAGTCCAAAGAACTCACTCAAAATTTGGCTCCAAAGACGCTTCTTCCTGGACCGGGGCTGTCCATGCTAACTCCAGCTCAGGGCAATCCTACAAATTCTATGACGATGGCTCTCGGTTAGGTCCCAGGTTATATGTTCCTGGGGCCTGTGTTTTTATGAATATTCATCTAATCTGCCTCTCTTCCATTTATCATTCTTAGAGTTGGAAAGGACCTTAGACATCACCTGGCCTGATATCCACCCACCAAAGGAATGAATGCCATTCATTCCTTTAACTTTTCAAGCACCGATTGCATGCTAGGCTCACCATGCTAGACACTGGGATAAAAAGGCTAATAAACTAAAATCCCTGCTCTAAGGAAGGTCATAGCTGGGGAGTGAGGCCATCATAAAATTGATTATGACACTGCATGATAACTACCATGATAGGGATGTGACCAGAAAAAGTGGATGCCTTAGAAAAGGGGTATTCAATCCAAGCCATGGAGGCCGCTGAAGGCTTCCTGAAGAGGCGATACTTGAGATGAGTGTTCAAAGATGCACAGAAGTTGGTCGGGGTAGTCAAAGTTAAAGAGCTGGGAAGGATTAATAAGGAGACAGCACCGAGACTTGAGAGCATGACGTGTTCAGGTAAACTCTGGGAGACAGGACTATCGAGTGGGGTAGAGGGAGCACAGGAGGGATAAAAGGTAAAACCAGAGAAGTCAGCAGCCAGGTCATTAAAGGTTTATAATTTCAAGAGTTTGACCTTTATCCCAATGGGACAACACCTATGAGTTCCATAACAAATGGAGTAGCATGATGAGATGTGCATCTTAGGAAAACCACTCTGGTAGCAATTTGGGCATGGATTTAAGGAGACCATGACTAGAGTCAGGGAAAACAGGAGGATACTGCAATAATCCAATCAAGAGATAATGAGACTCTGCTCTAGGGCAGTGGCAATGAAGATGAGAGGAAAGGGACATATTAAAGACAGAATCGGTAGGACTTTGTGAAGGGCTCATGAGGGGTGAGAGTTAAGAATGACTCCCAAGTTTCTGGTTGGTGCTCTTCACCAGCACGGGGAATACAGGGGGAAGAGCACACCTGGAAGGGGCAGGAGATGATCAAATAAATTTTGGACACATTGGGTTTGAGAACCCTCTGAAAAGTCAAAGTGGAGGTGTCCAGAAAGCCAGTGTGTTTTCGAACAGGAAGCACAGGGGTAAGATCAGAGATGAGACACAGATTTAGAAGCCATCAGGGTAGGGGGGCAGCTGAGGGTGGGAAAGAGTATAAAATCATGCAGTGTAAAATCATAAAATGAGAAGAGAAGGTCTGGAGAACAAATTCTGGGGAAAAAGGAGAAGAGTCTAAGAAGGAACAGTCAGAAAGACATAAAGAAACCAAGAGAGCCAGGTGTCATGGCAGGCTGAGGACAAGTGAATTTAAAAAGGAGGAAGTGGTTGACAGGGTCAAATGCTTCAGGAAGACTAATTAGTATCTGAAAAGTATGCTTTGGATTTAACAAACAAAAAGAAACATTCAGGTGGAGACTTTGGTAAGATTAACCTCTGTTGGCCAGAGAGAATAGAAGCCCAATGGCAGAGGTCAAAGGGCATCTAGGAAGTAAGGAAATAAGGGCAGATGCAAATATAAACTGTTCTCTCAAGAACTTGGGCTTTCAAGGGGAGGAGAAACAGGGTCCAGAAAAGGTAGTCTTGGTTTCTTTTTATTTATTTGTTTGTTTTTAGCTTTTTACATATCCTAGGGAAAAAAGGGTTGCCTCTGCTGGAAAACCTCCCATGATGAGAAGCACACTACATCACAAGATATTTCATTCTGGTTTTGGACAGCTCATAAAAAAGCAACTGCGTGTTAGAAACGGTACGTGAATTATGCCAAAATTAGCTTCACTATACCTTCCACCCTATCTCTTCTATAGGAACCTTTCAACTATCAAACCCACCTCCCCTTGCATAAAAAAAATTATTTACTCAGAATTGGACATATCCAGTTACTTCAACTTCACTATCTCGGCAGCCTTCCAATAATTACAGCATAGTTTGTCAATATCCTTTTGAAAATACATTTTCTAGAATTAGACACAGTATTCTATATGTGATCTAAACAGTATATAGAGAAAGCCTTATTTCTCTGGTTTAGAGATTATATTTTAATTTGCATCATCACTCAAAAGTCTTTACTATTCTCTTTTGTTCTAAGAGCAATGTCTAAACCCTTTTATCTAAAAGTCAAGGTTCGAGAGAGAGTCCAGACATAATCTATACTCTTTTGGGCTTTTCTACAATGATCCGCTCTCTACATTGCAGAACACTTTGCTCTCATCAACTTATTGATGTTTTATTTATGGTGTCACAGAATTTACAGGAGATGCCAGGAAATTTGAGGCCTCTCATAACCACCATAGTTTTCCTTGAGCCAGAACTGAAATTATATCAGAATTTCCCATATCCTCCATCTGATGGAGGATATTATGGTCCTCTCCAGTCACAATCATGGCTTTTTGTTTGCTTTCCATTAATCTCTGTTATGTCTCCATATTGTTTATTACCCTCGGGTTTGTAGATCTCATATGGATGAGAACCTTTCTTATGTATCCTCACCCCTCTTATTCAATGAGTCCTTTAAACAGACAATCTTCTTCAATTGCCATTTTTTACTTACGAGCTCAATACCTTAAAATCTCAGGAATATTTATCTTCTTGTGTTAAAGTTTAAGTACCTTACTTGTTACACATGCCTTTTGTTGATATATAGATAAGGCTATAAATATTGTTTGCAATCTGTATTCTTGGTATTTTTCTTTAACCTAAGTTGACCTAAGGGCATTTCCTTCAGAATGTTTCTTTCTGTGTCACCCGTGGGCCTCACACGTCTGCTTTTGGCTTTACTGGGGTAATTTTCTCCCTCTACTTCGAAATTTGCTTAAATCCTTCTAGACAGATCAACAAGGTTTTCTGCCAAAGCACATCCTTCCCAATCTTTACAAGATGCACTCTGCCCCTTGCCAGAAGTCCATCATCCTGGCTCCGTAGGATATAGTCCAGAAGACTTTTTAAAACACCATCTACACAAGTAGCCATTCGTTTCTCAGCCTCCCTTCTTTTCCACAGTCACTGCCATCACACGGAACAAGAGACAAATACACCACCTGTGCTTTCGAATCTTTCAGTGTGCTACCCAGAACTTTAAAGTCATGAGGACTACAGTCCCAGTTTCTTCTGAGTTTGCCATTTGTTCCACACAGGAAGCAACAAAAGTGGGGGGACAATTCATAGCCTTGATAAGAAGTTCTTGGCAGGCTTTCTATAATATCTTGGATATTGGCTTCTCAATTTTCCACATCAAGTGTATACAACATGACCTTCAAAACCCTTGTTTGGGAATTAACCACCATATAAAACATCTTTCTTCTTCCTGACAGTGGTCACGAGACCCCTCTCATCAGCTCATGCCAGTAACTTCTCCCTAGTGCTTTGTGGAAGGAATGTCTTGAGTCTACCCCAACGGGAAGAGTGCCAGACAAGATCCAAAGGGTGAGACTGTCCTTCATTTCTCTGCCATTTCACATTCTTCCACTTGCCCACTTCATGACATTAATTTATCAGCATTTTCCTGGCTTTCTTTCTATCTTTTTTCATCCTGTCTAAGAACCTTTCATCAACTCTAAGAAACTGGGGAGGGTAGAAGACACAAGAGGGAGGAGATATGGGGATGTATGTATATGTATAGCTGATTCACTTTGTTATACAGCAGCAACCAGCACACCATTGTAAAGCAATTATACTCCAATAAAGATATTTAAAAAATTAAAAAATAAAAAATAGAATGTGAAAAAAGAAACTGGAGTGTGGAAAAGTACCTGTTTAATCTCTCCCCCCTCTCCCTTCTGCTTGCATTTGCAGCTGCTATACTTGGTCACCATCTCAGGCGTGAAAAGAAAGATGGAACTTACTCCAAAGGTCACTACACTACCGCAAGGCATGTGTTTTTTTTTGGAACACCAAATGAACTAAGGGTTTATCTTGGTTTCACTAGATGCACTCCTTAAAAACCTTAAAAGAGTAAAGATTATGTCTCCTCTCTTATTGTGGGACTTCTCACAGGTTTAGAATACTCTGGCTGCATGTTTTTCATTAGACTGTGAGTTCCTCAAGACAGAAACTGTGCATCTCTTTCATTTTCCACGGTGCCCAACACAGAGGCTTGATGGGACATGGAAACTGAATGAACTGTCCAACACTGTGGGCAGAGGCTTTCCATCTCTATGGATTACCCTATTCTAGTCACCCTTAGTACTCTGGTACGTTAGCTGATTACACTTTGAATATCCTTAATGGGCAAGGTCACTGATGGGTCCACTAAAATGTTTCCCTTCCATTTTTGCCTATTTTGTCCCCAAGGCTCAGAATGAGTTTTTTTTTTTTTTTTTTAATGTATTGTATTCAAGTTTGAAGAAAAAGCAAGGGTCAGCTAGAGAAATAACTCGAGATTATTGAATGAAGTACTTAATTGTGCCCGTGTCTTTATATTTCTTTAAATCTTTCTCTGAATGGTCTGTTCTTTCCAAAATGTTACACTGACGCTTCACTGCTTAAATGTGACTTGGTGCTTTGAGATTTTAAATTACATATATTTGAATGCAAATGCTTGCTCTTTTGACTAAACTAGCTTACAGAGAGTCTGGCCTTTCAGATAATGAGGTCATAAAGCAGACCACTAACAGCAGGCACAGCTGCTCTCTAAACCACAGGCACTTGAGTACTTCCCTACTGAGTCACAGCAAATATCTCAGGACAAAATGTCAGTACCACTGCCCACTCTACCTCTTGGGCAGATATGGATGCATCTATCCCCTGAAAGCTATGCTCTTACGGGTAGCAATTCCATCCCTATGCCTGTTCATACTCCCAATGACAGCTAACATGCAACACACACACACACACTATACATATATTATATATAATATATATACATGTATGTATGTATGTATATATAAGTAATAAGTGCTTTTAAAAAATCTGATTTACGCTATGGCCTGAGTCATTTGATGAGTTTATAGGGAACTCGAGTCAAGTATCTATCTGGAGCAGGAGAGGTTCCCACTGGTCCCCAGCACTTCTGTTTGAGCATGGACAATCTCAGCAGCTTAGACTGGAAAGACCTGCAGAGACAGCCCCTTGGTGCATCCCCTGGCCCTGGTCCCTCACCACCTGCCTGTCAGGCTGTCATGACTGAGGCTCCTTTCCTCACGCAGCTCGGCTTCTACGTAGGCTATTCAAAGAGTGCCATCTGCAGGATGAAGGGAGGATCATAAATATTTATTCATTTCCTTCAAATGATAGTTGAAGAATTTAGAATGTGTTCAAGAGCTAATCAACACAAGATTTAAGTTAAAGTTTAATGACAGATAATGAAATGCTACACTCATTCTTCACAGGTATCATTTGTATTTATTTTAATGACTGCCTTAAATGTCTTTACTCCAAAGAGTAACCAATGGTGAGAATCAGAGGCGCCCCCACTATCCCAAGAGTGGAGAGGTGTTCGTTCAGGGCCTTTATGCTGCCCCTGGACCCCTCCCCATGGGTAGCCATTTCTCTGCTCTTCCCTGCAGAAGGGCACATGTCCAGTGGTGACAGATGAAACAGCTCTCTTCCTTCTTTGACTCAAGACAATTTTAAAAATCTGAATGCAGAGAATGGGAGCTCAGAGTTCCCTTGTCATACCAGCCTCAGGTCAAAGAATCATAAGATCACAAAGCTGAAAGAGGCTTCTTCACTGAATCACGACCCTGTGTAGTGCTGCTGACCAGCGGCCGCCAGTCTCCTCCTTCACCCCATGCGTGATGCCCCTCCTGCCCGTATCTCATAAGCAGCAGCCCACAACAACCAGGAACAGGTTTCTCATTCTTTCATGGTGCGTCACTGATCTCTGACGAACTCAAGAATTATCCAATTCCTGACTAAATTCACTTCTCTCCCCCCAGCAGCCCTCACCTAGTGAGGAGAGAAGCAAGAAAAGGAGCACCCTTTCCTGCCTGGGTTGCCCCCTTTCTCAGTACCTGAGCGTGATGGTCACGCTGCACAGAAAAAAGCACAGCTGAGGCAGGTGGCTGCTGACCACCCACCTGCCTTGGCCATGGTTGGAGGTGGTTTTCCTATGTGGACTACCAATTCCAGGATGCTGAGCAGCTCCACTGCCCACACCCTTCCCCAGAATAGGGATGAGGGAACAAGACAGGATTCATTTCCAGACTACAAGACCCATCTCTAGAGGCTGTTTACAGGAGAATGATGCAGTGATCTCATGGCCCTTCACGGAGGTGTTCCCTTTGTGGTCCACATCCTCCGAAAACCTCCTAAAAGCAGGAGTCTTTTGGAAGGTACACTCTCTCTTCTCTCTTGTAAAGACACAGTCTTATCAGGAAGCAGAGGCAGAGACAAGTGGATTATATCAAAAGATTACTCGTTGGCAGGACCAGGGAAAATAATGCCTGTGACAGGGGAAGCCTCCCCTACCCCATTCCTGCTCTTTGCCCTGTACTTTCTTTTTTTTTTTTGCGGTACGCAGGCCTCTCACTGTTGTGGCCTCTCCTGTTGCGGAGCACAGGCTCCGGACGCGCAGGCTCAGCGGCCATGGCTCACGGGCCCAGCCGCTCCACGGCATGTGGGATCTTCCCGGACCGGGGCACGAACCCGTGTCCCCTGCATCGGCAGGCAGACTCTCAACAACTGCGCCACCAGGGAAGCCCTGCCCTGTACTTTCCACGAGGACACTGGCAATGAATTTTACACCCAATTCCTCCACCTCAGTAAAGAGGGACGGCATGGGGTTAGGGTGAGAACACGAGTCTGGACTCACACCTGGGTTGAAATCCCCACAGAACCACCGACAAGCTAGATGACAAAGGCACCGCAGGACTTTCTGACCCTTTAGTGTCGTCTTCTATAAAACAAGGCTGATACTGTCTATCGTTCAGGGTTGGTGGGAGATAAAACACTTAATAGGCCCATAAGCTCTCAAAAATGTGTCAATTCTTTCTTTAGTATGAATTTAAGTTAATGTGTCTCTGGCACTACCTGAAAGGCACTGTCCCATGGGAAGGGCATATCAGGCACCAGCGAGACGGTGGAGGAGCAACTGGGAGAAATGAGGTTGAGGAGGCCACGAGGCTTGTTTTGTTGTAACAACACACAAAAACGACAGCCCCCTCATGGGCCTGTGACCACAGCTGGCATTGCCTATGAGGCCACAGCAGTAAGAGAGCAAGGAGGAGTGGGCTGGATCAGGGCAGTGGGTGGCTCTGGGGATGTCCTCCCCAGGTGAGGAGGGCTGAACCACAGGACAGCCAGAAGGCAGGGGCACCAAAGCTATGGGATGGCTCTAGTCCAACAGATGGCCCCAGGTACCACAATGCCCACTCTCAGCAGGCAGGGAGTCTGGATGACCCTCTCCCATCCTATGCCCCCTAACAGACTGGACAGGCACCAGAATGCCTGGCCACCCAGATATTTTGGGTCTGTAATACATCTTGTCCACCAGAGGCACATTGGGCCTGTGTCTGTATCATGCTGGCACAGTCCAGCTCATGCTGTAAAAGATCCTTGTGTGGCTATGAGGCTGGTTTTTGTTCTTGTGGTGGTGGTACTGGTGGTCATGGTAAAATAAACGTAACAGAAAACTTAAAAGTTCAGGGGCACTGAGTCACCCTGTTGTGCAACCATCACCACCATCCATCTCCAAAACGCTCTACCTTGCAAAACTGAAACCCTGCACCCACTAAATAATAACTCCCCATCAGCACTTGGCAACCACCCTTCTACCTTCTATCTCCATAAATTTAACTATTTTAGGTATTTCATATAAGTGGACTCATACGATATTTGTCCTTTGGTGACTGACATTTCACATAGCATAGTATCTTCAAGGTTCATCCAAGCTGTAGCATGTGTCATACTTCCTTACTTTTTAAGACCAAATAATATTCCACTATATGTATATACAATATATATATATATATTTTTTTTTTCTCCTGCGGTACGCGGGCCTCTCACCACCGCGGCCTCTCCCGTTGCGGAGCACAGGCTCCAGATGCGCAGGCCCAGCGGCCATGGCCCACGGGCCCAGCCGCTCCGCGGCACGTGGGACCTTCCCAGACCAGGGCACGAACCCGCGTCCCCTGCATCAGCAGGCGGACTCCCAACCACCGCGCCACCAGGGAAGCCCTGTATATACAATATTTGGTTTATCTATTCATCTGTCGATGGACACTTAGGTTGCTTCCACCTTTTGGTTACTGTGAAAAATGCTGCTTGAACATGGGTGTACAAATATCTTTTCACATCCTTGCTCTTAATTCTTTTGGGTATATACTCAGAAGTGGGATTGCTGAAACATATGGTAATTCTATGCTTAATTTTTTGAGGAACTGCCGTACTGTTTTTTTGTTTGTTTGTTTGTTTTTGCGGTACACGGGCCTCCCACTGCTGTGGCCTCTCCTGGTGGGGAGCACAGGCTCCGGACGCGCAGGCTCAGTGGCAATGGCTCACAGGCCCAGGCGCTCTGCGGCATGTGGGATCTTCCCGGACCGGGGCACGAACCCGCATCCCCTGCATCGGCAGGCAGACTCTCAACCACTGCGCCACCAGGGAAGCCCTGCCATACAGTTTTTAACAGTGGTCGCACCATTTTACATTCCAACCAACAGTGCACGGAGGTTTTCTATGAGGTTTTCTTTATCCCATAGGTTGGGTCTCATCTACCTGCCTCCGCAGGTTTAGGTCGCTGCTGACACGGTCTCTCTGGCTCCGTCAGGCCTCTCACCCTCCAGCATCCCTTGCAGCTCCCCTAGGTCCACTCCCACTACTTCCTGTCCACCAGCAGATTCCTTTGGCTCTTGGCAGGCCCTCTCCTTTCACACCCACAGCTCACATCTGTCTGGGGCTGGTCACCTCCCCAGGTGAGGTTGGGGCTCTGGACAATGCCCAGCAGGACTCCCCCACTGAGGGCTGCCTGTGTAATGGAATCAGAGCCAGCCCTGGCTAAAGCCGTGATGTGGCAAACTCTAGCTTTGTCACCCTCGCTACTCTGGCAGCAACCACCTCTCCATCCCTTAGTGATACCTTTCCCAGCTGCCCCTTCCCTGCCTTACTCATTCTACTGCAACTGATCACAGTTGACAAAATACTAATTTACCACTCACCTAGTGATCCTAGAGCAGACAAGGGTCTCCTTGCATCAGGCGGGAAGGCAGCCCAGAAGCCATGGGCTATCAACCCAACGTGCCCCACCAAACACCAAAGCCACAGCCCTGGTCTCCCTCACCGCTCCACACACGCATACAAGCATACACAGCATCTCACCTGAGCCACCTCTTCAAAGTCATCGTGCCTCTTCTGCAGGGCCCGGGCTCGATGCAAAGACTTCCCGACCCCTGTGTGCTTGCTGAGAAAGGCCTCGCCGTGGTTTTCAATCCAGTCTAACACCTAGTCATTGAAGGAAGACAGAAACAATGACTTCTTGGCAAAAGACACGTGACAACATGTGTGACTGCTAGGCTATTAGACTCCCCGCCCGTCCCAATCAGAAAGCAGCAGTCCAGGTGTAAATGTTCAATCCACGGTGGACACAGGGATTTCATTACTGTCATTGGCAATACAACAATCCCACCCTTAACTAAGTTCAGCTCTTCCTCTTTGATCTCCAGAATATCCCCTCATCACTTTCTCAGTTTTCTCAGCCTTAATTAGCCCATTATTTTAAACAAGTTACACAGACCGCCAGGCACAGTTTAACCCTCTCACTACTTTGACTCCAACCATATAAAGTCAGACACATTTGCAGGAAATTAAGCAGTGTCAGGTCAGGGCAGTTCCTTGGCACTCACTCCACCATAAAAATGCTCATGGCAGTGGCATCAAGTCATGGGGATCCCACCATATTGTTCTCCTGGGACTCCCTTCCTAATCTTGGGAGCAAAGTCCAGAGTAGTCAGTCCCTAACTGGAGCTACGCTCAAGAGAGTTGATCACCAGGACAACTGCCCTCTCTGGCTTCTTTCCACCTTTCTCCTCCAATCAACATCAACCAACCAACCAACCAACCAACAAAATAAAGTAAGGTCTTTAGTATCTATGATGCTCTTGGGTAGCAGTAGAGACTCCATGTTCTCCAGGCTTAAGGGCTAGTGATTTGGCCTCAAGACATTTTCCTCGGAGTTGTGAGAAGCTAGAAAACAGGTGGCTGGAGCAGTAGAGGGATGAGTGAGGCGATGCTTAGGTGAGAAAATATGTTGTCCTGAGGGGTATTTGACGGGGGAGTGGAAAGCCCTTAGTAAAAGCCTTGAAATGTAGGGAGGATCAAAGCCTTTAGCCCATTTTGCATTTGTCCACATAACCCAACAAAAATGTGTGCCTCCAGGGAGAAGGGAAACGGTTCATTTGGGCCCTGAGGAGTTGGCACTCACTAAATCAGATGGCTACAACTGAATCAGAATTACAGCACAGACACACCTGTTGCAGATCCTGCCAAGACTCAACTAAGCCCACTCTATTCCTACTATAGTAAACGTCAACTAAACATTTGATTAATGAGGTACTAGCTTTCTCAGACTGTAGAATGACTTTTGGGAAAATGATTTAGATGAACTAGCCCTGTTTAAAGGGCACTTTCTTTCTGTTTTTTTTCTACAGATTTGCCCTGTGGCAAGCAGAGAGACCAAATCATTGCCTGGACTGCAGACAAGAGAGTTCTGTTTCTATGGAATTTAGCCTTTGGCGTCACTTCCTCTGACATTTGAGACAAATTTATGCCTGCAATTGTAAAAAGTATGGAAGCTTTCAAAGTCTTAGGTGGCAGTATCATAAAGCCATACCAAGATGGTATTGGTTAGAGAAATGCACATATGAATATAAAAATGAGGTTTAACAAAAATGCACGGTACAAAGCCAGGTCAGGTAACTGTCCACTAAAATGAAGAAAAAAAGAAGGCTTTTGCAAAAATGACTTTATCTAAACATTAGTGTAAAGATTTTAAGCACTTTAGCATCAAGGATTTACTATATAACACATGGAGCTATATTCAATATCTTGTAATAACCAGTAATGGAAAATAATCTGAAAAAATATATATATAACTGAATCACTTTGCTGTACACCTGAAACTAACACAATATTATAAATCAACTATACTTCAATTTTAAAAAGGTTTTAAACACTTTAACAAATTCTGGCAATATTTTTTTAATATTCTGGAGGCACATCTGTAAAAAGAAATTACAATAGTAAATGAACTGAATTTTTACCTTTTGCAAACTCTGAAAGGCAGCACTGAAAGGAAGTTTAGATATTCTTTTCTTAGAATAAAGAAGAGCCTACTTTTCTCTTGAGTTACTTATGGTGATATTTCAGCAACAAAAGTCAGGAGAGTGCATTTTTACTTGATTTGCCACAATTTGATCCCATTCTATACCGCACAAGGATGATGGGTGTCAGCATGCAAGGTCAAAGACAAACATTTCTAGTCACAAAGTTTCTCATACATTGTGTACCATGGATAGCGTAGTTTTATAATTTTTATGCATATTTAAACTTTTATTAATCCCCTTTTGAGAATGAACTGAAGGTTGGAGATAATTTTTATATACAAAGGAGCCGTCTTATAGCTTTTCATGAGTGCTTTGGAATTTATGACGTATTTTCAGGTTACAATTTTTTTAAAAAATTTTGTTTTGAGCAGTTAAGTGTGACTTGCTTGTCTGGCACTTTTTTTCATGAATTTTATTTTATTCATTTTCATTTTTAATCTCTAGCTTTCATAAATATTCTAAATAATATTCTAAAGCAAATTGGTTAGAGACAAATGTTTTTCATCTACTAGTTCACAAATGGTTAGCTTTTATACTCCCTGGGGGTGCTTTCACAACTTTTAAACTTTTTAAAAAAAGCAATTTGTTTCCTGTTTATTTTGCTTTCTTTAAAATGTCCATTAGTTTTCAGTTAGTGACACTTAGTTTACTTAATCAGCTCTACCATAACCACTTAAAAATCTATTTCATATTTGAGAGGCTTTTACTTAGTTTAAACATAACTTTGCTCTGTGACGTTACATTGCCTCCATTTAGTACAGCTGCTGCCATTAGAACTGGAGCTGTGCGGAAAACACATGCAACCTCAATGCCGGGTCAGGGACTGCAGGGAAATCAATTTAACAAAACAAAAGCAAATGATTTAGGACGTGAACAAGACTACTTTAGTAATATATAGAGACGGAAAAAGCATCTGAGGACAGAGAAACAGAATCAATATATGATGCACTGTTCAAAATGTTGATTTCTGACAATTTTGTTTCAGAGAGTTCTTTTAGAGCCAGCATGGCCTGGTACAAATACTTAGGCCATATGCTCTCTTGACCTTTGATTTCATGGTTCCCAACCCTGGGAACACAATCCAGCTTCCTACGTGGACTGCACAGCAGAGAAAGGTGCTTCTGAACAGACACCGGTGGTGTCTAACGATTATGTGACACACCGTAAATTAATGTGCAGCATTGGAAGTCTGGTGCGTCCCAGAATCTGAACATCACTGGTTGAAGAATAAATTGAGTTTCTAGCCTTACCCTGGACCCTATCAAGGTGTGAGCACCCATCAAGGTACCCCTTATTAGCTGGTCCCTATGTAATTTCTCTCATCTAAAAGATCTTATTTAAAATAGTCAATTATCAGTTGTAGTTAGGAGAGTACAGGATGATAGTTAATCATACCTATTGATGGCTTTGAATTGGTATTGAAGTGTTTCCAACAATAGGAGGTTTTTTCCTTTTGTTTTTGTCTGAAGGAAGAGTCTTCAGGATGCAGAGAAGCACATGTGGGCTACGACTATTCACATATTCAAATAGATATTTATTATTAGCCTCATGGTGGCCTAGCGCCAGGCACTAGGACAGCCCAGCATGCAGGATTAAACAAGGCAGGCTCGGCCCTGACTCCAGGAACTCAGTCTAGGTGGGTAACGAGATCACAATTCATCATTAATTGCAAGGGTGAAAAGTGCCAACGGTCAGCGAAGTCCACTCTGAAGAAGTGAGGCCTGAGAGACAGTAGGATTTAACCAAATTAGGAATTGAAAAGATCAGCATGGTTTGAGTAGGTGTAAGTAGGAAATGCACCCCGAGGCGGCAGGCACCAGGTAGAGCTGAGCCCTGGTGTGCTGAGTCTGACTGCAGCGTTAGCCTAAGAGCCACTGAAGGGCTGAAGGAGGAGAAAGACACCATCAGATCTGCATTTAAAAATTATCGCTCTGACTGCTTTGTGGAGAATCAGTTGTTGGAAGACAGGAACAGAGGTAGGAAAACAGGAGGTTCCTGCGGAAATCCTGACAAGAGGCGATGGTAGCTCAGGCGAGGCCAGTGGCAGTGTCCGTGGAGAGACAGGTTTCAGTAATATTTAGGGGAGAGAACAGCCAGGATTATGGTGATGGGGCCTGGGGGTGATGCAGAAGCAGGTGGAAGCCTGACCCCCAGGAAGAGGAACTTGTCACTGCTACAGAAGCAAGTGAGTCACAAGGGATAGCACAAAGATGACAGATTTTTTGGTTAAGTTTTCTTTCAATTTTCATACTCACGCTCTGTTTTTTTTTTGTTGTTGTTGTTATTTTGTTTTTTGGGGTTTTTTTTGCTGTACGTGGGCCTCTCACTGCTGTGGCCTCTCCCGTTGCGGAGCACAGGCTCCGGACGCGCAGGCTCAGCGGCCATGGCTCACGGGCCCAGCCGCTCCGCTGCATGTGGGATCTTCCCGGACCGGGGCACGAACCCGTGTCCCCTGCATCGGCAGGCGGACTCTCAACCACTGCGCCACCAGGGAAGCCCCACGCTCTGGTTTTGATAAATGACAGGTGTGCCTCTGCACCTGAGTGGGAAGTAGCACCCAGTGATAGTCGTCAATCTCATTCTGGCAAGATGTGCCTTTAATTTCAAAGGAGTTATTTTATACACTAAGGTTTAAAAATAAATTATGAATTTCTAATATGGCCAGATCCTAATGATAAAAAAAAAGTGAGGGACACAAAATCTACCTGAAGAGTATAAATTAGGCTTACATGGAGTTAAACCTTGCATTCTTGAAGGCGTTTCACTGGGGTATAGTTTTTGAGGGGCCCCTTAACCTGACATGCAAAGTCCTCTGCGACAGGTCCACCTCTCCCAACCCCACCTCCAATGAGTTCCTGCCCCACCTCTCAACACCCCCAAAAACTGCTTCTCACCTCCTGAGTCTTGTTCTTGCTATTTTTCACTTCACTTGAAATGTCCATCTCTTTTTCCTCCCTATATCCACTTCCCGGGCTCCTTCTTACTCATCTTTTAAGTGCCACCTCAAATTCTAGTTTTGGAAAGCCTTTTCTCTTTAACAATCTACTCAGGCTGGGGTGGTGTCACTCTTCTCTGTTCTGTTCAAACCACGATTATTGCCCACAGGCTGGTCTCTCCCACTAGACTCTGACCTCCCTGTGATTCCTGGACACAGCATGGTACTCAGCACAGAGGGGTTTGCGTGAGATATGTTGAACTCAACTCAACTCAAAACTCATTGCCCCAACACACAACTTTGGGGTGAATGTCTCCAGCTCCGTACTCCCTAGATAGGTAACTCTTAGTACCTCTCACAGCCTGCATTCAAAGTTCTCCCTTTGTGTGTATCCACCCTCTCTCCACTGCCCCACTTGGCAGGTAGGTAGCTCCCGAAGAAGTATGGGGTTTTCACCACTGTATCCTGCCCTTTCATCCCTCGCCTGCCCCCAGTCTCCCCATCAGCACCGCACACTCAGAAGATACTCAATGAATGTTTATAGCCATGAGTTGTCAAGTGCAAACACGGCTGCCTACTGTCTTGGGAGAAGCTGTGCCAGCGCATTCAGCAGGAGGCCTGATCTTTGCCCCATCACTGGAAACAACAGCCCTGGTCAGCCTGGGACTCCTCCCCACGAAGGCAGGCAGGCAGGCAGTCTTGCAAACAACGTGTAAAGCTCTTTCTCCTCTCTCATGCCCCAACTTTTCAACCGGAATTAGTCCTTTCCCAGAACAGCCTTTTCCAAGCGAGATACTCACATCCTGAACCGGATCTGGGAGCCAATCTAACAGCCATTATGCATAATTCCCTAATCACTCCCTTTCTTCCTCATCTAATTGTGTTTATTCCAACCAGCATACAATCAAGACAGAGTACTTTTCAGGGGAGGAGACAGTCCTTTCTAGCTGCTAAGGAGAAGAGAAAAGTCCTTTTGAAGAGAACTATTGATATTTTCTGAACAGTGGCCATGAATACAACCGAGTTAATGGGAGAAAATCAAGGGCCTAGCTGCTTTCTGTCCCAGGACTCTGATTTTTTGGATTCTTCTAACATGATAGAATCTTAATGTTGGAGAAGACCTCAAGGATCTCCCAGCCCAGTGCAGGAGGCCCCCGCATTTAGAGGCAACCACCTTTGCACAGAGTTTTAAGTTGGTGTCTAAGCTCTGTTAATATGTAAGTGCTTTAGGTTCCTAAAGCATCATTAAAATGTGGTACCATCATGATCATTCTAAATGAAAGACAGCACAACTTACAGAGGAACCTGGGCTCTCACCCCAGCTCTGCCCCTAACCAGCTGTGGCCCAGCTGGGTGTGTGCCTTCTCCTCTCTGAACCTCACTTTCTCCAATGAGACTGTTGGATCACATCATCTCCCTAAATCTCCCTCCAACTCAAGTATTTCATGATTTTATTACATTGAGGGTAGGGCAGTTCCCCTCCTCAGAAGGAAAGGCTATGGAGGGCTCACTCTTTGTCCAGCACTAGGCCAGGGCACACGCTCACCATCTCATCTATGCTATCTCACCACAACCCTGGGCTGGTGAGAGTTATTATCCCCATGTTTGGATGAAGAAAATGAATCTCAGAGTGGTTAGGTAACTTGCCTGATCTCACACAGCTACTAAATAGCGGAGTCAGGATTCAAACCCAAATGGTTCTGGCAGCAACGCTACCATCTGATTCCCAGACCTTACTCAAGTTTTCCCATGTGTCCCAACACTGACTTTTAGAGGAAAAGGATGCAGGCCAGAAGCATGTGTCATGCTTAGTTGTCCCTTTAATCTGGAAGAGTCCCTCAGGCTTCCCTCGACTTTCCTGCCTTTGACACTTTTAATAGTTACAGGTCTATTACTTTACAAAATGTCCCTCAGTTTGGGTTTGTCTGATGTTTCCTCATGATCGGAATCAGGAATAACACAGAAATGATTCTTGTTCTTCCCACTGCATTCTATCAGGTGGGATATCATTTGAATTGCCCCCACTACTCATGACGTTAACTTTGATCACCGGGTCAGGGTGGTGTCTTCCAGCCTTCTTCTAGAAAGTCACTCTTATTCCTTTGCGATTAACAGGTATTTGAAGGAGGTAGTTTGAGACCATGGAGGTTGCAGATGCTGTGATGTGGCACAAAGGACTTTTTACCACCCTGCTGAGAGTGTCACCAGCAGGCAGACAGCCTTGGGTGTCAGTCCCCTTTGGGGATTATTACCCTTGGCTGAAGAGAGTGGCTTTGCCCAAAGCCCCTTCTTACATTGACCCGTGCCCAGTGACAGACTCCAGAGTACAAAGACCCAGTTTTCACTCCCCAACCCGAGATAATCTTCAGAACGCCCGGTAGGGCTGGCTGAGGATTCCCTTGAGATGACACTGCAGCTCAGCTTCACTCTCTGTCTAATCCTCCTTCTTCCCTTCCCTTCCTCAGGGGTTGATTCCAAGAGCCCCTCCTAGTAAACCCCCTCTGGGTAGCCCCCTGTGTGGACACCTCCTCAGCCTGTTTAGATTCCAATCCTCTAAGCTGGGCTGCCCTCCCTGCATGGATGCCCTCCTCCCTCTGCCCAGGCTGTGACACTGCACAGCCCCTGCCCCTCAGGGATGACCTCCTTGACCTGCTCATTGTCTGCACCTATGCACCTGACACCTATGCCAGGCCACGCTTCTCTGCTCTGCTCACCTTGCCTGGGCTCCAACACCTGCACCAGGCTGTGCCTGCACAGGGACTCCCTCCTCGCTCTGCTCTGGACCACCCCTCCTTGAGGACTCCCAGTGCTGGGATGCCCTCCCACCAAAGCCATCCTCAGCCCACTCCACTCTGACCTCCCTGGACCACTGCGGCCCTCCCACCCTGCAGAGAGACCCACCTTGCTCAGCCCTGCCTAAGAGGAAGAGCCTCCCTTTTCTGGAAACACCTCTTCCTTGGCTCCTGAGACGCCATCTCACTGAGGATTCCCCCAGCTCACTGATCTCCATTGTTGTCTACTTTTCTGAATCCTCCTAGTCTTCCCAGGCTCTACATTTTGGAATGCCTGAGGGTTCATCCCTGGACCTCTTCTTTCTCTTCTCTTACTCCCTAGATGATCTCACCCAGTTCCATGGCTTTAAATATCATCTATGTGCTGGTTAATTTCCATATTCACAGTTCCAGCCCTAATTCTCTCCTGAGATTGAGACTCATGTACCCAGCTGCCTACTCTTCCTCTCCAGTTTGGTTTATAATGGGCACCTTAAGCTTAACATATCTAAAACAGAACTCTTTATTCCCTTCTGCCCCACTCCCCTCCTCTCCCAGTTTTCCTTGTATCAGCAAAAGCACCACAATTCACTGCTTAGCTGCAAGCCTGTCTTACTTATTACTCTTTCCTGTACACTGATTTCCTTCAAAACCACCCTAGTCCCAGCCACCATCTTTCCTCATTCACCCTCATCAGCCCTGTAGGTGGTCTTCCTCCTTTTACTCCCTCCACACAGTAGCCAGATCTTTGAATATAACATTTCTTTCAACAAGAATCAAGTCATGACATTCCTCTTATCGAAACTCTATAACTGTTTCCTATCACACTTAGAAAATCCAAATTCTCTCCATAGCTTATAAGGCCTGATGTGATCTGGACCCAGCCCATTTCTCCAAACTGTTCACTCCTTTTCCCTCCTCTCTATTCACCAGGTTCTCTGGCCATCCTCCTATTTTCATGAATGCACCCAGCTCATTCCGGTCCCAAGGACTTTGTAGGTCCCGTTTCACATGCTTGGAATCTCTTCTTAAACACACCCCACGGCTTATTCATTCAGCTCACCTGCTGTCATTCTAGCACCTATGAGCTATTTGTTTGTTTGTGATGGTGTTCTCTCCCTCCTGAATGTAAGCTCCACACGGGCAGGGGCTTTGTTTGGTTCACCGCTATGTTCTCAAAGAGCATCTGCTGAATAAATGAGTGAATGAACTCAACCTGACGTGAGAACTTCCTGTGTGATAAAGGGCAAAAACCATTAAAGGAAAGGGAGCTGTCTGGCAAATGGCTGTGAAATCAGAATCCCAACTCCCTGATTCCCTCCCTGGCTCTCTCTGATCAATCATCTTATTTGAAATATGTTATTAAGTTTGTGTCATAATTTGATCCATGATAAAACGGGCAAGGCATTCTGTTGTGTTAAGTAAACTGAAGAACGGCCCCCTTCAGCTGTTACCTCCCAGCGCCCAGCCCCGACTGTGTAGAAGCTGGCATTCTGAGGTCGGGAAGGAGAGGTGGCATGCCGTCGGTGTCCACACGCATTTTGTTCTGTTAAAAGCTCAAGTGCGCATGACGTGTGTGAGCGCCCAGGACAGCCATCAAATCACTGTTTCTGTCTCCTTGCACAGCACACTGAACACTAGCTCTGAAGGGGAGCAGCTCATTCTCTGCCGGCACCACCCCGCTCCCCGTCAGCTGAGGCTGGAGAGCATGCGGGTACCACTTGAAATGGCCAATTACCACCAATTCATTTTCTGTCCCCTCTTTGGAACAAGTATGATCAAAATAAATGTCTTGCTATGGTGGGAAAAGCCATCACTTTTCTGAGAGGGCTCAGCTGAAACTCATTAGCAGGTGTACAGACTCTCTTCCCCCTTAGAACCGCAGTCCTTTGCCCTGACAAATGTGATGCTGGGTGGAAGCCGGCTAAGAAAGCAGCCGCCTTCCTTGGACCCCTCCACTCCCAGGCAGCCCACACCTGTCCCTTCCCAACAGGCTGAGGTGACTGGAAATTGTCTTTGTCTTTGACATCTCCCTGAAAGCACCTCCTCACACGGTGCCTTTGATTCCTGTTTGTGGTGTCACCACACTTTTCATCACTAAGGACTGAATCTCTCAAGTCAGAGGTTCTCAAACTTTAGACCGCTTCAGAATCACTTGGGGTTCATTCTAAAACCTAGGCACCACCTTACCCATAGATACTGAATCAAAAAGTATAGAGTAGGGTCAGATAATCTGTTCTTAACAAGACCCTACTCTGCCCAGATGACCTTAATGCCAGGGGTCTGAAACTGAGTCCCCGTAAAACAAGTTCCCCTGCCAGGTTTATGATTAACCTCTTTATCCAAAACTGTATTCCTTTTCTTGTCCTGCCCCTGTTCCCCTCAGGATTGAGGAACATCAAAGAAAAGGGGGAACTGAAACTGAGCAGGACCTTGTGAGGTCTTCCTGGATACAGAAGCCCCTCCAAGTCCCCGGTTTTGGTTTGGCCTTCCCCAAGTTCCAAAAAGGAGGCTCATGCACTTAATGATTAGAACAATAGAGCCACAGGACTCCCAGTTCCTCCTGAAGGGATGTAGATAACAATCTGGTGCATATCTTTGAGCTGCTCTGCAGAAACTACAACCCCCATCCAGTGGAGGACAGTGACTACACGCTGACCACAAGCAGCAGACCCCAGACTGGTTGGAACCAGAAGGTTGATGATTAAGATTCCTGAAACATCACCCTGTTACCTCACCACCAACCAATCAGAATGTCCAGCTGATCACACACCCTGTGACTCTCACCCCTAATGTTGCCTTTAAAAGCCCTTTCCTGAAAATTATCAAGGAGTTTGGATCTTTTGAGCTCGAGTTTCCTATTCTCCTTGCTCGTCGCCCTACAATAAATTCTGTACTCTCCTTCACTACAACTCGGTGTCGGTAGATTGGCTTTGCTGTGCATTGGACAAGTGGACCTGAGTTGGGTTCTCCAACAGGTCCACGAACCCCACTTTAAAAAATACAGTCCCATATTCACACTTGACACCTCCCTTGTCTTCTAATAAAATGGATGGCAATTTCCAGTGATTTTTTTTTTTCATAAATGCTCTCAGATCTACCCTTGTCCCATCCCCTTAGCCCATGACCGTGGCCCTAGGATCTTCCCACTCCAACACAGTCCTCCTCTGGCACTAAATGACCTCAGACCTTCACTCTGATCACCTGTTTTCTCTGGTCAAAATCTTTCAATAGTTCCCCACTAGTTATAAAGTGTGAGTCTTTTATCCTTTAGCCTGGTATTCAAAGCTCCAGAAATAGCATGTTGAGGTCAAGGACATGCCGAACATAGGGGTTATCAGAAAGAAGTGACCTTGGATGGTGACTGTCTAGTCATTTGTTAACATAGTAATAAAAGAGGAATTGAGGACATTAAAGGTGTTTAAAATTGTTGTGTATCAAGGAAGCCCTGAGGCTCAGTAACTCCTGGGGAGGAACCTTCTCTCACTGCCTCCCAGGACCCACCTGATTCCCAACCCTGCCAAATGGAGGCACCCAGGTCCTTCCTTGGAAAGTACTCATCACAGAAGGATGACTGTTCAGTCACAACAGAGTTTGTATTCAGAAAATCAAAGTGAGCACCCAGGGAAAGGCCATGGTGGGCAAGGGAAGAGAAGGCAGAAAGCAGGGCAGAGAGGAAGGGGGGTGAGGTACAGACTGTGAAGGGTCCATGAAATTCCAGGCAGGAGGGTCTCAGCAAATCAGGAGCAGGCCTCTGAAGCCCATTTCCCAGCCCTGCCAATTCTAGCTGGAGGATACATGGAGAAGACTGGAACAGACCCTCCTCTGGTACCAGCCTCCTACTATGGGTAGAGGGATGGAGCACCCCTTCTAAGATCAGTGACACCAAAGAGACAGATGAGAAAGTTTCCCCATCCTCACTCCAATCAGAAAGCAACCCTGACCAGCAGAGCCCTCTCTTTCTCCCCTCCCTTACTCCCTCAGTTCAGCCAAGCCTCAACCCTGCTCACTTTCTGGACTCTCACCCTGCCAGAAAGATGATAGATGATAATAGAATCATCTATTATCTACTTGAATGTATTCGAAGGATTGGATTATCACCATCAAAACTTAATTGAGAACTTTAATACTGCTAAATACGACCATGGGCAAATGGACATTATTCAAGATATACGCTACAAAGAAAAGCATCAGCAACACTGAGTTAACATAATTATGGTTATGAAAAACAAGTGAGAATGGGTAGTGCCTGTCTTAGGGACATTTGTGTTAGAGCTAAATAACTGTAGAGAGCCATTTTATAATGATGGAGCAGGTGGGAAAGAGTGTTTGCGTGTGAGTATGACTGCCTGTGTGGGTCTTCCTGGACAGGGAGTTTAGGCATGAATCTCTGCTGTCAGTGGCTACACGGCAAGTCTGATCCCTTGGGACCAAGCAATCTATCAGGGCCCTTTGAGCCCTGCACTAACTTATAAATCCCTCAAGGGCAGGATCCGTGTCTCTCTGCGTTCCCACCACTTAACATAGTGCCCAGGGCATAGCAGAGAGGCTAAGAGCATGGACCTAGAGATTCAGTGGACTTGGGTTTATAGCCTTCCTCTGCCACTAGCTGTGTGACCTTGTGTAAGTTTACTTAACCTTTCTAAGCCTCAGTTTCCTCATTAGTATTGATAAGATGAGGACCAAAGTCATCACCCGCTTCACAGTGTTGGAAGATTAATTAAGATAAGTGAAGTGATTAGATGCTCAATTGCTCATAAAGATGATGAATCCTGAGCTATGAACAATAAAACTTTTATAGACACATTTCATCCCAGGAACCAAATCTCAGGGTTGGAATCTAACCATCCCTCTGATGTTTGAATCTCCTCCCCAATATACCCACCAAGTAACTAACTAGTCAGCATTTCAGATTTTTGATGATGGCTCCCCCTTGTGTATGTTCCCTCATCTATCTGGGACTATACCCTGAGTGAGCATTTTCCTTCTTAGATGCTTTAATCGTTCCTTCTTATAAGAAGAGTTCTTTTCTAGACCCATCATCATTCCAGTCACTTTTTTCTAACTAAGCATGCTGTTTGTAACCCAAAGTGCTCACCTTTTATTATGCAAAGCTGTTAATTGGATTATACAATGCCCAAACTGGTTTAGTATGATTAAGGGGCTTTAGTCACTACAGCAAGTAAAAGATTGTGAATATATGGAGTTTTAAAAAATTACTCTCAAATCCTTTTTACATGTTCTTTGGCAGGCAAGAGCTGACACAGTAAAAGCTATAATTTTCCACGGGGGGCTCCAGAAAAACCTGATAGAAACAGGTGAGATTCATTTGTAGTACAAGAACTATGGACTTTAATATTAATACACTCATTCAGAATGGAAAATCACTGAGCCAGAAAATTCTGACATCACTGCCCCTCCCTCGCTCACCTTTGGACTGCTTAAAAGCAAAACACATTACTTTTAAGGGAAGGCACTGGAGCCTCAAATGGGTCATGTCCCACCCACCCCACCAAGACCACTCCTAACCCTTCCAGCCTGACCTCCCTCTATTGCTGCCAAGAGTAGGCACTCAGATTTCCTCTTCCTGTCCCCTGGCTATAACTTAGCTCTCCACTTCCTGGCCTTCCCCACCTCCGTCTCCTCTGCCTGAGCTCCAAGCACCAGTGCAAATGCCATTCCACCCACAGGGAACTTTCTCTGCTCTGATTCCACCAGCCCATTGTTGTCTTGCTTCTTTGGCCCTGAACCCAGATAGCCACGTGCCACTCATACATCCTCGGGTATATATGTCTTCTCTTGGGCCAGAGACCTCCAACTCCTAGTACAGGGCCTTGCACACAGGTGTTCCAAAGCACTTTACCAACTTATTCTTGCACCACACGGAGGGAGAAGAAGAAAGGGAGGCAGAACAGATGGCCTGCAGTGATACTCACAATAGTTGTTCTGGCTATGAAAAAATGGAATGGAGTTTGCATCTACTAGAAAGATCAAGACTAGCTACTCCTTGTTCTTCTCAGCAAAGTCAGGTCTATCTGGGCTTGAAAGGAGTCCTTTATTCTTGTGGGAAGCCACAGGGTTAGGAGAGAAGAACAGACAGAAGGCGGAGGTGAGCTGATGCTGTCATAGATGCTCTTATGGCTGTTGCTCAGTACTGTTCCACTCTAAACTGGAACAACAACAGGACTGAACATTATTCCACTAGCAACACTACGGTGGATGCACTCTATCTATGCCTTTCTGCAGCTTAATGGACCCAAGTTCCAGTCTGATCCTTAGAGACTTATTTCCATCGCCTCAAAGCCCAGAGGAGAAGAGGACACTTTGGGGGAACCAAGGGAGAGCTAAGCACAGGGATGATGTGTCAGGCCAGCTCTGGCTGCAGATATTTAAATGGAGTCTCTTATTCACTGGTGTCTATCTTTGGTTTCAACCTCTCTGCTTTACTCTGCTTTAGGCAAGGTATTCTTATTTGGGAAAAGACCACCCCCAGAAATGGCAATGGGACAAGGAGTCGTGTGGGGAGAGGCTGGCTGGCTCTCCCCCATCTCTCCACTAGCAGGAGTCCCTGTCTCTTTCTCTTTCTCTTCTGTCTCTCCCCCAGCCTTCCTCTTTCTCTTTCTCCTCCCAGCCCAGGTATGTCTGTTTCTCTGCTCTCTGTCTTTAAATCTCTCTCCCTTTCTTTCCCATCCTCCACTGTCTGTCTCTGTCTCTCCTCTCTCCCTGTTTCAGGGTGTGTGTATGTGATCTGTCTTTCCCCTCTCTACGTTAGTATGTGTGTGTCTCTCCTGTCTCTCTTCTGTTCTCCATCGCTATCCGCCTGGCTCTTCTCTTGTGTGGTTTTTCTGTAGGACACCTGGACTGGGAGCCAGAAGACTTAGCTTCTGGTCCTGGCACTACCATCAACTAGCTGTGTGGTTATGGCCAAGTTGCTTTACATCTCTGGGTCTCAATTTTCTTGACCCTATAGTAGGTGAGACTGAATGCTCTTCCAGGTCCCCGGCAATTCTGAGATTTTATCACTGAATGAAATGGAACTCACCAGACTCAGGAGACACCCGAGTACCACTCAAAGAGGATGTGACTAAACCGAGACAATACTGCTGGAGGATCTACTACATGCTAGGCAGGTGCTGTGCTTGCACCTCCTTCAGTCCAACGAGATAGGTATGTGATGGCTCCTATTTTAGGGGTGAGGAAACTGAAGCACCAGCAGTGAAGCCACTTGCCCAAGGTCCCATGGCTAAAACTTGTCAGAGCAGGATTTAAACTCAGGCCATCTGGCTCCAGAGTCCATGCTCTTATCCGTAATGCTGTATCGCCCTAGCCACCGATGCTCGCTCACAAGCTTCCCACTTAGGCTGCAGAGTAAATATCTCTAGACCCCAAACGTGCTCAAGGGTCTTGGATCCAGACTATATGGTTCAATCAATTCTCTCCTCCTTCAAGACACCAACTCTGACTTTTCACACCTCTGCCTGTAAGTGTCCCATCAACACTCTATTGCCCTGCACACCGCCTGGCATGCTCGGGTAGCACGGACCTTTCTGTTTTCAAGTGTGTATGTCTTGTTGCCTTTCTACCTAACCAGGCATCTTGCCAGAACCCAGTGCAGTGCTGGGCCCACTGCCCAGACCCATGCTTGCTGAATAGCTGATGAGTACCGGGATACTCTGTAGCACTGATGTATGTCCCCGACTCCTCTGCCCGGGCTGTTAGGAAATACCTGGGACCTTCAGACTTTCACATCACAATTCCTGCAAACAGACTGCAGCTACTCACAGGCAGCTACTGGATGGGTTGGGAGGGAGGGTTAGATGGTGTTCAATTCACAGAAGCAGAAACAGGGGGCCTCCAATAATAATTTCAACTCAAGTCATCAAATATAAAGAGAACCCCAGCTTCATGCCAGACAGCAGCAGCCATGGCTTCTACTCTCAAGGAGATACTGGAAAAGAAGAGATGAAGCATGCAAAATAAAAAATGATAAATTTATAAAATTCCAATAGCACTTTGACCTTTGAGTTAACATTATTGTTTGCGTGTGTTTGTGTATTATTAAATAAAATCGTGGGAGCATGGAGCAGGGAAACTGCTTGTCCAGTCTGATTCTGAAAACTAGGAAAGGCTCCCGTAAGCCTGGGAGTCAGGAGACCAGAGTCCGAGTCCATCACTGGAACCACTGAGTGCATTATATTCAGTGCTCTCTGAAGTGCCAACTCACACCGGTCAGGCATCAACGCTCGCTTGGGTGTCAGGAAGCATTTGAAACCCACACCAGGTTTCGTAGCCCTTGGTTTTCACATTTTTCTTCGTGCATCTGTCCCAGTGTCAGATATTTGGTGAGTGAGAGTTAGCTGGACAATGGGTGAATGACGTCGTGTCCCCAGAAGTCACATTCACACGTCCCGAAAAGAACAATGGAATCAGTCACCCTGGGGAATTCAGTCCTCGTGGAAAATCCAAACCCCTTTACATCCACCTCACAATCTTCTACTTGCTTTTGGTGAGTGCCAACCATGTGATTCATCTTGTAGAGATGAATTGATAGGGCCTCCATTCCAGAAATGCTCTCATTTTTAGAGCGTGATGTAGAACAGCCACCGGTGTAGTTTTCATTATACTTTTCCCCAGCTTTAGTGTAGATGTCACTATGGCCACAGAAAAGTCTGATAACAGCTGTTCCCAGAGAGTCCGCGTCTGGATGCTGCCCTCCTGATGGGGAAGCCTTTCGCCCACCCTCCTTGCAGCACCTCTGCCCCTCTCCAGCGCCCGTCCTAGTACAACAGCCATGAAAACAGCAGGAAGACGAAGAGCACACCAAGGAAGCTGCACAAAACATGGTCCAGAAATCTGCAAAAGTCACTCAGAGTTCACTGAAGTGGTGACACCTTCTGTGTGCCTCTGGAGGCTGCCACCTAACTGTCCCAATCACAGACCAACCCTGTGCTCTCCTGTGCTCAGAGATGATACGTTGATCTGAACAATTCCAGATGGCAGGAGCAGACAACTGATGCATTTGCTTCTCCATCCCCAGCAAGCCCCACAAGGGTTTCAGAGCTGGGGCCAGCACATGAGCAGTGCCCATCTCTCCTGAGGCTGAAGTGTCGCCTCCGATGACTCATCACTGCCCCAGCCGGGGGACAGAGGCTACAAAGGAGTTAGGGCAGCACAAGAACGGGGGACACTCCTGAAGGCCTGTCTACTCCTGGGGCTGACTGCACGGTGGTGACCCCACACCCAGAGGGCGTCATGACCCCTGATAGGATGCCCCGCTCTCCTTCCAACCTGTCTCCATCACAGGATACCCAGTACAAGGGCCCCCCAACAACAGCTGTGAGGGGAACCAACACTCCAAAGACATGTCCAGCTGGCTCTCAATTTTCCATGTATATTTTGACAGACTTTTCGATTACATCTGGTCAACACCGCAGGAGGTGTGGAAGGAGAGTGAAATGTTATTTTATATGTATAATCTTGAAATTACGAGGTGGCCACAGAAAAGTCTGAGAACACGAGCGCTCCCACCCCTGCCTCTCACAGTGAACCAGCAGGGAGATGATGCTAAACCTTAACTTCCATCTCCAGCTCCCAACAAGCTCTCCCTCCCCCCCAGCTATCAGTCCTCAAAGAAAAGCTCCCAGGGGTCCCCAAAGAGACAGACAGAGAAGTATGAGGAAAAAAGAATGTGTCATTTCATCCAAAAGGGCATTTGTGGCAAGGCTGTCCTTTCATAGTTAGAAACAACAATTTCTTTATTATTTGTGGTAAAGAAAAATGCTATGACTCTTATAATAATGCAAAAAACAGATTAAGCCAGGAGTAACCTCTAATCACAGAACATACAATTATCAACAGCCCTTGTTTTAAATCTAGTTTCCCAAATCCAAGCTTGCCAAAGAATCCCCTAAAGGCCCTGTACCCCACCACACCCCAACTCTAGCAGGCCACCTGCATCCCTGATTGAGAAGTGGGCACACTGTGGGTCCAGCTCCGACAGCGCTCAGATAACCCCCTAGGACCCGGAGCTGTCCAGAGAGCTCATGCCTGAGGGACTGTCAAGCTTCCCCCAAAGAAAACAATGTCATGACTGCAAGGAATTGCTGTCTCTCAGATTGAGCCTCCCTTCACAACACCGGAGGGTGAGAAGGCCTGTCTGTAAAGCTGCTTAAGTGAGAAGCATCAATTAACAAGTCCGGATGGTGTGGAGGGGTGAAGCTGGGGGCTGAACTGCCCTCCTCCCTCCATAAATCAGGCGTTCCCAGGCCTGATCACCTAGGTCAGGGACTTGTGCCACCTGCCTGCCTGCCTGAGACAGATGCCAGGCTCAGGGAAGCAGTCTGTTACCTGCTGGACGTCCTGCTGGAAGACGCAGAGCTGCAGCCGCTGGTGGAGCCGCACCTTGCGGTGCTGCCAGATGCTCTCGAGCCGCCGCTGGTGGTGCAGCACCTCATGCACCACGTCCAGCACCTGGTGCACTGCCTTGGAGTAGTTGGCTGTGGCCGTGAGGGACTCGGAGTTCCCGGGACTCAGGGGACGCTGCAACACATCCAGCAGTGCTTTGCCATCCTGGCTGACCTGTAAGAGGGAAAGAGGTCAAGTCCAGGGAGTAGAGGGGCAGGAGGGGCATAGGGAGGCAAGGCAAGCCCGCTGGCAACCCTGATGAGGACTGAGAATCTCAGTCCTACCAACACCCATGACAACCAAGGAGTGTGCCACCAGCGCTGCCACAGTGCCCAGCCTGCAGCCCGGGGAGGGCCGAGCACCCCGGAATCCGGAGGGAGAGGAGGTGCTGGGGCTGCAGCCAGTTGTGCTCTGGACCTTCCAGTGAGAAAATTAGTATTTTTTGATGAGCTGCTTCATAAAAGGGGTGGCAGGGCTAGTGTGTGCATTCCCGTCCACCAGACAGGAAGCAACTCCAGAGGAGCACAGCCTTGCTTTCTTACAGTCCTTCCACAGAAGAGACAGTCCGGTCTTCACAAATAGGGTGAGGTAGGGGTGTGTGCGTGTGTGCGTGCGTGCGTGCGTGCGTGTGTGTGTGTGTGTGTGTGTGTGTGTGTGTGTGTACACGCATGCGCACTAAGGCGGTTCCTGCCAATGGCTGCATTTCGACAGCATCATTAACAGATCAAGGATCTTAAAGATGTCTCCAGAAGGAGGAAAATGGCCTCTCTTCTTAGTCCAACTCAGGCTATTTCATAGCACACAGGCCGGTACTCTTGCCACACCCCCATACCCCTATACACAGCCAGAACCCCTGGGTGTCCGCTGGGTTCTCACCTCTGTGTAGGCCTGGGTCACCTGCTCATACAAGGACTGGTGGTGGTGGATCGCCAGCTCCAGGTCCTGCATCTCAGACGGCAGGCCACCTTCACTGCACATCTTGCACCAGGCGTCCACTCCCGACAGGAACTGGAAGGAGATGCCGGCTGGGTCAGTGTGGGAGCACTGGGGGCGGGCAATGTGCAGATTATGTACAGACGGTCAGATACCTTGGGAAGAAGCATCAGGAACTCTGGAAGCCTTCAGAGACTACTGCAGACAGTGGAGTTTTTTCTTTAATTTTACAAACAGCAACCCCAGGTAAGAAGTCAGACCCAGTACCTGTTTAGGAAGTATGGTTTCCATAAAGAAAGATGACTATTATGAAACTGCTGGGGGTGGGAGTTGTCTTCATGTTCAACAGGTTATATCCACACACTGATGATAAAATACAGGTGTGCAAACAGCTCACTACATGACGTGTATGTGAGAGCTTCTTGTCCTGTGCACACTCACAGGTACAAGTGAGAGGCAACATATAATGAAATGGGATGTTTCCACACATGTGCTTTATAGTGTGGACATTGAGCTGTGAAGAGTAGCAAAGAATGCCTCATTCAGGCCCATCAGGCACCCCAGGGAACCTGCAGAGACCATTCCCACAGAGGATGGAGATTAACACTCAAAAAGATCCCTGCTATTGGGTCAGAACCCCAAGGGGTGGGAGAGGGGAGGGCAGCTCAGCGGGACAGACTGTACTGTGTCTAGAGCGGCTCCTGGGCTGTGATATATAGATACAGATCTTGACAGATATCAAATTATTTAAAAATTAAAATTAACAACTGTGGGAGACTATGGGTCTCCATGCACAAAGGGTGAGCTAACTGAAATCACTCAGATTTATTGGGTGGAAAATACACCTCTAAAATGCAAATAATTCTTCACCCAACAGTCTGGAGTGCTTCTGTCTGTGATTCTTCTTGCCTGGGTGCACAGCTCCATTTAAATTAATTGCCTAAATACCTTTTTATCTCATTGCCTAGAACAGCCCATCTGAGGACAATAAAGAGCTGCCTACATAAATGCATGGAAAAATTAGCCTTGAATCCACTGTTTGCATGCGTGCGTGCGTGTGTGTGTGTGTGTGTGTGTATGCTTTCCAGCTAAAAAGAAGCATGGTTTATGAGTTTCCCTGAAGGACTGGCAATACCCGAGAAATTGCATTAAAAAATAGATACAAATAAAATTGCTTCTCATCTAAACTAATCCAAGTCAGGAAACAGCAAATAGAAGCTGAGTCCTCCAGTTACTCTCAATCCGGGTACTGCGTTTCTACAACTGCCTGAGTCCCCCTCTTGGTATCACATCAGCTTTCAGTCCTTAGCCACTTGGCTGTGGCAGCTGATTTTTCATTCTGTATGTTTTTAATCGCAGTAAGCCGTCTCCTAACAATTCTGACAGAGTGCTGGGTGACACCCAGGATCAGGTTGCATGTGCTTGCTAATATCTCAGAAGCTGCTCGCTCCATCAACAACCATTTCATAAAGGAACCTGAAAGTAACTTGACAGTGTGTGTCAGTCGTTGGGGGAGCACCTCTTCAAGGTCTTTGGGATTTCTTTGTAATACTCTAACCAGAGTCCTATAGTAGATCCCACGAAACGGTCATCTCAAGGAGAGAAAGACAGAGACAGAGGGAGGCACTGAACCCCCCTTGCCAATCTGGAGAAACCTTGAACAAAGTGTGCAAATAATAGGTTGAAGAGAGGACAGGAGATCAGACGTGAATATTCTCAGGTACTACCACCATCATCTTAAAACAACAACAACAACAAAAGGCTAGATTCCTCTTAATGTGTAGGGCTGCTCTTGACTTATAACACGAGTACTTTCAGTCTTTGGGAAGGTCTCAGATGGAAACAGACACAGGTGGAGGAAATACAAAGATACCAACAGATCTTTGGTGATGTCTACCATTTAAAAAACACACTAAGCACCTAATATATTCCATCTCTAATCCTTATAACAGTGCTGTGAGATTTATGATCATCCCCACATTAGAGATGAGGAAACAAGCTCAGAATGTTGAGGTGACCTGCCTAAGAGTTAATGATTAGAACTTACCTGTGTCTGGCATCAAAACCTAGACTCTTTATTTCTTTTTTTTTTTTTTTTTTTTTGCAGTGCATGGGCCTCTCACTGTTGTGGTCTCCCCCGTTGCGGAGCACAGGCTCCGGACGCGCAGGCTCAGCGGCCATGGCTCACGGGCCCAGCCGCTCTGCGGCATGTGGGATCTTCCTGGACCGGGGCACGAACCCGTGTCCCCTGCATCGGCAGGCAGACTCTCAACCACTGCGCCACCAGGGAAGCCCAACACCTAGACTCTTTCAATTATTCCATGCTGCCTTCCATGTTAGGTGGGTAACAGAGGAAGAGTTTTAAGGTATGACCTTGTGTCTGACTCTGTGCTATCTGTGAGCTACCCATATGTCATACAAAGAAAGAAATTTAGGGGTTAAGACCATAGGCTTTAATGTTAGACACACCTGATCCCAGATGCCTATCGATTAATTGTGTGATTTTCACAAGGGCATATTAATAAACTTTTAATAACCAGCATATACGTGTGTATGTAATACACACACAAGTGTTATAAACTTTACTGCTATAAAAGATGTGTAGCACATAATTTACAAAGAATAATAACACATAGAATGCTTATGATAAATTCCATGTGACGAATTGATTCTCACACATGCTTTTGTTTGTAAACGACAAACTTATATAGTTCCAACACAAAAGCTGGTTGATATTTTCACTTTTGTTAAGATGTAAGACAAAAGTGAAAAATACCTGGAGACTTATGTCAGAACATTACTCATTCATCAGTGGTTTTAAGTGACTTCTTTGCTAAATGCAATAATAGTTTTTGAATATCAGAAGAATATTTCCTTGATTTTGTGTTCTATTCACAATGCAACAGCTATACACAGGGCACATTTTTAGGCTTAATCTGCATTTTAAAATATTTTCTCTCTCATTTTCTTAAGATTCTAGACAATCAATAAAACAACAAATCAAGCCCTGGTTTCTAACACTTGATGATTTCCATGGTGTAAAACTTTTATCTTGCCCTATTTCAGGCTACCATTGCAACATCACCAAATATGTAGTTGGGATGAGGTGATCAGTAGCACACAATTGTATACTATTACAACAGACATAAATGTTGACAAAGAGACAAATGGTAACTCTTGCTGGCTTTGCTTAACATTCAAACAGGAAGGAACCCAGAGCCTATTTACATTCTGCTTAGTAGTTTATTGTTGTGTGTGTGTGTGTGTGTGTGTGTGTGTGTGTGTGTGTGTGTTAGAGAGAGAGAGAGAGAGTGTATATAACATAGAAATAATCTCAAGAACATAGAAAATAATAAAATCTAGTAAAATAATTGAAAATGATGAGTTTTGAGTATTTATTACCTTTGCTTTTAATGTGATATATTTAATTTAAATTTATATAGTTTAAAGTAATGGCTATGTTTAACAACCAGCTCATAAAATTCCTGAAAATTTAACCATTGGCTCTCCCTAGGCTGGTTAGAGTCAGCTGCTGCATGCCACTGGATCTTAGGCAGCTTACTTAATCTCTCTGAGCTTTCCTGCTCCTCTCTGTAAAATGGGTAAGTAATGTCACTGGCCAATGCCAGTAAGTAAATGGCAACAAGTAATTATTATTTCTGTTCACTGCATTATTATTACATTATTATTATCCACAGCAAATGCTTCATGTAAAATTAGTTTCCCCCTGTTCTCAGCACTCAACGATCAGTTTAGTTTCAGCCCTTTGGTCTATGCTTATGGAATGCAAACTAAGCAGTCAAAACACACACACACACACACACACACACACACACATGCACGTGCGTGCACACACACGTCCAACGATAAACTACTAAGCAGAATAGTTAGCTCTGGGTTTCTTCCTGCTTGAATGTTAAGCAAAGCCTCCAAGAGTTACCAATGTCTCTTTGGGTACACAGGGGCCATGACAGTACTAGAACATGGGTTGTTGTCAAAACTGCTCAGCACGGTCTTTGGTGTTTCAAAAAGAGAGGAGGGGCTCGCTACACCTCAGTGTATGTCCTCCCAGCCTGCCCTGCCCTGCCCCTGCCCCTGCCCCTGCGCTTCCCACCACCAGAGGCTACAGCAGCTCCCTTGGCCTTACCTGCTCAGCCTTCTGATGGAACACAGCGGACATGGCGAGGATGGTGCTGCGCTCATCCAGAGCGGCCGCAAAGCTCTTCCACTCCTGGTCTAGCTGCGTGGAGATCTGTTTGATTTGCTGCGAGGCGTAGTGGCCGGCCTCTGAGAGGCGGGAAGCCACGGACATGATGCGGTTGATGTTGACATAGGCGTTCTGGGAAGCAAGGGAGAGCGGGTGCTTAGTGGGGCAGGCTGAAAAGGCACCCACAGAGCACCCTGGGGTGGGGGAATACGTGGGTAAGGAGGCTACCCAAAACAAAAAGTTTGAGAGAGGCCAGTATCGGCCACATTAACATATCCATTTTGAGCCCAAAGGAGGTCTTTGTTTATATTATGAGATTTCAGCAGATGGCAGGTACAGTAACTGAGCCCGTTCATTTTGAGGACCAACATAGTTTTTGTGCCAACTATTAATGCCCACGAATGCAGTCACTTTACATGGACTGCCTTAATAATCCTCACAATCACCTTATGAGCTCACGCCATGGGGACAGCGTGGTTCTTCAGAGAGTTTCTCTCCGGAAGCAACGGCTCAGACCAGGGCAAAAGCCGGAGGAGGCAAAGGCACCTCTCTCAACTCAGGAGAGAGCTGTACCCAGGGCATTACTGCCAACTACAACAGGGCAGCAGTGCTCATCAAAGAGGACAAAGGACACACGCCACAGGACGACCACACATCTTCCTACCACCAAGTGAAGACTTTGCTGCCCCCTGTTCCTACCCCCACCAAGAGAGCAGGTGAATAAATAAATAAAGAGAGCGTATGAAGCCACAATATCCATGCTTAAAGTAAGATCTGTGGAGCCCTTTCTTATCCCTACGTGACTTAGGAACGTCTCCCCACCTGACCCCAAAAAGGCATCTGTGGGGCTCTCCTGGCCCTGCTGACTCCTCTCACCCTGTGTTTTGTTTACATTCATTCCCATCTTTGATTGCCAATTAAAAATTCATGACCATGTGTGTCACTCCTTACGAGGCCAGCAGAAAACTCTACAGGAGGAAAGAAGACAAAAAAACCCACAAACGCACAAACAAAGACAGTAGTGAGCATGATTATTTTTAACTGCTACCTCCTATTAATTGTCTGAGGTGTCAAAACAATCAAGTAATATTGTAGCACCTACAGGGAGTTATTCTGACTCACACAATGTCTGTCTGAAGGAGGACTAGGGTGGCAGGTTGCTTGCACACCTTTGTTCTTTGTTATGAATCTTCTGATATGATAATAAATATTCTTCCGCAACGGCATTTTCTCTTGGCTCTATTAGCTCAGCGGTAGTTCATTAATAATGGGTAAGTTTAATGAAGGTTCTTTATTTTCCTTTCCCTCTTCCCTCATGGTCCGCATTCATGTTCGCTGTCCTGACCTCAAGCATTCCATCCCAAACCTGAGCCAGGTTGATAAGGTCTCTCTTCATTTAAAAGGTCTCTGTGGAAGTTTAAGAGGTTAAGTGAAGCACTTGAACACAAATCCATCCTGATGTCTAATGATCCCCACGCGTAACCTCTTTCTTCAGTCTGGCCTGAGACCTTTCTGACTAGTACGTTTCCTTAGTAGAACTAGAATATTACTAACTCTTATTATTTGAAATAACTATCCTTCAAAGACTTGGGAATCATTATCAGTCCTGTTTTCTGAGTTAGGACATGGATTCTTCTTAAAATTAAACTCTATTTATAGAACTGACAGAAAAACCAACTCTGAATTAGAAATAGAAGGAAAGAAATGGGGGGATAAAAGACATATACTAATTTTAATAGTTCTGTCTTTTAAGGGACTAACATTAGGATTTCCACCAAATTTCCTGCTTGGGTTCCACCCAAAGCAGACCTTGAAACAAGGATTTGGGGCAGACTGTTTATTTGGGTGTGATCCCAGAAAGCACAGTGAGGGAGTAGGCAAGTCAACGAGGGAAGGGAGGCAAATAAAGAAAGGATGTGTCCATTAGTGGGTTACTGCTGTGAGCATTTGGGGGTCATCTCTCCTGAAACCTTTGAAAGACTGTGTAGAACACACTTCTGAGCATCCCACTGGGAGATGAGGGATCTGGGGTATTTATGCACAAGTCCCATCACTCATGGTTGAAGGTCTCTCCTGGAGTTACTCCCTGGCATTTCCAGCCTGACCTACACACAGGCCAAGCATAGTCCCCAGGTCAGAGAGTGACCCCGGGCAGAGAAACACAGGAAGCTGTCGCTGTGCATGGGAACGGTCTGCAGATGACCCTCGGGGAGGACTGAGGGGATATGAGTGGGACAATGGCAGCATCTAGTAAAGCTGCCCTTCCAAACTGGATTTGAATCCTGGAAACCCTCCCCACGCCACACACATTTCTCCAACTCTATCTAGTGTGGTTGGGTTCTCCTGTCCTGGGAAAGACCTTCGTATCCTTTGGCCAGAAGGGAAGCAAGAACAGCAATAAGACCGGGCATGGCCTGTCCCCCGGGTCCCTCGTGTGCATCTTATGGATGCCTGGCCCTTTGTCATCACTGGCTGTTTATATTCTCTCCCCACAGGGAAGTTGGGGAGGTGTGTTTCTGCTCACTTTTAGGAAGAACTTTCTAGCTATTAGAGATGTGGAACTGTGGCTGCCTCTGGAGGCTGTTAACACCTTGTCACTCCTTCAAATATTTATGGAGAGTGGGCCAGGCTCTGTGTTGGGGGCTGTGGGAGATCAAAGACAAAGAGGAAAGAGACAGGATTCCTGCCCCTCAGGGCCTCACAGCTGAGACTTAAAAAAAGTCCTCAAATAACTGTAATTTAAGCAAAATGAAGTAAGTGTTATGACAGAGGTAGAGGCAACTCGCAGTGGGGATGCAGGGGGAAGGGATATGAACCACTGGCAAGGATGTTGAGAAGGGGCTTCCTGCACAGAAGGGGGTGGTGAGGTTGGCAGTCCTCCAAGGAAGGCCCCCTTCAACCCTTAAGCCTGTGATCATAAATGAAAGCTAAAAACAAACAAACAAAAAAAGACCACAGCTTACATTTCACATTCTAGAGACTAGCACAGTAAATGCCTTTTTGTTTCCTTATCAGTGGGCAGAGAGATGTCTTACTAAAGCTAACAAGTGATTACACTTCACACAAGAAGTAGAGGCGGTATTCCTCACAAAAGAGGGATAAGTATAATGTTGACTCATGAACTTGCTCACTGTGCTTCTCTACAGCCCCTTTGAAGAACAGCAAGACACTGCAGGCAAGTCACACGGCCCAAGTTCATCATCACCTTCTTTATCTCCCTCCAGCTTAGAACCTGAGACAAATAGGCAGAGAGATTCTAAACTGGAGTCACAAACCAAATGAGAAGAGAAGAATGGCGGAGAAGGTCTCACATGACTTAAAAGGACAGAGCAAGGTTAAGAGTCCAAATAAACAGGGTGCTTAGTCGTTAGGCACAAATGACACGTCTTGGCCTTGGGTCAATCCCTTTGTGTAGTTTTTCTGTGTCACTGTTTACGCCTCTGTTAAAGAGCACCTGGGACTCCTGTTTGTCCTGGGGACATGGCCAGTGGGAATGCATATTTTGACTCTTCATGGCCTTTCCATTTTCTACCAGCTGCCTCCTCGATGCCCTCCCACCTGCCGGGCTCTGCCGCTCTTCCCTGCCAGCCTTCAATGCCCTTCCAGCTGCAGAGCTGTCCGTCAGTCGAGGGCATCAACGTTGCCGGGTCAGGAGTCAGATGTGAGTTCTCGTCCAGCCCTGGCACTCGCTTAAGACATCACTTGCGTCCTCTGTGCCTCAGCTTCCTCAGCTGTAAGATGAACTAAAGATCTCAGACATTCCATTTCTGAGTAAGCAGTGTCCAGTGTCGGCGCCATATAACCAGGACTCCAGGTGTACCCTGTTCATGGAGGGCACTCAGATTGAACGTAGAGAGAACTTAGGCGGTCACAGTCTTCTTCTGTCTCATCTCCAGTGCCTGGGGGAATACTGACTAAATCTAGACCTCATTCTATGGAGGAGGCGGGGCATATACTGAAGCAACAAGGGAGACAAAGCTGTCAAGTGTCCACGTGCAATGGGATGGTTTTAAACAGAAGAGGAACATGATCTGGTTTATGCTTTCAAAAAACTGCTCTGTTCACTAAAGGGCTGGCAAGGGGACACCTACATGGAGTGAGACCAAGAAGAGCAGTGCGGCCCACCCCAGAGGGACATGTAGCCCAGCCTCGGCTGTCCACATGCCTCAGCCCCTCAGCCCAGCTCTGCTTTCTGCACTGTCGTGCCAGGGCCACAGCTCGAGCTGGGTGACCAAGGGCCAGCTGCTCCCCTCCCCCTCTTCTCTGCAGCCCCTTCCCCTGAGCAGAGCTGCCTAGACTAACCAGCTTCCCTGGTCAGAAATTAACAACATGACTAATAATTCTAGCTTAGTGAGTATCTTCTTAAACTCTTACCTCAAAACTGCTTTATGAATTTAAACCCCTCCCACCATATCAGTGCTGCTATTATTATTATCATCATTATTCAAAGTATTGCACTGTCCAAGGTTTAAACACGATCTACCCTGCAGAATGCAATGCACCTGCAGCCTGGCCTGCTGCATCCTCCATCCCACCCTATCTGCCCTCAAAGGCTCTCCTCCAATCATTCCGGTCACAAATAGGAAAAATAACTAAATTCCAGCAGAATCTTCCTAACTCAAAACCCTCTATATTTACACCCTGTCCCCACTTCTGTTGCCTACAAAATTCTCTGTTTTCTCATTTCACTCCTGCAGCCATTAAGTGGAGATCACAGGATGGATGGCTAGACCCTTCTCCTGAGGTCTTGTCTCCTGCTGTGATTAACTGAAATCTATGGAACAAAGTCATTCTGCTGAAAGAACTATTTGGCAGAATCTTTTTTTTTTTTTTTTTAACCTGGCTGAAGCTTGATGAAAGTTTTCAGCCCTGCCAAAGGCTCTCACTTTGAACCTGGCTCCTGGCTGTCCCGACTGGCTACAAAAATATGCATAGTTGCTTGCAAGATAATGATAACTCTCCACTTAAAGACCCAGCTAAATTTTCTCTTTAAATGTAGTCTCTTATGTGGTATACTCTGAAAGAGATACTGGCTCTTCTAGAAATAATCATCTGATGCAAGCTATCATTGTGGTAACCTAGGGTCTGTGTCAGGGGCTGATTGCAAGAGCAGATCCTTTCTGAGTACATGTATTATTTGAATCCCATTCACTTCACTCTTAAAATAAGGAGTGAATTTTACACTCCTGTGGTTGTAGGTCCCCACCCTGAATCATAAACTCCCTCCTGTGGGTTACATGAGATAACATAAAGCATCCGGTCAGTTGCCTGGCATATAACTGATAACTCAAAGAACGTCATATCTTTTCCCACATCCAATTCCAGCACATTGGTTTTAACTCTCCAAGTTAATTGCAAACCAAATCAAAGTATTAGTAAAAAGTAAAACAAAACAAAAATCTATTAACTATTCCAACTAGAGACAAATATTCCAATGAGTCCAGAGTCCCACTGTACTTCACAGAAAGCTTGCCACAAAGTCCCCTACTCTTCCTGAGGAACAGTCCCTTGCACAGGGGCCTGGCACATGGGCCCAGCACCACAGCAGGCAAAGCTGGCCTAGCTGCCTGTCAGGCCACTGCCCTGCAAACCACAGCCCCTGTGTTGGCAGATGCCCTACCCCTAGGATTCAAGAGTCTAGGGCCCTGAACTGTGCACAGCTGTCTTTGACCCAGAAAGATTGGAGAGTTCAGAATCAGCCAGTGACTAGCTCTGTGATCCATGCCCTTTCAATCTTAAGTCAGAAAAATAGAGGCCTTTGTCTCTTGGGATAGCCTTCTTAAGGTATCTCCACTACCTTGACATGTGTGAGCCACACCCAGAGCACCCAGAAGTGGGAGTGTCCCATGTTCACACAAGGGGACAGATCCATCTCCTGATCACTGGCCATACTGCAAAAGGTGGCCGAAACCTCCTCCCCAGGCCAGGCGTGGCGGCCCGTCACTTTGTTGTCCAGGGGGGACGTTTCTCCTCCTCACCTCCAGCACAGCAGAGGGGAGCCACTGAAGAGCTGCCTCATCTCTGCAAGGAATGAGTCCTGGGCACAGGGTTCTCAATTCCATTCTGCTCAACGGGGCTGCAGCTTTGAAATTATCCTCATGAAAATGGAAGTTGTGATCTGTCAGATCATCACAGAAGGTGAGGTCAACTACCACAGAGGGGCCACTTTCCTGAAAGCGGCTCAGTCCTCTCGACAAGCCCTGGAGACCTTGTCTCTCCAAATCCAAAACTCCAGGGAGGGAGGCCAGGCAAACAACCGGCCAAGGGCCAGGGTACTCAGCAAAATCATTTGGGTCAAATGCAAAGCGAATGTTAAATCAAAATGTGAACTATAAAATACATAACAGTACAGCCTCAGCTGAGAAAAATATACAAACCAGGGAAGCACACCCAAAGGTTACTGAACGCTATTTTGTACTAAATATGCATAGTGGCAGCGGGGTTGAGGGGAGACTTTTCTTTAGGGTCTTTTTCTCATCTTAATTCTCTTGTGTATAGAGAAGCTTTTTTATTTTATTTATTTATTTATTTTGCGGTACGCAGGCCTCTCACTGTTGTGGCCTCTCCCATTGCGGAGCACAGGCTCCGGATGCACAGGCTCAGCGGCCATGGCTCAAGGGCCCAACCACTCCGCAGCATGTGGGATCTTCCCGGACCGGGGCACGAACACGTGTCCCCTGCATCGGCAGGCGGACCCTCAACCACTGCGCCACCAGGGAAGCCCAGGAGAAGCTTTTTTAAAAAATAATTTTGAGATTTTATATATATATATATATATACACACACAGTAATTGGGGTAAAAGGTTCTTAAAACTATACAGAGGAAATATACATTCTTTTATCCCCCAGCCCTTTCCCTCCCCAGTCAAAACACCAAATGTCTATAAGTGATGGAGCTAAGGGAGAATTTATGCTCAACCTTCTAATTTTATCAAACTCATTCTCTTTACTGACACACAAAGGTTGTTTCTAGTTTTTGCTTTTGGCTTTTTTTCCCCCTCTACAAATAATGCTAGGGGTTGCAGTTTATTTTTAATGGCCAAAAAGTTCGTTCGGTTAATGAATACATTGTTCAATAAAGTTCTTGGTGAAAATGAAAAACGTCTTTATTTTTACTTAAAACCGAACGAACTTTTTAGCCAAACCAATAATAGATTTGGTATTTAAAATATTTTTTAGTTTTAAAAATTATTTTAATGTGTCTTTAATTTTTTTTAATTTATTATTATTATTTTTTTTGTGTGTGGTACACGGCCCTCTCACTGTTGTGGCCTCTCCTGTTGCAGAGCACAGGCTCCGGACGCGCAGGCTCAGCGGCCATGGCTCACGGGCCCAGCCGCTCCGCGGCATGTGGGATCTTCCCGGACCGGGGCACGAACCTGTGTCCCCTGCATCGGCAGGCAGACTCTCAACTACTGTGCCACCAGGGAAGCCCTAATTTATTATTATTTTTATTTTATTTTATTTTATTTGTTTGTTTATTTTTGGCTGCATTGGGTCTTTGTTGCTGTGCATCGGCTTTCTCTAGTTGCGGCCTGCAGAGGCTACTGTTCGTTGCGGTGCATGGGCTTCTCATTGCGGTGGCTTCTCTTGTTGAGGAGCACAGGCTCTATGTGTGCGGGCTCAGTAGTTGTGGCACGCGGGCTCTAGAACACAGGCTCAGCAGTTGTGGTGCACGGGCTTAGTTGCTCCGTGGCATGTGGGATCCTTCCGGACCAGGGCTCAAACCCGTGTCCCCTGCATTGGCAGGCAGATTCCCAACCACTGCACCACCAGGGAAGCCCCCTGTATCTTTAATTTTAATAGATTTGGTCAGGTTGCAATCCATGAAAGCTGTAACTACTCAAATGCCCCTGTATCTTTTTACTTTGGTAAAGCATTTGTTTTACAAGTAAAGTACAATTTATGTACAAGTGAAATAGGCAAGTTTTAGTGAGCAAATTATGCTTTAAGAAGGAAGAGAATACAAACACACTTCAGTTAAAGTTTTTAGAAGCCAAGTTCATATGATAATCTCATTTTACAGTTAAAAAAAATAATAAAACCCAGATATTTCTTGCTTGAATCCACCTAGTAGGTAATTAAAAAATCTGTTTGATCAATTAAGTGGTGTATTCAAAGCCACAAAAAGAAAGGCAAATTGGGACTAGACTCAGGTCTCCTGATTCCTAGTCTGCATCATCCTTCTGCTTATACTACCTTTTTCTCATGCCCTGCAGATATTAAGTTTTTGTTTTGTAACACTCAAAGAGAGCCATGAGGAGAATTATTTGGAGATTTTCCCATACAGCTTTCAGAGGCTTCATGAGTAACATTCAGAATCTGTAAGAAATAGATTGTGCCAGAGCAATGGAAAAAGCTGAACCTCACCTCCTTTTTCCAGATTAATAGTACCATATGATCGCTTACATCTTTGCTAGTACGAAACCCACTTTGGGTCCTGAAGCTGTTAAAGCATCAGCTTATGATTAATTAGTTGAACATTACCATGTAAACCTGCTGATTCCACCTCGAAACATATGGACACCGGGATAGGAACATCTGGAATAAGAACTGTCCACACTTGAAACTCTACTACAATAGCTATGAGATGTGGTGAGCTCTAAACGAAACCTCTAATTTCTGCCTCCCTCAAACCACAGGGTGCCCTCTAGGGAACAAAACAGGGCAGCTGATGGATGATTATCTGGTCAGGGCTGGCCAAACAGTAGGTCAAACCATGTGGAAGCCATCTGTCATTGTCGGGCAGAGAGAGGAAAGAAGCTGGAACAGCCCTGGTGCTTAGCAAAGATAACACTGGGTTGTGAATCCCTCTGTCTCTCTCGCCTGGCTTGCTGTAGCAGTGTTTCCTCCAGCAATTGCCTTACAAACCATTAAGCAGCCAGGAAAACAAACGCCTGGCCACATGTCCGAGGGCCAAGGAAACCCAGGAGCAGATTTAAGTAAAAGAGAAAGCCTTCTGTCTCTCCTCTCGCAGCTCTGAGTGAAACTTCCTTAAAAGGGTGAGTGTCTTTGTATGAGGCATTATTGCAGGATTGAAATGGTAGGGAGGGATGGGTACAGCTGGAATTAGATTCAGGGAGGCCAGCAGGGAAAGAGGCTGGAAACAATGTAGCTCTTCTGAGTTAGGATGTAGTAATTTCAGGCTGCCTTTAAGGTTGGAATGAGAGGCTATAAAACTTCACAGAAACACATTCACCAGTATTTTATTTCCCAGGCCTTTCTTCTGCATTTCTCTTAGCTATTCAGAGCTTGGTCCTGGCATCAGTGCAACCTGGGAACTGGTTAGAAATGCAGAATCTCAGGCCCTTTCCCCATCTTCTGGATCAGAATCTGCATTTTAACAAGATTGTCCCAAGTGATACGTATGCACATTAAAGTTTGAGATGCTCTACAGATGGGAACTATGAGGAGATGTCCCGAACAAGGAGAACTATTTCTTCTACCACTCCTGACCCTGACAGTGATAAGAGCTGAATATTTGCCAAGCATAACATCATGCCAAATGCTGTGCTTAAAATGCATGATCACATTTCATCCTTACAACATCCCTGGCAAAGGTACCAACGTTATCCTCCATTTATGGACGAGGTAGTGAGGCTCTGAGAAACTGAAATAACTTGCCTATGATCTCACAACTAGGAAGGAAATACAGAGCCACGGTTAGCACCAAGTGCCCTTGTTCTTTCCCACTGTGCTGTTTTACTTTGCCATAAATGTGAAAGCAGTTGAGCCAACCAAAGATGTCCCTCAAGGGAGATGATGAAGAGAAATTGCTCCCAAAGATTCACAAACTCATATCCCAGAAAAATAGGGCTCCTGGAGAGAGAATTCAATAAAAATTTCTACTTCTCTGAAGCCTCCCCACTGGGGTCCTTGACTTGCCCTTGGAATTCCCAGAATAGCTCAGCTCCAGAATGGGCAGGAGCCTGGCAGGTGGACTTTTCTTGTCCTCTCCCTCTTTGGAAGAATCATCTCTACCTGTAAATCCAAGGCCAGTCACCTTGAGGAACAGGTTCCTGTCTCCACAGAAATACAGTAAAGCTCAGGATTAAGGCAGTTCTTTGCCCCTTTACTCAATATCATGATTTATTGTCAGAGTCTTAAATCTGCTATCCTATTCGTTTATTCAAGCATTCATCCAGTAATTCAAGGCACTGTGCAAGCAGGGAACAAGCAGACAAAACTCCTATGCTCATGGAGCTTACATTTTAGAAGAGTCAGACAATAAGGTAATATCTACTATATATTTCTTATTTCAGTGCTATACAAAATACAGCTGGGAAGAGGATAGAGCATGGTGGGGCTGGGAAATGCTACTTAAGATAGAGAAGTCAGGGCAGGCTGACCCCTGAAACTGAGGGTGACACTGGAGCTTAGCCCTGAATGAAGTGAGAGAATGAACAGCCAGGAAGAGGCTCCAGGTAAGGAAACAGCAGGGGCAAAGACCACGAGGCAGGAATGACCTTGAAGCGTTCAAGAAACAGCAAGAAGCCCAGGGTGACTGGAGCAGATGAGTAGGTGGTAGAGGATGAGATTGTAGGAGTAACGGCCGTCCAGACCACACAGAGGCTCGTAAGCCATGGTAAGGGACTTCAGCTTTTATCCTGAGAAGGATTAAAGCATTCTGAGCACAGGAGTGACATACTTTTGGCAGGATCGCTAGGGCTGTTATGTTAAGAATGGGACTGTAAGGAAACAAAGGTGGAAGCAGGGAGACCAGATAGGAGCTACTACAATAGTCCAGGCAGGTAACGGCTGTGCAAGTGGTAACAAGTGGCCAGATTCTGGATATACTTTGAGGGCAGAGCCAAGTGGACTTGCTGATGGAAATCCTTTAGTTCTTCCTCATTTCTGGGCCTCTGGTTGGGTCGTGAACTCTGACCTATGTTTTGTTTTCTTTTTTTTGGCACTGCTCCCTTCTCATCTGCCTATCTAGTCCTGACCTCTCAGTTCTTGAATCTTCTGATTTGTAAACGTCTTGCCTGTATGTCCCTGATCAGTCTCTGTCCCTTGTCTGGTACTCCTGGTCGGCTATCAGCCACGCTCCGGAAAGGCATATGCAATGTTGCTGCTACTTATTATTATCAATACTTCATATTTGTGTCATGCTTTACAGTTTAAGACCTTTTGTGTACATTATCTCATCTGACGTGCTAGGTTTCATAGACCATTTCGTGCCTTTCATTCGGCTCCAGGAGACCTCAGAGAAGAGGCATGAGTCAGCTTTGGCTGAATTTCAGACAAATTAACTCCTCGGCAGCTACAGACCTGGCAGAGAGCAGGCACTGGCTACATGTATGTCAAAGTGTGTGGGTAAACTGAGCTACAAGGCTCAGGGGGTAAACACCCAGAGGGCACAGAAGATATCCTGAGGGTAAGGGACATGCTGACAGAGGGCCCCCGAGAGTAGTGGACTAAAGCTAGAAAGGTACCAAGGGTGTAGGGCAGAGAACCAGGAGTGAGGTAGGAGAGGAGGGAAACCTGTGCGCTGGAGGGGGTGAATGATCAGGGGAGAAGGCTGAACCAGGCCAGTGCCAGCCACGAGTCAGAAATCTGTACGGTCAGCCAAGCCCTGCAGGTCAGCTCAGAGAAGGCTTTCAGAAGGGACCTAGGCCACGTGACTGGGCAGCAAGGTGAGGGGAGCCAGCATTGTGCAGTAGGGTGATACTGAGTGGTACAGAGTGATGCTTTGCCTCTGCCAAGGAGCTTCCCTCTGTTTCTGGTTTGAATAGGGGCCAATCCCCAAAACATGGCTGATTAGAGTCTGGTAGGTAAAGGAAAATGGGGCACCTGGAGAGGCTGGAGTAGGGAGCAAGGAACAGAGGGTAAAGACAGATACTCTTTCTCCCTGGATACTCCTGACCTTGAAGGGAAGTCTTCCAACTCCACAGGTTAATTATCCAATAGCTTTAGAGTTTGACCCTAGGGCTAATGTCAGTTGGCTTATTTTCTCCACCTGATTCAGTGATTCTCAGTCTGGTTCTCCACCTTGTACAGGTTTCCTGGGAGACATCCCAGCACAGTTAAATCAGAGTCCAGGGCAGTGGGGTCCAGATGTGGTGTTTTTCAAAACTCCCGAGATGACTCCAGTGGGCCATCAGGATGAAGGGCTGCTGCCTTAGACATGTGGACCAGCTTCACTGGGCTTAGTTCAAAGCATACTCCTTTCTCCTTAGGACAATTCTAATGCTGACAATGGTGCCAAGAGCAAGAATCATAATTGGATCCTGAGCAGATCAGAAAATAAATCTAATCCTCCCACTGAGTTAGAAGAAAATGGAAATTCCACCCACAAGGCTGTTTGTGGAGATACAAACACTGCATCCTGTTCAACTCGATTAGTAAGAATAGGTCTGGTTGGTGATACATGAAGCATTTTACAAGCGCAGGTTTCCTTAGAAGCCCTGCCTTAGGGAATCTCAGTGCTAACAGAAAACACTGGATCACGTTCATTCTTGTCAGGGAAGGACACATTTTAATGGCTTTACTTCCATCTTTAGCATTAGAACCTCAGAAACAAAGATGCTTGAGGTCAGGTGGAACTTAAAAGACCATCCAGTGGTTCCTGGACTTTACTGTGCATCACCTGGGGACCCTGCAAGCATCCTGGTTCCCAGGCTCACCCCTGATGGAAACTATTGCTCTCATTCACCTTCTTTTCATGGCTGTTCAGCTTCTGCTCAAGTCATGTCCTGTAGGGTTCCCTCAAAAGTAAAGGCCATGCCTTGCCAGTTCTGCATCCGTGCTGCCAAACTCTGCTCCAGGTTGGTAACAGATGCTGTAGCATGCTTAATATCCTATTAATTCAACGAGCATTTATTAGACACCTACTAGGTGCCAGGCATTGTTACAGGCCCTGGAGATATAGGTGTGAATGAAACAAAGCTCTGTCCTTAAGAGCTTATATCCTAGTGGGCAAAATTCTCCTCACATCAGGCATATGAAATTTAAGAATGGCTGAACTGCAAGCTCCTTGAAGGCAGCTTTGTGTCTTGTGAATCTTGCTGTTCTTAGTGTCCAGCAAAGGGCAAAGAGAACACAACATCAAAAGTTTGTTGAATACACCAATGAGTGAGTGCTGAGTGGTGCACCCAGAGCCTCCTATCTCAGCTTTGCCAACACCACCATAGTTGGTGTCCATGCTCTGTCATGGTCATTACCTGCAACCATTAAGAAGATTATATCTTAAAGGTAGCAGGAACCCATTTACAAAACATTCACTCTCCAGTTGTCTTTTTCTCTTCCTCCTCCCCTCCTTCTTAACAGTTGTATTGAGATATAATTCACATACCATACAATTCACCCATTTAAACTCAGTGTATATAACTCAGTGGGCTTTAGTATAATCGTATTTGGTATACAGATATGTGCAACCAACATCACAGTCAATTTTACAACATTTTTATCGTCAAAAGAAACCCTGTACCCTTTCCTTTCACTATTGTTCCTCTATCCTCCATCCATCCCAAGCCTACTACTTTCTGTTTCTATAGGTTTGCCTATTCTAGACTGTTCATATAAATGGACTCATATAAATATGTGGTCTTTGGTGACTGGATTCTTTCACTTAGTAAGATGTTTTCAAAGTTCATCCATGTTAGAGCATGTATCAGCACTTCATTCCTTTTTATGCCAAATAATATTCTATTATATGTATACACCATATTTTGTTTATCCATTCATCAGTCAATGGACAATTGGGTTTTTTCCACCTTCTGGCTATTATTAATGTTTCCTTAAACATTTGTGTATAATGTATGGACTTCTGTATGGACATATGTTGTCATTTCTCTTGAGTATATACATAGCAGTTGAATCTCTGGGTCATAGGGTAACTCAATGTTTAACTGAGGAATTGCCAGACTGTATTCCAAATGGCCACACCATGTTACACTCCCTCAAGCATTGTATGAGGATTCTGATTTCTCAAGGTCCTCACCAACATTTGTTATTATCTGACTTTTTGATTATAGCTATCCTAAAGGATGTGAAAAGGTATCTCACTGCGGTTTTGATTTGCATTTCCCTCATGACTAACAGCTTTTCATGCACTCTCAAGCATCTTTTCATACACTTATTGACCATTTGTTTATCTTCTTGGGAGAAATGACTATTCAGATTCTTTGTCCATTTTTCCATTGGGTTACTTGTCTTTTTGTTATTGAGTTGGAAGAGTTCTTTATTCTCTTATTCTGTATTATAGATTCTAGATACAAGTCCCTTATCAGATAAATGAATTGCAAATATTTTCTCCCATTCTGTGGGCTGCCTTTTCACTTTCTTGATTGTAACTTTTGAATCACAAAAGTTCTTAATTTTGAAGAGGTCTAATTGATCTATTTTTTATTTAGTATGAGGTAAGGATCCAACTTCATTTTTTGCATGTGTCTATCCAGTTGTCCCAGCACCATTTGTTGAAAAGACTATTCTTTCCACATTGAATGGTCATGGAACACTTGTCAAAAATCAGTTGACCACAGACATATGACTTTATTTATGGACTCTCAATTCTACTCCATTGATCTTTATGTCTATACTTATGCCAGTACCATACTGTCTTGATTACTGTGGTTTTGTGGTAAATTTTGAGATCAGGAAATATGAGTCCTCCAACTTTGTTCTTTTTAAAAATTATTTTGGCTACTCTGGGTCCCTTGCAATTCCATACAAAGTTTAGAATCCACTAGTTAGCTTCTACAAAGAAGCCAGCTAGGATTCTGATAGAGATGTGCTGAATCTGTATATTAATTTGGGGAGCATGGCCATCTTAACAATATTTAAGTCTTTCACTCCATGAGTATGAGATGTTTTTCCCTTTATTTAGATCTTAAATTTCTTTCAACATTTTATTGTTTTCAGAGTACAAGTTTTGCACTTTTGTGAAATTTTTCCCAAGTATTTTATGCTTTTTGATGCTACTATAAATGGAATAGTTTTCTTAATTTCACTTCCAGATTGTTTACTGTGTGTAGAAATATCCTGAAATCTGAACTCATTTATTAATTCTAATAATCTACTAGTTCTAATAATTTTATAGTAAATGCCTTAGGATTTTCCATATACAAAATCATGACATCTGAAAATAGAGATAGTTTTACTTCTTCCTTTCTAATCTAGATGTCTTTTCTTTTTCCTGAATAACTGTCCTGGCTAGAACTTCCAGTGTTAATTAGAAGTGGCAGACTTATCCTGTTCCTGATTCTAGGGAGAGGGTATCCAGTCTTTCACCATGAAGCATGACGTTAGCTGTGGGTTTTTCATAGGTGCCCTTTATCAGGCTGAGGAAGTTCTCTTCTAGTCCCAGTTTGTTTTATTATGAAAGAGTATTGAATTCTGTCAAATAGTTTTTCTGGGTCTATTGAGATAATCATGTGATTTTTGTTTTTTATTTTACTGATGTTAAACCAACCTCACAATCCTGGGGTAATTCCCAATTCATCATAGTATATAATTCTTTCTGTATGTTTCTAGATTTGGTTTGTTGTTAGCATTTTGTTGGACATTTTTACATCCATATTCATAAGCAATATTGGTCTGTAGCTTTCTTTTCTTTTGTAATGTTTTTGTTTGGTTTTGGTATCAAAGTAATACTAGCCTCATAGAAGAGTTGGGAGTATTTCCTCTTTTTCTATTTTTGCTTTTTTGAAAAGCTTCTGAAGAATTAGTATTAACTCTTTAAATGTTTGATAGAATTCACTGGTAAAGCCCTCTGGGCCTGGGTTTTTGTCCATTTCATCTAAGTTATCTAATTTATTGGTGTACAATTATTTGTAGTATTCCTTTATAATCCTTTTTGTTTCTGTAAGGTTGGTAGTAATATCCCCTCTTTCATTTCTGATGCCAGTAATTTTTTTTCTTGGTTATTCTAGCTAAAGGTTTGTCAATTTTGTTGATCTTTTCAAAGAACCAGCTTTGGGTTTCACTGATTTTTTTCTACTGTTTTTTCTTCTCTATTTCATTAATTTTCACTCTAATCTTTATTACTTCCTTCCTTCTGTTTGTTTTAGGCTTAGTTTGCTCTTCTTTTTCTAGTGCCTTAAGGTGGAAGTTTAGGATATTAATTTAGATATTTTTTTCTTTCTTTAACTAGAGGTATTTACAGCCATAAATTTCTCTCCAAGCATGGCTTTAGCTGCAGCCTATAAGTTTTGATATGGTGAGTCTTCATTTTCATTCATTTTAAAGTATTTTCTAATTTCCCTTTTTATTACTTCTTTGATCCTTTGTATATTTAAGAGAGTGTTATTTAATTTCTACGTATTTGTGAATTCCCCAAATTTCTTTCTGTTGCTGATTTCTAATTTCATTCCATAGTGGTCAGAGAACGTATTTTATATTATTTTTATCCCTTTTATTTATTAAGATTTCTTTTATTGCCAATATATGGACTATTCTGGGCAATGTTTCATGTGCCCTTGAGAAGAATGTATAGTCTGCTGTTGTTGGGTGGAGTGTTCTATAGGTTGATTTGGTTTATAGTCTATTTCTTCATTCAAGTCTTCTATTTTCTTATAGATCTTCTGCTTAGCTGTTCTAACTACTATTAAAAGTGGAGTGTGGGGGCTTCCCTGGTGGCGCAGTGGTTGAGAGTCCGCCTGCCGATGCAGGGGACACGGGTTCGTGCCCCAGTCTGGGAAGATCCCACATGCCGCGGAGCGGCTGGGCCCGTGAGCCATGGCCGCTGAGCCTGCGCGTCCGGAGCCTGTGCTCCACAACGGGAGAGGCCACAACAGTGAGAGGCCCGCGTACCGCAAAAAAAAAAAAAAAAAAAAAAAAAAAAAGTGGAGTGTGAAAGTCTCTATTATTTTTTAATTGTATTTCTCTCATCATTTTTGTCAGTTTTTGCTTCATTTATTTTGGTGTTACATTGTTAGGTACATATGCTTATAATTTTTATATCTTCCTGATGGAGTAACTCTTCCATCATTACAAAATGTTCCCCATTTTCTCCAGTAACATTTTTGTTTTGTTTTGAAGTCTATTTAAAAGTCTGTTATTAGTGTAGTCGCTCTGGGTTTTCTTATGATTGCTGTTTTCACAATACATCTGTTTCCATCCTTTTACTTTCAATCTATCATAATCTTGAATCTAAAGTGTTTCTCCTACAGACAATATATTGTTGGATCTTTTTTTTAAAAATCCATTTGACAAGTTCTACCTTTGATTAGATTGTTTAACCTTTTCACATTTAATGTCATTATTGATATAGTTGGATTTATGCCTGCCATTATACTTTTTCTATATGTCACGTCTGTTTTTATACCTCTGTTCTTTCTATAGTGCTTTCTTTTATGTTAACTGAATATTTTATAATGTAGTATTTTAATATCTTTGCTAACATTTTTCTCTATTATTTTTTTGTTATTTTCTTAGCTGTTGCTCTAGGGTTTAACATGAATATCTTAACTTATGAGAATCAGCTTCAGAGGCATAGTAACTTAATTCTACTGAGATATTAAAATGTCACTCCTGTATAGCTTTATCCCCTTTTCCCTCTTTTTTTTTTTGAATTTTATTTTTTTAAACAGCAGGTTCTTATTAGTTACCCATTTTATACATATTAGTGTATATATGTCAATCCCAATCTCCCAATTCATCACACCACCACCACCACCCCTGCCACTTTCCCCCCTTGATGTCCATATGTTTGTTCTCTGCATCTGTGTCTCTATTTCTGCCTTGCAAACCAGTTCATCTGTACCATTTTTCTACGGTCCACATATATGTGTTAATATACGATATTTGTTTTTCTCTTTCTGACTTACTTCACTCTACATGACAATCTCTAGATCCATCCGTGTCTCTACAAATTACTCAATTTCGTTGCTTTGTATGGCTGAGTAATATTCCATTGTATATATGTACCACTTCTTCTTTATCCATTCATCTGTCAATGGGCATTTAGGTTGTTTCCATGTCCTGGCTATTGTAAATAGTGCTGCAATGAACACTGGGGTGCATGTGTCTTTTTGAATTACGGTTTTCTCTGGGTATATGCCCAGTAGTGGGATTGCTGGGTCATATGGTAATTCTTTTTTAGTTTTTTAAGGAACCTCCATACTGTTCTCCATAGTGGCTATAACAATTTACATTCCCACCAACAGTGCAAGAGGGTTCCCTTTTCTCCCCACCCTCTCCAGCATTTGTTGTTTGTAGATTTTCTGATGATGCCCATTCTAACTGGTGTGAGGTGATACCTCATTGTAGTTTTGATTTGCATTTCTCTAATAATTAGTGATGTTGAGCAGCTTTTCATGTGCTTCTTGGACATCTGTATGTCTTCTTTGGAGAAATGTCTATTTATGTCTTCTGCCCATTTTTGGATTGGGTTGTTTGTTTCTTTAATATTGAGCTGCATGAGCTGTATATATATTTTGGAGATTAATCCTTTGTCCATTGATTCATTTGCAAATATTTTCTCCCATTCTGAGGGTTGTCTTTTCGTCTTGTTTATGGTTTCCTTTGCTGTGCAAAAGCTTTTAAGTTTCATTAGGTCCCATTTGTTTATTTTTGTTTTTATTTTCATTACTCTAGGAAACGGATCAAAAAAGATCTTGCTGTGATTTATGTCATAGAGTGTTCTGCATGTGTTTTCCTCTGAGAGTTTTATAGTGTCCAGTACTACATTTAGGTCTCTAATCCATTTTGAGATTATTTTTGTGTATAATGTAAGGGAGTGTTCTAATTTCATTCTTTTACATGTATGTAGCTGTCCAGTTTTCCCAGCACCACTTATTGAAGAGAATGTCTTTTCTCCATTGTATATCTTTGCCTCCTTTGTCATAGATTAGTTGACCATAGGTGTGTGGGTTTATCTCTGGGCTTTCTATCTTGTTCCATTGATCTATGTTTCTGTTTTTGTGCCAGTACCATATTGTCTTGATTACTGTAGCTCTGTAGCATAGTCTGAAGTCAGGGAGTCTGATTCCTCCAGCTCCGTTTTTTTCCTTCAAGACTGCTTTGGCTATTCGGAGTCTTTGGTGTCTCCATACAAATTTTAAGATGATGTGTTCTTGTTCCATAAAAAATGCCATTGGTAATTTGATAGGGATTGCACTGAATCTGTAGATTGCTTTGGGTAGTATAGTCATTTTCACAATATTGATTCTTCCAATCCAAGAACATGGTATATCTCTCCATCTGTTGGTATCATCTTTAATTTCTTTCATCAGTATCTTATAGTTTTCTGCATACAGGTCTTTTGTCTCCCTAGGTAGGTTTATTCCTAGGTATTTTATTCTTTTTGTTTCAATGGTAAATGGGAGTGTTTCCATAATTTCTCTTTCAGATTTTTCATCATTATTGTATAGGAATGCAAGAGATTTCTGTGCATTAATTTTGTATCCTGCTACTTTACCAAATTCATTGATTAGCTCTAGAAATTTTCTGGTGGCATCTTTAGGATTCTTTATGTATAGTATTTTATCATCTGCAAACAGTGACAGTTTGACTTCTTCTTTTCCAATTTGTATTCCTTTTATTTCTTTTTCTTCTCTGATTGCTGTGACTAGGACGTCCAAAACTATGTTGAATAATAGTGGTGAGAATGGACATCCTTGTCTCGTTTCTGATCTTAGAGGAAATGCTTTCAGTTTTTCACCATTGAGAATGATTGCTGTGTGTTTGTCATATAGGGCCTTTATTATGTTGAGGTAAGTTCCCTCTATGCCCACTTTCTGGAGAGTTTTTATCATAAATGGGTGTTGAATTTTGTCAAAAGCTTTTTCTGCATCTATTGAGATGATCATATGGTTTTTATTCTTCAATTTGTTAATATGGTGTATCACACTGATTGATTTGCATATATTGAAGAATCCTTGCATCCCTGGGATAAATCCCACTTGATCATGGTGTATATCCTTTTAATGTGTTGTTGGATTCTGTTTGCTAGTATTTTGTTGAACATTTTTGCATCTATATTCATCAGTGATATTGGTCTGTAAGTTTCTTTTTTTGTAGTATCTTTGTCTGGTTTTGGTAACAGGGTGATGATGGCCTCATAGGATGAGTTTGGGAGTGGTCCTTCCCCTGCAATTTTTTGGGAGGAGTTTGAGAAGGATGGGTGTTAGCTCTTCTCTAAATGTTTGCTAGAATTCACCTGTGAAGCCATCTGGTCCTGGACTTTTGTTTATTGGAAGATTTTTTAATCACAGTTTCAATTTCATAACTTGTGATTGGTCTGTTCATATTATCTATTTCTTCCTGGTTCAGTCTTGGAAGGTTATACCTTTCTAAGAATTTGTCCATTTCTTCCAGGTTGTCCATTTTATTGGCATAGAGCTGCTTGTAGTAATCTCTTAGGATGCTTTGTTTTTCTGCAGTGTCTGTTGTAACTTCTCCTTTTTCATTTCTAATTTTATTGATTTGAGTCCTCTCCCTCTTTTGCTTGATGAATCTGGCTAATGGTTGATCAATTTGGTTTATCTTCTCAAAGAACCAGCTTTTAGTTTTATTGATCTTTGCTATTGTCTTCTTTGTTTCTATTTAATTTACTTCTGCTCTGATCTTTATGATTTCTTTCCTTCTGCTAACTTTGGGTTTTGTTTGTTCTTCTTTCTCTAGTTCCTTTAGGTGTAATGTTAGATTGTTCACTTGAGATTTTTCTTGTTTCTTGAGGTAGGCTTGTATAGCTATAAAATTCCCTTTTAGAACTGCTTTTGCAGCATCCCATAGGTTTTGGATCACTGTGTTTTCATTGCCATTTGTCTCTAGGTATTTTTTGATTTCCTCTTTGATTTCTTCAGTGATTGCTTGGTTATTTAGTAACGTATTGTTTAGCCTCCATGTGTTTGTGTTTTTTACATTTTTTCCCCTGTAATTCATTTCTAATCTCATAGCCTTGTGGTCAGAAGAGATGCTTGATATGATTTCAGTTTTCTTAATTTTACTGTGGCTTGATTTGTGACCCAAGATGTGATGTATCCTGGAGAATGTTCCGTGTGCACTTGAGAAGAAAGTGTAATCTGCTCTTTTTGGATGGAATGTCCTATAAATATCAATTAAATCTATCTGGTCTGTTGTGTCATTTAAAGCTGTGTTTCCTTATTAATTTTCTGTTTGGATGATCTGTCCATTGGTGTAAGTGAGGTGTTAAAGTCCTCCACTATTATTGTGTTACTGTCAATTTCCTCTTTTATAGCTGTTAGCAGTTGCCTTATGTATTGAGGTGCTCCTATGTTGGGTGCATATATATTTATAATTGTTATAGCTTCTTCTTGGATTGATCCCTTGATCATTATGTAGTGTTCTTCCTTGTCTCTTGTAACATTCTTTATTTTAAAGTCTATTTTATCTGATATGAGTATAGCTACTCCAGCTTTCTTTTGATTTCCATTTGCATGGAATATCATTTTCCATCCCCTCACTTTCAGTCTGTATGTGTCCCTAGGTCTGAAGTGGGTCTCTTGTAGACAGCATATATATGGGTCTTGTTTTTGTATCCATTCAGCAAGACTGTGTCTCTTGGTTGGAGCATTTAATCCATTCATGTGTAAGGTAATTATCGATATGTATGTTCCTATTACCATTTTCTTAATTGTTTTGGGTTTGTTTTTGTAGGTCCTTTTCTTCTCTTGTGTTTCCCACTTAGAGAAGTTCCTTTAGCATTTGTTGTAGAGCTGGTTTGGTGGTGCTGAATTCTCTTAGCTTTTGCTTGTCTGTAAAGCTTTTGATTTCTCCATCGATTGTGAATGAGATCCTTGCCAGGTAGAATAATCTTGGCTGTAGGTTCTTCCCTTTCATCACTTTAAGTATATCATGCCACTCCCTTCTGGCTTGTAGAGTTTCTGCTGAGAAAACAGCTGTTAACCTTATGGGAGTTCCCTTGTATGTTATTTTTCATTTTTCCCTTGCTGCTTTCAATAATTTTTCTTTGTCTTTAATTTTTGCCAATTTGATTACTGTGTGTCTCAGTGTGTTTCTCCTCGGGTTTATCCTGTATGGGACTCACTGCGCTTCCTGGACTTGGGTGGCTATTTCCTTTCTCATGTTAGGGAAGTTTTCGAGTATAATCTCTTCAAATATTTTCTTGGGTCCTTTGTCTCTCTCTTCTCCTTCTGGGACCCCTATAATGTGAATGTTGTTGCGTTTAATGTTGTCCCAGAGGTCTCTTAAGCTGTCCTCATTTCTTTTCACTCTTTTTTCCTTATTTTGTTCTGCAGCAGTGAATTCCACCATTCTGTCTTCCAGGTCACTTATCCATTCTTCTGCCTCAGTTATTCTGCTATTGATTCCTTCTAGTGTAGTTTTCATTTTAGTTATTGTATTGATCATCTCTGTTTGTTTGTTCTTTAATTCTTCTAGGTCTTTGTTAAACATTTCTTGCATCTTCTTGATCTTTGCCTCCATTGTTTTTCTGAGGTCCTGGATCATCTTCACTATCATTATTCTGAATTCTTTTTCTGGAAGGTTGCCTATCTCCACTTCATTTAGTTGTTTTTCTGGGGTTTTATCTTGTTCCTTCATCTGGTACATAGCCCTCTGCCTTTTCATCTTGTCTATCTTTCTGTGAATGTGGGGTTTTTTTTCCCACAGGCTGCAGGATTGTAGTTCTTCTTGCTTCTGCTGTCTGCCCTCTGGTGGATGAGGCTATCTAAGAGGTTTGTGCAAGTTTCCTGATGGGAGGGACTGGTGGTGGGTAGAGCTGGTTGTTGCTCTGGTGGACAGAGCTCAGTAAAACTTTAATCCTCTTGTCTGATGATGGGTGGGGCTGGGTTCCATCCTTGTTGGTTGTTTGGCCTCAGGCGACGCAACACTGGAGCCTACAGGGCTGTTTGGTGGGGCTAATGGTGGACTCTGGGAGGGCTCACGCCAAGGAGTACTTCCCAGAACTTTTGCTGCCAGTGTCCTTGTCCTCACAGTGAAACAAAGCCACTCCCCGCCTCTTCAGGAAACCCTCCAACACTAGCAGGTAGGTCTGGTTCAGTCTCCTACAGGGTCACTGTTCCTTCCTGTAAGGCCAACTGGCCCGAGGCAGGGGAACGCAATCAGACTCACAGGTTGCATCAGACCGAAACTTTCCTGACCACCCAGCTCCAGAAACTGACCTGGAGACTTTCCGGACCACCCAGTTCCAGGAACTGACCTGGGGACCTTCCACCTGGCCCAGCCTTCCCGCCTTTTGAGGGGCGGGACTAACGGTCCCAAGATTGATGCAACCGGCACCAGATATTGCCATGATACCCGAAGAGACCACCAAATAAGGAATAACCAGCGCCCTCCCGGATTCACCACACCCCTTTCCCTTCTTCCCCTATAAATTCTGCCCAAACCCTTGCCTGGGCGCGACTTCTCTGGCCCCTTTCTCTCGGACCAGTGAACCTCGCCCGGGAACATTCCCAAATAAAGCTTGTTTAAGTGCTCCTCCGTTTCTTGGTGCCGTTCCTTACACTTCCCCTGGGTCCTGATGTGCACACTACTTTGTGTGTGTCCTCCAAGACTGGAGTCTCTGTTTCTCCCAGTCCTGTCAAAGTCCTGCAATCAAATCCCACTAGCCTTCAAAGTCTGATTCTCTAGGAATTCCTCCTGTTGCTGGACCCCCAGGTTGGGAAGTCTGAAGTGGGACTCAGAACCTTCACTCCAGTGGGTGGACTTCTGTGGTAACATTGTTCTCCAGTTTGTGAGTCACCTACCCAGCAGTATTAGGATTTGATTTTATTGTGATTGCACCCCTCCTACCGTCTCATTGTGGCTTCTCCTTTGTCTTTTGATGTGGGGTATCTTTTTCAGTGAGTTCCAGTGTCTTCCTGTTGATGACTGTTCAGCAGTTAGCTGTGATTCTGGTGCTCTCGCAAGAGGGAGTGAGCACTTTCCCCTCTTTTTGTGACGTTATTATACATATTACATTTATAAATGTTATAAACCGAGCGTTAGATTGTATCACTTTTTATAATTTTATGTCTTTTGAAGAAGGTGAGAGAAGGAAGCAGAGTAAATATAAGTTTATAGTTCTTGTTATATTCACCTCCTTATTTATCATTTCTGGATGTTTTCTTCTGTCCCTGTGCATTCAGGTTACCATCTGGAGTAACTTTCTTAGCCCTATACAGCTTTACTCTTACCTCCTTTGCGCTGTCACTGGAAAATATGTTACATTTCTATATGTTATAAGCTCAGTAGTACATTGTGTACATATTATTTTATACAATGGATTTTTAAATCAGTGACGAGAAGAAAGAAGAAAAAATTTGCACCTATGCTGTCTTTTTTTTTTTTTTTTTTGTGGTACTCAGGCCTCTCACTGTTGTGGCCTCTCCCATTGTGGAGCACAGGCTCTGGATGCGCAGGCTCAGTGGCCATGGCTCACGGGCCCAGCTGCTCCACGGCATGCAGGACCCTCCCAGACTGGGGCACAAACCTGTGTCCCCTGCATCGGCAGACGGACTCTCAACCACTGCGCCACCAGGGAAGCCCTATGCTGTCTTTTATAGTTATAAAGTTACCTTTCCTAGTGCTGTCTTTTCCGTACAGATTCAAAAGAGCGAGTCTGGGGTCACTTGCTTTCATCATAAAGAACTTCCTTTATTGTTTCTCATAAGGTGTGTCTGCTAGCAACAAATTTCCTCAGTATTTGATTATGTGGAAATATCCTTATTTCACTTTCATTTTTGAAAGACAGCTTTGCTGAATATGGGATTCTTGGTTGACAGTTTTTTTCCGTTAAGCACTTTGAATATGTTATTCTACTTCCTTCTGGGTTCCATTGTTTCTGATGAGAAATCAGTTATTATTCTTATTGGGATTCCCCTGTGACAACTCCTTTTTCTCTTGCTGCTTTCAGGATTTTCTCCCTGTCTTTAGGTTACAGTATTTTCACTATGATGAATCTGTTTGTGGATCTCTTTCCTTTATCCTACTTGGAGTTCTCGAGCTTCCTGGCTATGTAGATTGTTTTTCAATATTTGGGAAGATTTCAGCTATAATTTTTAAAAAAAGTTCCTTTCTCTCTTCTCTCGTTCTAGTACTCCCATTATGCATATGATGGTACATTTGATGATGTCCTGCATTTTTCTGAGGCTCTGTTCATATTTCCTCATTCTTTTTTCTTTCTGTTCTTCAGACTGCATAATTTCTATTGCTCTATCTTCAAGGTTCTTCTTCCAATTCACTTATTGTTGACCTCCTTTAGTGAATTTTTCATTTCAGTGATTGTTTTTTCCAACTCCAGAACTTCCTTTTGGTACTTTTCAAAATAACTTCTATCTCTTTATTGATATTCTCTGTTTGGTGAGATGATATCATCATACCTACTTTCAATTCTTCAATTATAGTTTCCTTCAGTTTTTGTTTTTTAAAAAACAAACATATTTATAATGGCTACTTTGAAATCTTTGTTAAATCTGATATCTGGTCACTCTCACAGGCATTTTCTGTTTCTTGCTTTTTCCTGTGTGTGCTTTTTATCCATTTGTTCCCCCCCACCCTGTCATACATTTCTGTTTCTTTTCATAGCTCATAATTTTTTGTTGGAACTTGGACATTTAGATAATACATCGTAGCATCTCTGGGTACTGATTCCCACACTTCTGGGGCTTGTAATTGTTATTTGCCTGCTTATTTGTTTAGTGACTGGCTGGATTATTTTAGTGGGAAATCTCTGATGTTGCTCCTCAGGGGATGCAGCCTTGGGTATGCCCACAGTCACCCTGGGATGACGCTGGTCTTCGCAGTCCTCTCTTTAACTTTCTCTTTCCCTGACCACACCCAGCTGTTAAATTCCACTCATTTCCAGCTCATTACTCTATTGATTTCAACAATGTCCTGGGGTATAAATATAGATCTGCTTCACAGATCTATCCAATCAAATCCAAGCTCCTTTGAAGGGACAGTTCCTGAGGTCACTACTTAAGATTTGTTCTGGCCCCAGGAAGTCTCTTTCTCTCTGGCAAACCAGCCTGCCTACTATTTACCTTACATCTCCAGTGACTCTAGAAATCTTCTCCCAGTTGCCTCTCACCATAACTTCCCTAAGGGCATTTCTGAGAGTGCTATTGGCTTGAACTTCTCTACTCTCTATTGCAAATAAATGCAGCTGCTTTGGGAAAAGATTTGGGGCTCTCTGTTTCATAGTTTGTTTCTATTCCCAGGCAACACTATTTCTCAGCAGTGTCGTGCCCATGTATAGCCTCTGTTCCATGAGTGGGGGCTAGGCAGAAGAAGGAGTCCCCACCTCTTGGCCACACTCACCTAGAACTTAAATTCAGCAACAGGTAGCTTGGACCAGGATAGAAAATGTCCTATCTGGGAAGACAGTCCTTCAATTGGGAGCTGGGGGCAAAGGAGACCTTGTGTTCTTGGTTGCACTAGTCTGGAGTAGCGTTTCCATTTCGTTGAGCTGGGAGGTGGGAGGAAAGAGGGTCCTGGTTCAAATACCACAGATTCGCTGTTCTTACCAAGTTTTAGTAAATTTTCTTGAATAAATGTTTCATTTGCTGTGTGCACTTAGGACCATTTCTAGAGACTTTAAATGGTTCTTTTAAAATAATGTCCACCAGTTTCACTGGAGAGTAGGTTGGATAGTGCCTCATGCTGTCATACTAGAAGTGGACTCTCTTTCAGAACCTGTAATGCTTTATTTTAGGGTGTGACTATTTTATAAATACATATACATCTCCACAGAACAACAGTTCTCTAACTTTAATATGTACATAAATCACCCATGAAACTTGTTAAAAAATGGAGGTCTGGGGGCCTCATGCCCCAGAGATTATGATTTTCTAGGACTGGGGTGGAAGCCAAAAAGAAATCTACACTTTTAGCAAGTCTACTACAAGATTCTTTGAAAAAAAAATTGTACTAAAAAGACTAATGCATACAAGCTAAGACTCATCTCTTTTTCAACAGGTTTTATGTGTACTAAGAGACTCTGTGGCTATGACAGGGTCAAATCCTGGCTATTAAACATGACAATCGTGTGTGTGCCTGTGTGTGTGTGTGTGTGTGCGTGTGTGCACGCATGTGTTCCCCAAAACCTGAGCTCTCTGGGGCCCTCCTTTTTCTAAATTCTGCCTTCTGTTGTGAAAGGCTTTCTCACAAATTCTCCTTCCCCTGTGTGTGGCCTCCTGCTCTGATGGGAGTGTGGGCGATGGAAGTGGGGTCACTTCATCATAGGAAGTGCTGTCTGTTTGGGGGTAGGGAATTACTTGTGGGATCATGGTTTGGGGCTGCTGAGAATCAGAGATGACAGAGGACCCCAGAGCAAGGCTTCTCAAATTGGGGTCAGGAAACCTGCTCAGAATCTTTACCTCTCCCGCACCAGATCTGATTTTTCCTTGGTGCTACCATTTCTAACTTCCCCTCAAAACAAAGAGAGCACCACAGGCTTTGCTGCAATTGGTCTGATTTGCACACCATCAAGTGGCAGTATGTGCCTCTGGTGAGCAAATTAATAGGATTAAAGCGGCTATCAACATGCAGCAGCAGAAGGGCTTCCTACTGTCCAGCTGCACGTGGTTATCACTAATGTGAGTCCTCACAGTCCTAACAACAGAAAATGAATATCACTTCATATTTTAAAACTCCAGACAGAAACCATTAGCAATTTATTTCCCCCAAAGAACCGGCTAATTAAAGTTGTAAATAAGACTGTGTTGTTTGTATGCGCTCCTGTGAATGTCTTTTTCACGAGGAACTGGAGCATAGGTGGCTACCTGATTGTTCTGTTGCATATTATAGTACAACCCGATCCTAATTCCATCTGCCCACACTCCCATCAGAGCAGGAGGCCACATTCAGGGGAAGGAGAATTTGTGAGAAAGCCTTTCACAACAGAAGGCAAAATTAAGAAAAAGGAGGGCCCCAGAGAGCTCAGGAAACCTGGCTTTACGAGGCACTATAAGAAGCCAGAGAATATCTTCCTACTGGATTTAGTAGGTGGGTTATTATTATTATTATTATTATTATTAAAGATCAAAAGAATAGGATTCCCCAGGGGAAACTGCAAAAAAACATGTTATAACAAAAAGCCAAAGATCAACCAATTTTAACCTTTTTCTTTCAGAGTCGCTCATGCACCATACTCAGTGGGGCATTATACTCCCACACTATCCACATGTTAATAATTGATAGCCTTTATTGGTACCAATTCACAGACAAAATTTAGGAAATTTCTGATTTTGCTTCCACGATTTAATGATATGCAATTATTTCTCAGTAATGGTCACCTCAGCTGGGGTCGGGTCTTTAACTGGTATATAGAACTAGACATGAAAACTAAACTTAAAAAACAGAAGAATTATAACTAGATCATCTTCATTTACCAAACAGTATGCCTAGGGGTTCTTTAAATTATAAAGAAGAACTGGTACTTTATAGAGTTAATTCACAGACCATTAATTACTATCAATGAATGAACAATAAGCGTTAAGTCAATACTGATTATTAATTGAAAAATATACCTGACCTCCCCTCATTTAAATGGAGCCCCTTTTGTTATTGTCCATCGTAGCAGCACTGACTCTTCCAACGTAAGACTTACTGATTTATATTTACATATTTACTTATGAGATTCTATAGTATCACCTGTCTCTCCACTGGAACCTCCGAGGACAGACCACTTTGTTCACCACTATATGCTCAACATCCAGCACAATGTCTAACCCTTAATTATTTGTGGAATGAATGAAGAAAGAAGTCATGAGGTTCTTGGGATCTTATACTGGGGAGGGTGATCGGTAGGCTTTAGGATTCCCTTGAATCCCCTGAAAACGCCTAAAAAAAAGTTGTCCACATACATTTCTCTGGAAAGAAGACCCACAACTTTCATTAGATTTCAAAGGGGTCTGTGACCTCCCCGAAAGGTAAGGGATCACTGGCCTATTTCACTGATAAAACAGGATTCAGTAGCAAAGAACTCACCTGTAGCCTGAAACAAAGTACGCTGCACGTACCTTTACATGGACAGATGTGTGGGCATATGTATAGGTTCTTTTCCAAGAACCGAAAAGGAAATGCCTCAGTGAACTTACAAAACAATCCACATTCCCACTTCCCCTGAGTAACTGATCATTCCTACAGTCACTGGGCTCCAGCAGTAGCTGCTTAAATTCATCTGCTTCTTGGCAGCAACATCCATCACTCAGGCCAGAGAAAAGGAGTCTGTAATTCCCTCCATTCACCTCCTTGGGTTGCTGACATCCGTCTTAGGGGAAGTCCCTTTTAATAAGAAACCTGTAAACCTCCCAGTTAACAAAAGTACCTGCCGCGTTTATAACGCACCAGTTCAGCCAATTTGATCAAACAACCCTGGGATTTCCCTTCCCCTGCCCTGCAGCCCGAGAGGAGAGCCAGCCTAATCAGGCTAACCAGGCACCGCAAAGGGAGACTAGAGACGGGCTGGAACATGCTAATTGGCTGTTGTATATTAAACCTCCTCTTCTTCCCTCCCAGCTCCAGAAGATGCTTCCCTTCAGTAAATTTCCTCCCTCGTTTTTATTTTTTTTGTCCTGAAAATGGAGACTTCAGGAGTAAATTTGTCAGAGGAAAGGTTTTTGATGTGTTATTAACTCTCAGTTATCCATATTGACAGAGAAGAGCAGTGGTGCAGATAATTCAAAGCCAAAGGCTCTTTCCATTTAACTTTGTAGTTCATTGTTTTGAGGGGCCTGATGGTAGACTTACCTCCCTAATTATGTTTGTCTTTGCTTCTTATTAAAATGAGTTTGTCTGCCTTAGGGCCAGGCAGTTGGGTGACATGAAGATTCTGGCACAGAATTTGTAAAATTCACCAGGGGAAGTCCACAGGGCACAAAGATAATCAAACTTGACTAGATTTGAGTTCATGTTCTCAATCACCTGTGATCAATTGGTTTGCTCCTCTGTGACTAAAGCAAGCCTGGGATGAGACATAATTATAGAAGACTAGTTGGACTAGTCTTTACATTTAGATGAACACAAGACTGCTGTGGCCCAAACTGGTAACACAGTCAATATTGATCTTTTCCCTGCCTGGTCCCACAACCTTCTATTCCGCAGCCAGAGCTCCCTTCCCATTCAAAGCTCACGCTGCTCACCTCCACCTTACATCCTGCAATGGCTCCCTGTGCTAATCATTAGGGCTATTCACAAATACCCACTCTCTCCTGCCCAACATGTGGAGGTAGGACCATATACCTCCACCCACGATGTTAGATGTGGCCGTGTGACTGGTGTTGGGTAGGGAAATGCGTCACTCCTAGGTGGAAGGTTTCAGAGCTAGCGTGCGCTTGGCTACTTGCTTTGTCTGCTGAGGCACTGGCCGCACCTGAGACAGTGGCTGCTCCCTCAGTCTGGGCGTCTCATCGAGTGAGTGCGATGAGCACAGCCCCCATCCGCCAGTGATGGGCGTGTGGCAGGAACAAGAAATGAACCTCTATTACTTTAAACCACTGAGATTGTACGGTTCTTAGGTCACTCAGCATCTCTGTCACCGCACATATCAAGCTGTACCATGACTGTCTGAGTTATCTCCCTGACTAGACACTGAAAACTTGAGGCCAGAATTATTTCTGTGTATAACATAGTCCAGTGTATACCATTGTTAAAACAACTCCATAGAAAATGAAATTATCTTCTTTTCTGGCCTCTGTGATCCTCTGTGTTTATGTTTTTCTAACACCTGCCCCTCTCCCAGCATCACCAGATGAAATGATATGGTGTCTTTGGAGTTCAGATATACGGGGAATGGTGGAGCTATTCTTTTGGACCAGTAGTACAAGCAGGAAGAGCTGGCAGAGGGGAGAGAGAGAGATGTCGAGGCATACTTAGGCTGCAGACATTTCAGATACAACGGGACCAAGGGGCAGACAAGATTTCAAAGTCTTGGGGAGACCACATGGAAAAATTACTATCCCAAAGTGTTAGTTTTAGGAGGAGTCACAGGTGTCATCTGGACTAGATTCCTGTATCACCAGCATCTTCATTATCATAACTCCGATATTTACTGATAATGGACCATGTACCAGGCACATCTCCAGCCACCTTACAATTAACTCACCGCATCCTCACGGCAGCCCTATAAGGTGGCTATTATTATTTCCATTTTACAGATGAAGAAATGGAAGCACAGCCAGGTAAATTTCCTATGGCCACACAGCTAGCAAACATCCCTCTCTGAATTCAGCGTCTGCTTGAAGTCTCCCCATCCCGGGGAGCTCACTAACTTCCAGTACATCCCACCTCCTGAGCCATGTGCTGCCTCCCCCTCCAACTGCCGTCCCCTGGACTGTTCTGCCTCCTAGACCAACACAAAACAATTCCACCCTCTTCTCTCCAAGGCGGCCCTCCACATAACTGAAGGCAGCAACTGTGTGTCCCGCAAGGCTCCTCTTCTCTAGTCTAAGCAGCCCAGTTCACTCAACCGTTTCCAACGCGCCACAGCCTGAGGTGCCTCTCAACCCAGCTTAGTGACTCACACGTGCCAGTGGGTTTAGTCAGCGGAGTGGAACTGGGCACTCTCCTTTCTAGTCCTGCACTGGGCTGACGGCTTCTACAACCCTAGCACGTTCCCTTCACCCTGTAAAGCAGGGTCCAGAGGCAGAAATGAGGCCATAGTCTGCTGCGGGAACAGCCGGCTCACCACGTGTCCTGCGCTCGTCCCTGTCTTGGCAAATGGAATGCTACAAGGGGCCGCGTGTTCAGAGTTGCTCACTCCTCCTCGGCTTGCAAGTCTGTTTCTGCCCTCTCCACCGCAGCCCCGGCCCCCTCGTTATTCTCCTGCCCCCGAGAAGAGACCCTGCACTCACCATGGAGTTCATGGCGAAGTGATTGTGCTGCGTCTGGAGGTCCAGGGCGTGCTGGTAGCTGACTCCAATCTCTGTATGGCTCTGGAGGAATAACTCCTTGTTGTGGCTTATCCAGTCGAACATCTAGAGGGGGAAAGAAGGTGCACAGTCATCATGGGGGTATGGGTCCAACAGCAAGGAACTTTCAGAGCTACTGGGAGAAAAGCAGCCTTCCTGCTGGGGCCCAGTGAGGACCAGTCATCATGCTCAGGGTCGGGGGTGGCCCACACCCTGGCTTCCCAGGAGAGCCCTCCTCCTTAGCAGAAGGCCCTGCCACCAGCCTCCATGTTCCCCTACAGAGCCTAGAGGAAGAGAGAAAATGAGTAAGAGGACCAAGGAGAAGGGGGAGGAAGCTGCTCACTTTCCCTAGTTACTTCCCCTTTTAAAAGCTTTTAGAAATCGTCAAAAGCCACGCCCCCCTCAATGCGTGCTTTAGGGCCGGGTGAAGTGGAGACAAGTGGGAGGTTTAATCCACTCCCTACTGCCCCAGCAGGAGAGAGAGACACTTGTTGGAAGCCACAGGGCATCCTAACATGCCCCATCCCACTTACACTGCCCGACCACATATTGTTGAACTGACTCTGAACGCAGTCACCTTTTCTTGTGACTCCACAGCCTCACAGTTCCAGGGTTTCTGCTATGACCCATGAGGAACCAGCAGAGGAGGATTTTAAGGGTAGAGTGAATACTGCCTAGCACAGTGGGCACTGAGCCATTTTCCTCCCCACGGCTCTGTACCTGGTTTTCATTTAGGTTTCCACCTCTCCCACAGGTGGCCCACTCACTTTTAGGGGAGCTAATCAGAACCTCAATTCCAAGGGAAAGCCTGGTCACTCTAAGGGTTACCCCTTCTCAGGACACCAGATCTAAGCCAATCAGTGTGTGACATTTCCTGACCCATGGGATTGTCTTAGAAACGGGAATGTTATCCAATTCAGTACAATAAAACACAAAGGGCAGTTTGCTGGAAGCTCCTGGGAAAACAGAACTGTAGTTGTTTAGATATGACTTCTCTTCCTCTGATACTGTCGTTGTGACCCTGCACCTCAAATTGCTGTACTCATTCTGCTGGCAGCTTGAGGGTGAAGCCAATGGGCAGAGAAAGTGTGTAGCCAAAACAATGGCAGGAAACAAGCAGAGCCCTGATTAAGCCTTGCCTGATCTCCACACTGTGTCTGGACTTGCTTAGTACCTGAGCCAAGAAATCCTCTTTATTATTCAAACTGGTTTAATTTGGATTTTCTGTAATTCTCTGCCCAGAGTAGTCAAGTGATATAGCCAGGAAACGTGTTAAACCTTTGGAGAAGAGGATCGCTATACTTGGAACTCATGGTCCATAGTTTGGGATGAGCTAAAGGCTGCAGCTCAGTTGCAGAGTAGAGCAGGGAAGAACGGAGCACAGGTGTAGGCTGAGAAGCTGCAAAGATCACGCCAGCTTTCCTGGAAGGCAGAATCACAGCCTCATTCCATTCTTCCCCTTTAAACGGAAAAGCGAATTTACTTTTTCAGTTACGTTTAACCAGCATTTATCGGACACTCATTACACGCCAGGCACTATACAAGGCAAAAATGATTAATATGTGGTTCTTGAGTTTAAGTGGCTTAAAAGCCAGTGTGGGAAGCAAACATGGACTCAGATACAGAGTTAGCACAACTTGGCATATGACCTGATTAAAATCACAACTCAACAAAGAAATCTATCAAGATAAAGGTCAGTGTGGTGTATCAAGGTAGCAGCCTCTCTTGATGGTGTGAAGAGAGGGAAGAGCAGAGAAGGCTTCCCAAAGGAGGTGACACCTGACTTGACCCTGACTCAGGTAGGAATTAGCCAGGTGAAAGAGTGAGATGTGGGCTCCACGCAAAGGGAAGATCAAAGGGGCAGAACTGTGGGGCAGTCCAGTGCGTAGCGGGCTCTGAAAGCACCACTTCTGTGCTTCTGGACCTGATGTGAGGAGAAGATGTGGCTGGGGAGGTAGAAGGGACCATGGAGAGTCCTGGACACAGGCTTTAGGAAACCTGGACCATATACTGTGGGCAGCAAGATGTCAGTGGAGGGTTGTAAGCTGAGCAGTGAAATGTGATGTGAGCTTTGAGAGCAGCATGGGATGTGGACTGGCGGGGAGAGATGGAGCAGTAAGAATGGTTAGGAGGCTGTAATCCTGGGGAGCAAGAGCGAGAACCTGGAAACCCAGATGTGGGGAGTGACAGTGGAGTCTGTGAAGTGGGCAGAGCGAGAGTTACTAGGAAGGGACTGAGGACTCCCAACTGTTTGGGGAGGGAGGGTGAGAAAGAGAGAGGGAAGACAGCCAGGTATCTGGCATGGCGCCCTGGATTCTTGTAAGAGATGGTGCCCCCATGGCACCACCTCAAGAGGAGGGCAAGAAGCTGGGGTAGGGGAGGAGAGACAGCAGGTTCCGTTTCAGATGCTGAGTTTGCGAGGCTTAGGAGACCTTCAGGTGGAGGTGTCCTGTGGGCAGTTAGAGTTTTGTCTGGAGGTCAGGAGAGGGACACCAAGGCTATGACAACCCATGGTTAAGTATAAGCACATCACCTTCCCAAGGCAAATGGGCATAAAATGGGATTGAATCTGGAGATGATTCTCCCTTTTGAATTACCCAGATCACTTCCAGCTACCTACACAGATAAAGGGCAAAAGTATCCTTCACTTTCAAGTGTCAGCAGATGCTCCAGGCTGGGGGTGCCTGCGGAGGCTGGGCAGGATCGGTGGCGTGCGCCACGCTGGGTCTGCCAGCCACAGCCAACCCCACACCACAGGCACGCGGTCAGCGCTTTTTAAAATTACTATTAAGGACAAGAGGGGAAGAAGACAAGTGCCCCAGGAGTCTAAAGGAACTTCACTGTGTAATTTTTGTTCTTTTAAATTCTGCCTCTCAACCCCATTTAAAAATAATCCCTCATCTCTTTTCCTTGTTGACCAAAGAATCAATAAAATTAATGAAAATCTGAAATGCCTGAAGTCCTTGGAACTTAGGATGAAAAGTGCTCACTCATACTTTCTTGTCTATCCCAGTGGCCTAGAAGTGACCTTCCCTGTATTTTCTGTTAAATGAGTACTTAGATATGCTAATAAACAGAGAGTTATGTGCTAGCACCAGAATGATTAGATTGCCTGGCGCCAGGTCCCTGCTGGACTACAGAGCAAGGAGAGCTGAACACGGGCCAGTTAAGGAGAAAAGCAATAACAACAGTGAGTTAAAAGGCAGGCGAGAGCGGAGAGTGCTGGAGGAACCGCACGCCTCGTTGAATGGGCTTCTCACACAATGAGGTCTGCACCCAGGCCACTGCGCCCCATCTGCCTTCCATACTGGAGCACACGAGCTGTCTCTGGGGGCTGCGCATTCTGGGAAAGTTCAGCTGTGCCGGAGGCCAGAGGCAGTGCTCCAAGGAGGTGACACTCATCTCAGGCACCTAGGGACCAGACAGTCGATGTGATATCAGGAACCACGGTCTCTCCAACGTGGCAGTTTCCTAGGGACAGTCTCAAGTCTTCTCTAGGCCTGAATCTGCTGCCTAATTGTACATAATACTCACTTTTGTGAGCCTGGTTGCCTGCAAGGGTCACCAGCATTTCTGCTGCATTCACTGCAGCTGGCTGCAGAGAGAGAACGTGTGTGCGCGCACACGCATGTAAGCACCCATGTGCGTGTGCATTTAAGTGGGATAAGGACTAGGCTGGCTCTGGGCCTGGCTCTGTCACTAATTACCCATCAGACTGCGGGCAAGTCTCTTCTTTTCTGGGCTTCTCTTCATTTCCAAAGGATAAGCAGTGCCCAGAATGGAGGTAAGCATCCTGGTTTACAATCAGCTCAATTTGGAAACTTACGGAGTGTATTTTTTTCCATTCAAAATAAAAATTAGTTTTATTGAGTCTCCTGGGTCAGAATGCTTATTCCTTGCTACAGCTTAACATTTCTAACTTTTGAATACAAAGAATGACTGTAAGAAAACTGGCATTGTTCTTAATAGCCAGAGAAATGCAGCTTCTTAGTCTCAGCCTTGACATCTATCTGTCCAGTGCTTTAGGGTTCAAAATGTCCATTCACAAGCATCATCTCACTGCCTCCAGCAGGCCCACTTTACGGATGGAAAACAGGTTCAGAAAAGTGAAGCCCCTCCAGTGGGCTTCATTCAGGCCACCCAAGGCACATTCACTGAGTGTCTGTTGATCCAGGCTCTTGGGACACTGCCCTGCCTCCTGCATGTGACTGTAGGAACTCCTCTGCCCAGGCTCCACAGAGCAGTTGCCCCCCAGAAGGCAGCCGTCAGTGCACTGTGGGGCTCCAGCGGTGGGAGGATGCTGCCCCTCACATGCGGCCATTCAGTGGCCAGTACCCAGCCCCCTCGTCTCTGCCTCCCACCTGCCCCCTCAGTGCCTGGGGATGGCTGATTCAAATAGCTCCACTTCTCTCAATAAATACTTACTGAATGAAAGAAATGCATCAGGGAGTTGGTCACAGGCTCTGGGGTTGCTAATCTCCAGACAAGCTGACCCTTTCTAAACTAGGACATTTTATGATTTGATCTATTTGAATTGGGCTTTCTGGAAGACACCTGAACTAGACACTGGAACAAAAATCTAAAGAAAAAAAAACCCCAAAAACTAAAGAAAATATCTCCACAGTGGTTTCAAACATTTTGAACTGTCTTTTTTTTTTTTGAGAAGACACAAATGGTAGGTTCAACAAAATGTAATAAAACAACAAAATTCCTCCAGGAGGAAAGTTCATTTCTAAATAATGAAATTTTATCTCTTTGTTTGGAAACCAACATAGTTTTGTCTCATTAAGAAGATAGATGTTACATGTAAGCTACTTGGGGTTTTTTTTTTCCACGTTTTGCAAAGTAATGTTTTTATGCTGGCTTAAACTCAGTGAAAATATACAAATCTAGTTCTTAATATATAATAAATGATAAATGAATCTATTTAAAAGCAAATTAGGAAAATAAACAGAAACCTTTTCTCCTTTTCTTTTAAATATGGGGATAGCTAAAAGGTTATTATTGTTCTGTTTTTAATAAAGCATAAACTATTTCATAGAGCAAGGATATTAAATAAGGAGCTTGGTCTTATTTTCCTTCATTTGCCAAATTTAGCAACAGCGTCTGATTTAGAGTTTTAACTTTCAAACTACCTTACCACCTAGTGTTAGTGATTTATACTGTCTGTAATTTAGATGACACTGGTTTTAATTTGCTCATTTTCAGGTTTGGTGACTTGGTTGAGAGGACAGAAGACAACCAATGGATTTTCTTTCCTAAATATGCACATTCCAGTATCACCCGTTGTCCCCTGTTACCCTGCTTGGACACTGCAGCGACCCATCCATAAAAGCCTGTGCCCTAAAGAATACTAACAACCTCCTTGCCAGAGGACCTTGCTACATCTGAAAACTTGCTGTGCAGTCAACTCCAAAATAAAATGTTACGTGAGTTACAGTGCAAAGAACAGAGGCTTCAAATCAGGAGACTTGGGTTCTAGTGCAGATCTGCTTTATAAACTTTGACAAGTTAGGTTAATGGTCTAAATCTCAGTTTCCTTACCTTGAAATGGGGATAAAAATGTATACTATTTCAACCTTAGCATAAAAGTGAGATTCAAATAAGACAATAGCTTCATGCTTCGGTCAGTGCTATACACCAGATAGATTTTCAAATCTACACAGTGAGCATATTCTATCGCACGTAGTTCCCTAATGTTTTGTTTTAGAGCACAAAACAGACGAAAGGTGTGGATTTAAAACTGCACTCTGTTCATTTTGCAAAATCACCATGGGCTCATGGAAATCCCGTCTGCGGCTCGTACACAAACATCCACAGCCCATCCCTCCCGAAGACGCACTCCCAGTGCCCCCGCAGGGCACTGCCCAGACCAGGGATACCCATGCATCCTCCCGCTGCCCCCACCCTGACACACACTCAGGGCCCTGTGGTGCCTTTGCCCACACAGGACTCAGAGCTCCGTACACTCTCTCAGGGTCATGCCTGAGGGCACTGTCCCCTCCTGCCCTCCCGGTGTAGCCTAACCAGGGATCTCACCCGCTCCTGCCTTGCTTCCAAACTCCCCCTTCCGCATCCTCTCTGCCACTCCCCAACCCTTCCACTATTAAGAGATTCAATCCCTTTGACTCTTAACAGTTTTTTTACTTAGGAGAGACTCCTACTAAAATGTATTATTCCTGCAACCCCTCCTGGAATTAATTTATCCAGGATACAGAAACAGCCTATTAAGAAAGCAAGGCACTTTGTGAGCATGACCCAGGGATGAGATCTTAGAATGGGGTGGCAAAGGAGCCCTACATCAAGAGAGAGAGGGCTTAAAGTGAGAAGTGGGTGGGAATTAAGGGCAAATTTCCCCACCTGACAACTCTGGCTGACCCCGGGCACATGTCCTCAGGCAAACAGGGCAACACACAGACCCCATGTGTGTGTTCTGGCCTAGGACCCTTAAGACCCTTCAACTTTGTTTTCAATTATCCACTCACCTAGGATTGAGCTTTCCTGATTTTCCAAAGCGGGGTAGAGAAAGAAAAAATAAAGGAACACAAAATTTGGATCTAGTTTCTAGGTTCCTAGAATTCCTTACAGAAGAGAGTTTGACATCTCTCCTCTTCTGTCTCCTGCAAGGCCTGCAGGCCATAGGGAGTCCGAGGTTCTGGGAGGCCGTCCTTACACTGGTGTCTATAGACAGGGGAGGTGGTTGGGACTTGTGCCAATAGACAGTTAATAAATATCTACTGAGGGAGAGAAGGTGTTCCGGGCCCTGCCTGTTTTCCTTTAGGCTTTTGGAATGTCAGCTGGCATTCTTGTATATACGGTATAAGAGAGAAGCCATTTTTATCTTTCACCATAAATCCAGCTGCTCTCAGAGGATGGCTCAGCCTGGTTACCTGGAGACCCCAGCACTGTAGCCTCAGGAATCAGCCAGGGCATCAAACAATTTCACCAGCCAGACTGTGTCTCTGACCTGTAGACATTCTATCGATCCCCTAGCATATTTCTTACCCACTCCACGCCCAAATTCCCTAATTCCCAGATCTCAGATCTAACATCCTAACAGGCTGCTCACATCTAGAACTGCTCCAGTTTCTCTATAAAAGAGGCAAATGTCCCTATTTGCTCCCACTGTGAGCAAGGAAATAACAGAACCTTTTCCCCTTCTGCATATGCTAATCTGAACTTCAGTTAACATCCCAGTTTTGTCTCCCTGGAAACAGAGAAAGATAGTATGTGCCAACATGTTACTAAGTCATGCTGCCAGTGGTAAAAACACCCCCGATTGGTAAACTGTATCTGGATTAGAAGGACTGTCAATAAACTATAAATAACTGATGGGGACAGCGTTCCTTGATCCTCCCTGAAGGGGGTGACTCTTGTGACTGGTGTGTCCATTGCACGAACCCTGGAAGCTGTGCCAACAGAGGATACTGGCTTCTGTGGGGCATGGGTTGTTGAGCCATGGGAGCTTCTGCCACTGCCCACCATGGATCTTGTCTCCTTGCCCCTGAGCTGGATGGTTGCAAGGACTGTCCTGCTGGGAAACCACAGCTTCCATCTTATACTGTCCTGACTGGATCAGCGCCAAGGGTGGCCCATAGCAGTCTTTCAGTCTGAACGCTTAGTAGAACCTAAGAAGACTCCTTGGTAGGTGTGGCATCCATACTGCAGAGTCAAACTCTGTGTATATAGTCTCTCCTTGTCTTCCATTTCTCCATTCTCCTTTCTCATTTTCACCTTCTCTCAATAACAGCAGTGATGATAATGGTGACAACAACAATAATAGCAACGAACATTTGCTGAATGCTCACTCTGCGCCGGGCACTATTCTAAGCATTTAACATATTGAACTCACTTTATCCTCTCAATAACCTCCTAATTATCTCCCCAACGTTAACCCCCAGTAGTATCATCTCCATTTTACAGACTGAGAAACTAAGGCACGGAGAGGCCCAAAGCCACAAAGCTAATAAGCGGCAGAGCTGAGATTCAAACCCAGGAGGCCTAGTTCCAGCGCTGATGCTCTCAACCCTGCGGCTCCACCTTCCAAAATGCTCAGAGCTTCATTCTGTCTACCCTTCCCATCATCAGCAAACTTTCAGAAGTGCATTCTGCCGCCCCTGCTGCTTTTGTTTTCCCTCCATCCACTTCCTCTTTAACTCCTTGTAACACCTTCTACCTTCACTGCTTTCCTAAGTCTGCACCCACAGTGAAAAATAATTGCTTCCTTTCTGAGGTCTTGACCCTTCCCTTGGTCTCTCAGAAGAATCTGATGCATTCCCTTCTGAAACTCAACCGTCTCTGGCCTTCTACACCAGGTCATTTTCAGGGGCAGGCCATCCGGCTGCAGACGTGATCAGCATCCCCCTCCTGCTTTCACAAGTCGCTACTGAACCCTAAATTCTCCCCGGAGAACCAGTGCTTTCACCCACTCACACTCTCTTCCTTGACATACCATGTCTAGTCTCAGCACAACAAAAACAATAGGAACGCTCTAATTTCAAAAGCTCACCAATCCTTCAGTTCCACACTGATTTATTAAACTTGCCTCCCACTTCTCTGGCTGCCCCTTCATGGCTTTCTTTCCTGTCCCTCACACCCTTACTGGGACAGTCTCAACCCTTGGCCCTCAGCCCTCTGCCTTTTATTCGTCAGCTCTGTCCATTTGAAAATCCATCTAGGCTCACAATTTCAACCACACAGATAGTATTTCCTGTTTCATGCGCCAGGCCCTGTGCTAAGTACCTCCACAGACTATCTCGTTCGCCTTTATAATAATGCAGAAAAAGGGTACTGTTAATTCTGCTTTCAACATAGTGAAAACTCAGTACAAAGAGCTGAAGTAAATTGCCCGAGATCATACAGCCTGTAAGTGATGAAGATAATTTAGAATCTAGTGTCCATCTGAACCTAATTTCCTCTGCTCCAGGGTGTTCTCTAACCTTAGCTTCCCCAGTAACTGAGAGGAATATGTGCCTGGCTCTGCACAGTGAGATTTACACATGTTCTCTTAAGCCCCACAGCAGCCCTACGAGATAGTAGATAACATCATCACCACCTTTGTCTAGTTGAAGAAACAGATTCAGAGAGATCAAATAACTTGGCCAAGGTCACACAGTCAGGGTGCACATTAAAGACTCAAATCTAAGTCTATATGACTCCAAAGTCCATGCTTTTTTTTTTTTTAAACATCTTTATTGGGGTATAATTGCTTTACAATGGTGTGTTAGTTTCTGCTTTATAACAAAGTGAATCAGTTACACATATACATATGTTCCCATATCTCTTCCCTCTTGCGTCTCCCTCCCTCCCACCCTCCCTATCCCACCCCTCTAGGTGGTCACAAAGCACCGAGCTGATCTCCCTGTGCTATGCGGCTGCTTCCCACTAGCTATCTACCTTACGTTTGGTAGTGTGTATATGTCCATGCCTCACCAAAGTCCATGCTTTTAAACTACTATCAAATTGTCTCCCAAATGCACACCTAACTTGCAGATTATTCCTAGTCACATGGTGCCCATGGATTCAATGTGAATATCCCCTTGCTGTTCCAGTAGCACCTAAAACTATTCTGCCTGTTCTATGAAAACCCGTACCTTCTCTTGACACCCCACGTCTTTACCCCGCCCCCCCACCCATTTGTTCTCTTTCCTCAAATTACTCTGAAATATACGTGTCACTTTCCACTGCTACTGATACTCACCACTCAGCCCCTCCTGCCAAGATTACTGCAATTACTCCCTTACTGATCTCACTGAGTCTGTTTTCTTCCTTATACCCAGCAATCTGCCCCCACCAGGTTCACTGCTCTAATACACTGCTTTCACCCTGTCATTCCCTCAGTCCAAAAAAAAAAAAAAAACCCCACAAAATTATTGTTGCTATCTATTATCTATATTGCAAAATCCAATCTCCTTACTCTGGCATTCAAGGTACCTCCCCTCCACCTTCAATTGGTCCACATCTGCCTTTCCCCCTATTCTTTTACACCCCTGTCCTACACCAAGCATCCTTTCCTGTCATATTCTATTCACTTCCATGCAAATACACTACACCATGCTCATTGCCACCCCGTGTTTGTGTTGACATCTTTCCTTCCATGAAGTACTCCATATCCAAATTATTTCTACCCTTCAAAACACAACTGAAGTCTCACTTCCTCCAGATGTCTTCTTGGAGCAGCTGAGTCCATACTGATTTCTCTTTCCTCCAAACTCACTGCTCAAGTATCTACCACAATAGTTCACAAACCTAGCCTTCATTCAGAACTACCTAAAGCGTTTTCTTAAAAAAATATAGCTTCCTAGGCCCTACCCTTGAGATTCTGATTCAGTAGGAGTCCTGCAGGTAATTCTAATGCACTTTCATTTTTATTTAAACAGTTCATGTGGACTTACAGCCTGTTCTTAATGAGGTAGCTGGTATCGAACTTAACTCTACCACATGTAAACTAGTTAAAAGCATTGGTCAACAACCAACATAGACCAATGATCCTTGAAGGAAGGGAAACATACAATGTAAGTCCCATATCCACCTTGGCTTTCTCCCTGAGGGTATTTTCCAAACTGTGGAGCCCAGAAACAGGAGCTGGGCCGAGAGCAGCAGTCTTAATGGGTATAAAACACCAGGGATTAGACTTCAGGGCTGGTAAGGTGGTTGCAATTACAGTGATAGGAAGTAAGAGAGAGGGAGCTAAGAAAAGGAGCCCTAAGAATCTTCACCGAAATCTCCTTCAGGTCCTTGGCCAGATCCTAAGCTGTGCATAGGCAAGGTGAGACTCCAGAAGGCCTAGTGGAGAACAGCTGTGGGAGGTGGAGAGCTGAACAGAAACGTCAGAGGCTACACAGTGCTGAGGAAATGTTAGGAGTTCTAAGTCAAACAGTGTAAAGAGACTTTGGTGGACACTCTGGACACTCAGTTGGGACCCCAGAAAGACCAGACTGTAAGAGTAAGACCCATATCCTAAGAATAAGGGCTATACCCTAGGATTAAAGAAAAGATGGAAGTAGATGTGTCATAGCAAAGCCTAAACCAAGGCTCAATAGGACCACGATCTGCAGTTTAAGTGCAGCCCAGAACAAAACTTAACAACATTTAGAGAAGGATAACCCAATCAAGAGTCTGTACAGTACATCATCTATAATAACCAGTAAATTATTCAACATATGAAGCAGAGAAAAGTGACCAAGAATTTAAAAAATTAAACAGTCAATAGAAACAGATCCAGAGATGATCAGGCTATAATTTGCAGGCAAAACTTTCAAAAGAATCATGAGTAACATCATAAAGAAAATAGGAGGGGAAAAGGGACAAAATGGATTAAAAGATGAAACACGGCAACAGAGTCCAGTGTTCTGTTTCTTGTAGCCAAAAGAATTCTGATATAAATAGTCACATGCCCATGATGCTCAGTACAATACTTTATTCACTTACTGAATGCCCACTGTATTCCAGACATTGGATTAGAGACTGATGATAAAAGATCAAGGTCAGAGTCTAGTGAGGGAGACAAATGTATTCAACAGTCTGTCAACTTTAAGTGTGACAAGTACTATGAAACGATGTAAAGCAACTATACTCCAATAAAGATGTTAAAAAAAAAAAAGTGTATATGATGGGCTGATAGCAGATAAGGACTTGCTTCAACTTGTTAGAGGTAGAGACGGGGAGAAGCACGATGACTCCCAGAAGGTCACAACAGCTGAATAATACTTGAAAGACAACAGGATTTAGTCAGGTGCAACAGGTGTAGACGGGAAGGGCATCTGAATGAGAGGAAACAGCTTGAAAAACAGCATGGGATGTGAGCAGGTACCAGGAGCTCTAGAGCAGGATGTGAGAGGGAGTGAGAAGGGATGATGAAAGGCAGGGAGGGGCCTAGGTTGAAAGGCAAAGGTCGAAAGGCAGAACTGGGCCTTTATTCAGTGGTAGTGAGGAAACACTGAAGGAAAGCAATAAGGTCAAATTAGCCTTTAACCCTGAACTGGGTGTCTACACTGAGGCCCCCAGATACAGTCATTTATCTCATTGCGAAGAGGAGTCCAAGTCAGCCCTGATCTCACAAAACAAAATCAACTAGCGCATTATAGACTTCTTACCAACTGAGGGTTCTTGCCTTCCCACCCCACTCCCTCTGCCCTTCTCTTCCCCCTCTTCTCCTTTTTCTTAAAAACCCTTCAATGTCTGGGTCAAAGAAGATAAATACAAAGGAGGAGATAGAGATAACATATGGAGGTGCCCAGCACAATGCATGACACATGGTGGACGCTGAATACATGCTAGCTCCTTCCCACTTCCCCTGGATTCAGACAGGATAAGCCGGCAGTCACAAAAAGAAGTTGCTTTTGGATTAGAGAAACTCAGGCTGCGACTCTTCACGCTCAAATCACACACTGTCCTTGGAAAATGAGCACACTCCTGTTAGGCCTTAAAAGGCCACTGTCCTCGGGCTTGCCCTCCTCATGCTGAGTGTTGCAATGAAAAGTCTCACCAAGCCTATTCAGACTTTGAATAGTGTTTTTTCTTTTTCTTTGCATTTGATTTCCAGTCTGCTTGCTTGGATGGACTAAATTTCCTGCAGCCCTGGCAACACACACGCTACCCCACTGTGGGGAAGGAATGGTCATCCAGGAGCCAGCGAGTCAAGCAGACGAGAAGCAGAGGAGTCAGCCCAGGCAGCCCGGGGATATTGACTCTGCGTGGCCGAATTCCTTCCATCTGAACCACAGATGATGATAAAATAGTTTCAGGAACAGCATGAGGGAATGTTCACTCACTTCCCAAAATGTAAAATTGAAGAGGTCAAACCTGATTTAATTCAAACTGAGAAAACAGTGCCCACCTTTAACCCAGAGCTACATTTAGGCATAAACTGAGCTCTGGCCCTTGGCAAGTTAATTTAGAGGAGCTAATGCTTGTTCCTGGCCTACAAGATACACTCAATAAATAGTAACTATTATGGTTACTGCAAAAATGGAGTGTCTGTCGGATGTTCTCACCCACGCATCCTAAAATCAGCTGTGGCGATTACTTGCACATCTGGGGAAAAAAATTCCACATGGGCTAAGGAGGAGGTGGCCCTCCCTTCAGGAGTCCCTCTCTGAGACAAGGGGCAGGTGCTATGCTGGAAGGGGTCTGTGCTCGGTGGGCTTGACCTTGAGCTGAGGAAGAGAGCCAGCACTCCCCTTTTCCCGTCTCCCCTCTTCCTGCAGCAGCTTCAACAATGGGGCTCAGACAGGTGGGGGACCACCAGGGAGCCAGGCTCAGGCACGTCCAGGAGGAGTTGCTCAGTCCTGCTTCCAGCTTCCAGACCACACCTGGTAGAGCATACCCCACAGGAGCTCAGGAAAGACTTAGGAATGAAGAGCCCAATCTTCAAAACCCTCAGTTTCTCTAACAATCTTCTTCGGAGGACTAAGGTAAATGCCTGTGCTTAGACAGAGTCACTGTCCCCAAGAGTAGGGCAGCAACACAATAAACAGAGAACTCTTGGTAATGTTTATGGTAACCTTCATCACCACTTCTCTGACTTTTCTGTGCCTCAAGATAAATTAACATTTGAATTTAGTCTTTCATCCTTCTTCCAAAGTGTTGCTGGGCTTTCTTTCCACCTCTGTCCCGGGGCCGTCACCCTAACATGAAGGCCTTGTGGTTCCCTTAGCTCTCCACCTTGATGTCCAGTTGGTCACCTGGTCCCATTTTCTTTCGTTCAGACTATCTTCAGGGTTTGCCCCTCTCCTTTCCATTCCCACTGTCACCTCACCTGCCCACACTTGGATTAGTATAAAAGGACCAGAACTGGTTTCCCTGCCTCCAGATCTCTCCCTCCATTGCAAGATGAAACTTGCTAACACCTCAGTTTTGAAGCAAGAGCACTGGAGTGACGTCTCTTGAAACGACTCAACAGTAGGTGGTGCTCTTGTGCCAGCCCAGAGCACTCACAAGACTTCTGTTCCATCAGGCAGCCTAATGAGTACAGACTGTGCCACGGTCCACTCTTTATTTGGCACTGACTATGTGCCTCTGGGGAACACAGTTATCTAAGACGCTGGCCCTGACCTCCAGGAATATGCAATATAATTGGGTTGGAACAGGGCCAGTTTGAGGGGGATGGATAAAGACTGTGCATGGACAGAAGCCTGTAGGACAGAAAGACCACCTCCAGCAGGGAAGAGTGGGGAGAGTAGCTGGACCTTCAGCTAGGGTAGGCTTTCTTTCTTTCTTTTTCTATTTATTTATTTATTTATTTATACTGTAGATTCTCATTAGTTATCTATTTTATACATAGTATCAATAGTATATATATGTCAATCCCAATCTCCCAATTCATCCTGCGCCCCCCCCCTTGGTATCCATACATATGTTCTCTATGTCTGTGTCTATTTCTGCTTTGTAAATAAGATAGTCTACACCAATTTTTTCAGATTCCACATATATGTGTTAACATACAATATTTGTTTTTCCCTTTCCTTCCTTCCTTCCTTCCTTCCTTCCTTCCTTCCTTCCTTCCTTCTTTCTTTCCTTCTTTCTTTCTGGCTGCATTGGGTCTTCGTTGCTGAGCACAGGCTTTCTCTAGCTGCGGCGAGCAGGGTCTACTCTTCCTTGTGGTGCGCGGGCTTCTCATTGCGGTGGTTTCTGTTGTTGCAGAGCATGGGCTCTAGGTGTGCAGGCTTCAGTAGTTGCAGCATGCAGGCTCAGTAGTTGTGGCGCATGGACTTAGTTGCTCCGCAGCATGTGGGATCTTCCCAGACCAGGGATCGAACCTGTGTCCCCTGCATTGGCAGGTGGATTCTTAACCACTGCGCCACCAGGGAAGTCCCTGTTTTTCTCTTTCTAACTTACTTCATTCTGTATGATGGTCTCTAGGTCAATCTAGGGTAGGGTTTCAGTAGGCAGATGGGAGGGAAGTCGGTGTAAACATAGGTGCGAGAAGGTGGGCCTGTGCAAAGCACACAAAAGAATGTCCTGGGGTGGGGGCTGAATGCCCAAGTCCAGTCTCACTCTCCATTCTAGGTCCTTCTGGTTTGCACCTCCTTGGACACCTCGTGACAAGGGGTGCCCCAGGGAAATATTTAGGATTAGACAAGTGCCACTCTGAGGTGGGATCAGTCAGTCCACCTGTTCTGTGTGGAGGAAACCAACATCCTTTTTTCTTTATATCAAGAAAGGGCAAGAATCCAGCTTTCCTCTGGTCCCTGGTTACTCAGGGAGAGGTGTGACTAGATTTCTGACCCCTTCCTGTGACTCCAGGTAATCGACATGGCATGGACATCACCCTCCTACACTCCTCCCCATGCAGCCTGAGCTCCAGCCACACTAGCCAGTAGATGTTTCCAGAACCCATCCTATACCCCTGAGGCTGCCATGCCTTTGTTCATCTTCTTCCCTGCACCCCAACCTGGCCTGAAGTTTTCCCCTTCTGTGGTTCCTACAGCAGTGATAGGTTCTTTGGCCAACTTTCCCCATGTAGCAGCTGTCTGTCAGTGCCCGCCCCTCCACTGCTCCAGTGTGGTAAGGCCCGACTCCAGCTCATCTTCCAACTGCCCGTTCCCAGCACAGTATCCGGCACTTATTTAACTGGCTTGTCTTCAGCAACAGTGTTCTAAGATCTTGCCAACCTGAGCACACGCTTCTAATTTCCTTTTCCTTCTACTAGTTTCTCCAGGCACCAGGGCCTCTCACCTCCCTGCTCTGCTGCCACATACTGCCCACTGTCTGCTCCAGTACCCTGGCTGTGGACGACCCTGTACTCTCCGCCCTTCCTCCCAGGCCCTGCAACAAAAGCCTCCCCACGCCTCTCTTCCACTCCGGATCCCATCTATCTACATGGCCCAGCTCAAGCTGGTCTCTACAAACCTACCATCTGCTGAGCACCTACCGGGCTCCCGGCATACTAGATGCTTTGTATACATTTTCTATAATCCATATGACAATCCTAAGGCATGTATTAAAATCTACATTTTACAGCTAAAGAAACTGCTCAGAGAGGGTGAACTGGCCACAGATACTTAATCAGCTAGCGAGTGCCTAAGATGGGATTCAAACCCAAGTCTCCGTGATTGTAAAGGCAGTGCTCTTTCTAGAAGCCTTGGCTGGGTCTTCTGGCCTGTGCTCTCTGTCCTCAGTGGGAAGCCTGAGCCACACAGGGAACCAGCCAAGGAAGGAAGCAGGACCAGAAAAGGGAAGCAAAGCAAGCAGTTCCGACAGAATGGATGCACCCTAGAAGGCTGGGGTAACACAGGCTGGAGGAGCTCAAGGGCGCGGAGAAGAGGGTCACAGACGGGAGAGGAAGCAGAAGAGGTGCAGCAGGGAGGACAGAAGGTGAAGAGAAGGAGGGAAAGGGGGTTCTTCAAAGTAAAATGCCTGGGAAGAAATCTTGAAAAATTTCCCTACCCAAAACAGAGATGCATTTTGTTTTTCACTTTATAAACTGTACCTGAATGTCTTTCATTCTTCAAAAAGGGTGCTTAAGACATTTCTTCCACTTCCCCTACTGGGGCAGAGCTGACATGTTTTGTTTTTTCTTGGACCACCTCCCCACTCTCTGCCCCCCACACACTAGACTCCCAACCCTAATCCTTACCCAGCAAGCAAGAAAGACCTTGATATCCAACCAGGTTCTAACCACTGGAGTGGTTACTATTTCTTAGCCATCTTTTTCTTACGAAGATCGGGAATCACATCAATGCTGAACCTGATTTTCCTTACACTTGCCCACATTATTCCCCCATCCAATGTTTGGGTTGGGTACAGGTCAGCACCTAGCAGAGGACCTGACATAGAGCAGATGCTCAATGTCTGTGGACAAAGGAATGAATCAATGAATGTTTCTCTGTCACTTCTCCCTGTGCCTCATACAACTTCTCTGATCAGGATCCTTCTTTCCTAGCTCACTTAAATCGCTGCAGACAGAATCAGGGTGACAACCTGGATTCTGGAAAGTACTGTAAACATAGTGTCCATGTTCTCGGTTCCAAAGGGTCACTATGGGGTGCATAGTGCTATGGGGTCCACACATAAGTAGAAGCCACCTAATGACAATTCAGGCCCCTTCCGGCCCTCATAAGGGACATGGGAGGGAGCCAAGGCTGCCGTGCCCAGCGTTCCTGCCACTCCTTGCCTCCGCTCTGCTCTCCACACCCACTTCTCATGCAGGCCTGGCGACTGCAGCAGACACGGGGGCTCAACACGCAGCAGAGGGACGGAAGGAGAGGGAGAAAGGATGGAAGGAGGAGAAAAACAGCTTCGGGAAAAAACACGCACACATGCAGCTTGCAGAACATTGTGACTTGGATTATTTCTGGAATCTAATGTTTCTAATGTTCAAGGGGAGGAAATGAGAAAAAGCAAGTAGAGATTCCCAGGACCGGCAGGCTGGAAATAATACAGGACACTGTGTCCTCTGTTGGGCGGGACACAGACACACTTCCTCACCCTGAGCCCAGTCAGCAGGGGGGTGGCGGGCAGTGGTTCAGGCCTCAGTAGGAGGAGGGACGCAGGAGCAAGGGGTACCGGGAGCCCTTCTCCAAAAAAAGCAGGAAATTACAAACCACTCAGTAGACCTTGCCCCGAAGGTCGTAGTTTTTGGAAGCCTCCCTCCCTACACCGAGGGCTCAGGCAAATGAATCACAGAGACTTGTCAGCACGCCCCCGAGAGCCCCAAACAGTATTTGCCCTCTTACCACAGCATCAGTAAGGACACAGGTCAGGTGACCACTAGCCTCCAGTCCACCCAGCCCCTCTAGCCGCCGCCTCCCAGGTCGCTGGCATACGTACCCTTTCTCCTGCAGGGCCGGGGTAAAGTAAGGCTGTGTGCGTGCGTGCGTGCGTGCGTGTGTGTGTGTGTGTGTGTGTGTGTGTGTGTTGGGGGAGGGGAAGGAGCCCCAGCCTCAGAGCAGAGGGCCCACCTTCCCACTGCCTACCTGGCTCTATCCCAGGCACACCTCCCAACCTCACCAAGTCTCAGCTTTCCCATGTAAAATGATGCTCACATTCACGCCCTGCACAAAGTAGACGGGAGACCAAATGAGGAACCACTGACTGGGTGACTCTGGGTGGGTCTCTGCTCTGGGTCAAAGTTTTCTATGTAAAAGGAAGGGCTAGACCAGAAAATCTCTAAGGTCAGGGGTGTGAGAGCACTTTAAAAACTGACATTCCAAAAAATATTTCGTATTATAATGACTACAATGGCACTTCAGTTTGACAAATGACACTGCTGGCTCGAGGGGCATGCGGGTTGGAGAGGGGGCGAAGAGAAGAGGCAGTGGGCCAAGTGTGGGGCAGGGAGGAGGGCAGTGCACTCCCTTCACACGGCCCCGCTGGTTCTTGTCACCCCAGGCAGAAGGAGACTTAGGATCCTGCTTTGGGCCCTGGGGAGTGATCAGAGCTGTTTCTACCTCAGAGGGAAAGGGCAGGAAACAGCAGTGGATACTCTGCCCGGTGACAGGGCATCCTGGCGATGTCCTAAACTGCTCATACGGTTAACAGGACACACACAGCAAACACAATAAGCACATAACAGTGCAGGGCCCTGCTGCCTACCATGATGCTCTTCACCTCGTGGGCCCCATATTCATATTTTCTCAGGGTGACTAACATGAAAGGAACATTGTTTTGCTCGCACAAACCTCCAAGGATATCAAAATGCACAGACATATTTCTTGGATGGACTGTAGGAGTGCTTCTGGCCTCACGCTTGTAAGAGAATAAGACAAATATGTTCCTTGCTATAATGCACAGCAGGAGGTGACAAGTGTCTCAGATGTAGCAGGTGATCACATCCCCCTGGGGAGAACTGCTTTCCTCTGTGGCTGCTTCAAGGACAGACACCGTTTTTCCAGAGAACTTTCCACGTGGCGGCTCTCCCAACTCTGACCCATCAGATATGATCCCAGCTTGACCTGCGTGCTCCTGTCTTTTGCCTCACCCAGGGGCACCACACAATCTAGTGATCTTGGGAGACCCCATGAACCTACATCATAATTGCCAACTTCTGTCAAAACTCGATTCTTAACTTTATTCCATTAGGGATCACTGAAAATTATTTGGAGCAAGTTCATTTGGAAGGTAGCATGGATCACGCTCTGCGAGGTCTCAGCGGGGGGTGCCAGATGACTGAGGAGTAAATCAGGACTGAAACAGCACAGGGAGAAGGAGGGGAAGCCAAGGTCTAGGGAGCAGCGATGCTGGGCCAGGCAGGGGGCCAGCACCTCCACCCACATCATCCCATCTAATTCTCCTAACAACCCTGGGCAGCAGCTTGGGCTTTTTTTTTTTTTAAGCAGGAAAAGAACTCAACAGATTACGGTTCTATTTGCTGAGAAAAGTTTCTTATTTTCCATCATCCCCCAAGGCGACAACCCTGAAGAGAAAAGAGCCAACTGTAGATACAGAGGGGAGAATGAATAGCAAAAAAGGTGAAAATTCCTATAGAATTGTTCAGCTGTAAAGGGGCTGAGACACCATGTAGTGTGGCAAGTCTCCAAGGAGAGGGAGAGGCAGGCACATTTGGCTTGGGGGGATGGGGGTCTTTACCGAACTCCTCTGGGGATTCTGATACACCCCCTGACAAGCCTATTCTCGACCACCACCAAGCCCTCACCACCACGACCACACGCACACGCTCCCACCCCACCTCCCCCACTGAGACACATTTTCACAGACAGAGAGGACTGACACGAGAACAGTGCCCTGTGCAATCAGGAAAAAGTCGAAAGACACTGAGCTAGCCCAAACTCTTCCTCTTTGTTTTGTTGGGAACATAACCGGGGGTCAGAGGTTGAAGACGTGCCTGCAGCCTCCCGAGTGGTAAGTGGCACCCCAGGACACATCCGAACCCCCATTCACACGGCTCCATTCCAGCACGGACACGGCACCTGTGGGTGTGAACAGACTTTCACCATGCAAGGATGAATATGCAGGAAGACATTTAAAATTAGGTTCTCCACAAACGTATGGACACTAAGGGGGGAAAGAGGGGGACGGGGGGCAGGGATGGTAGTGGTGGTGGGATGAACTGGGAGATTGGGATAGACAGATATGCACTAATATGTATAAAACGGATAACTAATAAGAACCTGTGGTATAAAAATATAATAAAACAAAATAAAAAAAATAAAATTAGGTTCTCCAAAGGGAGCTTTCCCACAGGTGGCGTGGTGAGGGCAGCCATCAAGGCCAGGGCCCTCTAAGCAAATGAGAGGTTCTCATCTGGGCAGGTACCTTGGTCACGGAGGAGGTGGGCACCTAGATATCCTCCCAAGTGTGGTGCTAAAGATCTTGCCTTGGATGTGTCCCACATGAAACAAGCACAACACGCTGTATGAACTGATAATCAGCATAATTCCAATACTGGAAACCCACCGGACAGCTGTGCTCATTCTTTCACAGGGGCTTCTCTTACAGGAAGTGGGACTATACTCTCTCTTTCCAGAAGGGCTTTGGGCAAGATTAGAGGGACTCCCAGGTAAACACCAGTACAGCCTCCTTTATTCGGAAGCGAAGTAGACAAATGTTCCTCCATCAGTTAAGTCTAGTTATGCCCCAGAGCCCTTCTAAGCACTTCTCCTTCCCTACAAAGACTGGAAGATTGTGGGCCTTCCCCCAATTAGAAGGCGGATGGTGCAGCAGCTTTGGTACTTTCTGATACTTATGATTGGCATTGGCACATAGATGGGCAGCAGGAGGTCACAACGGCCGGCATCAGGATGACAAGGCTGGGTTTCTTACAGTGCATGGGAGGTAAACTTTTACATCTCAAGGTCTCTTCCAGTTCTACCATCCTAAGATGTGCCCCAGGCACCCAGGAAGGGGGAGGAAGCTAGGGAAGACCCTCCACTGAGCAGCACCCATCCTTCCCTTTCCCAAGGGGACATCTACAACGAGTCTACTTAATGATGCTTAATACCACAAACTGCCCCCTAATGGGAAAGAGGCCTCCCTTCTCTCCTGTAATGGGATGTGACTGCAGGGCAGACACCTTCATCACACAGGGTGCACTGCAGCATTGGGGGCAACTGGCTGTGAAACGGAGCTGCAAAGAGAGCCATAATCTGCGCCTGACTAATGAGGAGGGACTGGCCTGTGTTCTGTGAACACAGTGGAGGACAGGCCCATTAGTTACAGACCAGAGGGCACAGGGCACAGGGCCCAGGGCCCAGGCAGCGGTGCACATCTTCCAACAAAGTGCATTGTGCGTTACTTGAATCACCTCTGAATTACCCAACCCTCCCACAAATCGCTCATTAAGGCTTTCCTGTCATTCCTGAGCTGCAATATTCCCCTCCTCTGAAAACTCCCTAAGCACAGAGGCTGTGCCTAGGACAGTGAGGTGCACACAGCAGACATAAGTAATAATAAATAGGACTTGATGACAACTTGCTGCTCCAAGACAGAAACTCTGGCTCACTCATCTTTATCCAAGTGCCTTGTTTTGGGCTCATGACAGCTGCTCAGCAGAAGTTTATTAAATGAATGGGTGTTCTGCTTTATGAATTATCTGCAAAACAGCATCCCTCCTCCCTAAATGTTTAATTGGGAGAGAGAAAGGCTCCTTCCCCGCCACCCCCAAGATGAGGGATGCATGCATAGGGTCATTGCGGAGGTCAGGGGAAGGTGGGGAGGGGTTGTTTCACTTCCCAAGGCCAGCTGGTAAATGGGGAGCACTGACCATTATTTAAGGCCTGGGAAAGAAGCTGTCACCCACAGGGCCAGAAGGGAGACGCTGTGCCCACCCCTTTACAAAAATAGAAGCTGGGTGATCATCAGACTCCTCCAATTGCCAAGAGCTTCCCAGATCTGGAATTAAAGGCCTCCGACAAGCCTCCCACCAGAGAGGAGGCTAAGACGTGGCTCATGCAGGAACTATTTCCTCAGGCCCTTGTTTAGATGAGGATATGCACACACAACTCTTACCCAAGCCACCACCCTCCTCACCCCCTTTCCAAAACACCAAATAAGTCAAGGGCTGAGGCACTTAGCTCTGCACAGATATTTTAAATTAATCTTGAAGCAATTTAAAAGGACTGTTTTCCTCCCCTGCCCCTCACCCAGCACATTTCTGTGGCAGCCGGGTCAAGCCTGAGCAGTATTTTCGCCACTGACTCAATACCGAAATATTCCTGGGCTGCCCTCTTCCCAACGGCCTTTTACTCCCTCTGTTTTGTTTTAGATATTCTCTCCCCCACCCCTCCCCCTCTACACACGCGCACGCACACACACACACACACGTGCACAAACACGCATGCACATACACGTCTTTTTAAGGTATGAGCACAGATCCTGACTTACAGTCCATGCAGAGAATTCAAGGATCATGGATTTGAACAGGGAAAAAATACGCCTTTATTTTTACTCATCTCTAACTAAAATAGAGCATCCTCTTCCATTATGAACAGAGGCAACATACTTCATTAATGTTACCAATACTTGGGCCTCTGACATCAATAGAAACACACACATTCTCATATCATATCAGGGCTGTTTGTCCTGAAATGTCAGTTACGGTCATCACTACTTCAAAATTATGGTAGTTATAAGACTTCAAGTCCATCTTGTTGTTTAACATGTTCCTAAAGAAGTACATATGTTGCTATACTTAAAAATTTTAATAACTGTACTTCAAAAATTATTTTCCAAGCCTGTATGTTATTTTGTACATTTACAAATATTATTCTGAGAAGGGGTCCATAGGCTTCACCAGACCAAAGGGGTCCAGAGCACAGAAAGGTTAAGGGCCCCTGCTGTCATATGAGCGTTAGAAGATGGGATCTGAGATTTTCCCTAGAGTCATCATGGGCCAGGGGACTCAGGGGCTACAGCATTCCGTGGTAGCGTGAGGCAGACCCTAGGAGTGGTGGCATAGTGGGGTTATTGGATAAGAGCTTGGGTGGGCTTTGGAGACAGACAAAATACTGGCTCTGTCCAACTGGCAGTGTGATCTTGGGCAAGTCGTTTCATCTCTCTGAGTTTCCATTTCCTCCACTGTGAATTAGGAATAATAATATACCATACAATTCTCACGAGCATGAATTGAGAGGATATACGTGTGGCAACAACTACTGCTTGGCTGGTTGGCACTCGGCTGACTCTAGGTCAGCCTTCCCTCCCTTGGGGCTTCTGGGGCTAAGGTATGTTATGTTGTTTTGTTTTGTTTTGTTTTGGAGATGGGCACTGTCTGTGCCCTACGTTGGCTTCCCATTTCCTGAACTTGAAGGATGCAGTGAAGCGCCTCAAACTCAGACACATCTAGGCAGACCTAAGTCCCCTACCTCCTCTTCTGTCCCGGCTCACTGAAACAGGCACTCAGGCCAGGATGCAAAGCAGATCTCCTGCCGCAGAGCAGAAGAGACCTCAAGTGAAAAAGAAATGTTCCAAACCCTTCCAACATTGGTCACAAGAGCCAAAGTACCTGCCTCTGGGTCTGCAGAGCAGCTGGCTCCTGACCTGGTGTCTCTCCTAACTTGGATATGAGATGGGGATTCTGTAGTCCAAGTGCCCGCAACCCCCAACCCAGGCCAGGCCAGGGTCAGACCCAGGCTGCCCGGCCACTGGGCAAACAGCCCTCTTGAAGGCCAGAGGAAACCTTGCAGCTCCTGAAGTTGTGCAAAAACTCCTTTACATGCATGTCTCTTCCAAACTCTGGCTTAAATGATGTTCAAAAGTTCTGTTGTAGAAAGGGGCCATACACTCTTTTAAAATTATACCTATTGATTTTCATGTGATTATAAATGATAAAAGATTGGAAAGCACAGAAAATTTATGCAGAGAGATTAAAATCAAGCATAAGCCTTGCCCCTAGAAATCAAAACTATTAATATTGTGGTGAATTTTCTTCCAGCTATACTTATGCTAGCACACTTACATAAACTGGGATCATAATTATATCATTTTATATCCCGATTTCATCACTTAAACTACCTAGAGACATTTTCAATAGGGGCTCTTAAAAGACACAAAACCATTATTTCAGACGCTGTCTGTAAAACTCACGGGTTACTGAGAGTCATGGTATTCCTACGAGTGGTATTGTGCATTTAAATGTGTTATTCTCAGAAAACGGGTAGGAGAGCCCCTTTCACTCTTCTTAAAGTGCATGTAACAGTAAACTCTCTTCTTTAGCTTGGAGAGCGTCTAGAGAAGACACGTTTGCATTCTCAGCAAAGAGGCGCCGTATGGTATTTTCCTTTTTCACTTTCTCATATCTCCCTGATAAGGGGAAAGCTTTGAAAATTCCCTGCTGGAAAAATATCTTGCTCGACAAAGGGTGCAGCAGCTGAGGGAAAACCTCCAGAAAGCAGTGGTATGGAGGAAGAGAGCCCTGGACTTCAGATGGAAGACAGCTGGGTTCCTGTGTCAAGTCTGCCATTGTGGCCCTGAGATCAAATAACACCCACCATCAGCCACCTCAAAGGACCAAAGGGCTGCGCAGACTAAATAAGACTGTATGCGGAAGTGCTTTGTCAATAGTCAAATACGCTGCAGGGCAGCAACCGCTAAGTCATGTTTTTGTGGCTGGTAACAGCATTGTCACTCCTGTTGCTCAGCCGGCTTGAACTACGCACTGCACGCCCTGAGAGGGGCGGCGTCCAGCAGTGCAAAAGCATGGACTCTGCAGCCGGGCTGCACCTCCTAGTTTGGCCGAGTTATTTCGCCTCTCAGTTTCTTCATCTGTAAAATGGGATGATGATAATACACCTACTTCATAGGACTCTTGCCAGATTAAAATAAGTTAATTTACACAAGGTGCACAGAACAATACCTGGCACATAAACACTCCACAAGAGGAGCTTTAAAATGTTGGACTAGCAGTCTCCGTCATTCGCCCTAGAAAGCTACGTATGCCCCCCACCCCAGCCCTGCTCAGGTTTGGCCGGCACCCTCCTACCTTTTCAGCATCCTGCTCGAAGAGCCGCAGCTGGAAGCACTGGTCCAGTTTGAGCTTGCGCACGTGCCACATCTGGTGCAGGTGCTGCCGGGTGGAGTGCAGCTTGTCCAGGAGGCTGGTGATCTTGGGCACCAGGCTCTGGAAGTCGGCGCTGCCCGGGATGCAGTTGCGCCCTGAGAAGCCGTCGCTGCAGCGGATGCACTGCAGCAGCCGCTGCCCCTCCCGGTCCAGCTCCTCCACAGGGGCCTTGAGCACTTTCTTCTTGAGCTGTGTGTGCTCGTCGATGAGCCGCCGCGAGCCCTCCACGTCCACGGGGAACTCCTTGCGGGCCAGCATCTCCTGCAGGTCCTCGAGGCGTGACAGCAGATGCACGGCACTGTTGAAGAACTCCTCCAGGGAGAGCCGCAGCTCGATCCACTCCTCGTGGTTATAGTCCAGGGAGCCGTCAAACTCCTCTGTCAGCTGGGAGGGGTCCACCAGCTTCGTGAGGCCCTCCACGGACACCATGCTCGTCTGGGATGGGCAGACACAGAGAGGGAGACTCAGTGATGCTGGGGCAAGTCAGGGGAAGACCCCAGGGCAGCCGTAGGCAGAAGAGAGAAAGTCAAGGGGAGAGGCCGAGATAAGTCCATATAATAATGACCACAGCCTGCCTGGGAAAGGGCAAATGGGAGAGCAGGCAGCCCCCTGGTCAGCTAAGATAGGCAGTTTCAAAAGACCGGCTTACTGGTTCAAAGAGCCTCTCCGCCTGCTCACCATTTGCCATCGAAGGGAAGACTGCCTTTATGTTCTACTGCCCTCATCTTCCTCCTTCCCATCCCCGAGTCTGCCACAACACGGCTCAGCATGCTAGAATCAGAAGCTGGAAGAACAGACTGAATCGAATTTTAGGGGGTCTAGTTCTCAATAGCTTTAAAACCTAGGATATCCTCATGGTTGGATTAAGCAGTATGGGTCAGTCTTGGGCTGCAAGGGTCTCAGAGGCGATCTTCCTGCCTCTTCCCACAAGCAGCTGCCCTGCTCTGATGCAGTGAACAAACAGGGCTCGGGGGACAGGGAGCCTGGGCCCTCGGCTTTCTCTGAGCCCCACAGACTCTTGGAGAGCAGAGTGGAGAATGTTTGTCTCCAGGACACAGAGCAGCAAATGACGGCACAGGCAACCACCCCGACGTACCAAGAAAGATTGTTTCTTTCCTACAGGATTTCTTGATTCTCTCTGCTGGAGAAGGAGAGGCTACTAGAGAAATAATCTGGATTCAGGGTCCAGCCCTACACTTACTAATTGTGTGAACTGGGCAAACTAAGTTCGCAGAGCCGTTGTTTCGTCCTCTGTATAATGGAGATAATAATGCTTTTCTCCTAGGGCTGTGCTGGAATTAAACCTGACGGTGTGTAAAGCGCCGAGGGCACCAGCGTGGAGCTCGTGCTCAGTCCCTGTGAGTGCTCGTCAGGATGATCTGAAGGCTGCATCCTTACCGGAACCCTTAAAAGCAGTTCGTCTCCCTCTGTCTTGCTGCTCTCTGGGCATCGCCTCCTCTTCTCCCTTTTCCTTCTATCTCCTTCCAGAGGCACAGAAAGGAGCTGCCTGTGTCTGAAACAGGGGTTCTCAAACTCATCAGAGTCCCTTGGGGAGTTAAAAAAGACACTGATGCTCAAGCCCCACCCCTAGAAACTCTGATTTAGTTAGCCTGGACTGGAGCTTGGGCATGGGTAGTTTTAAAAGCTCCTATTGTGCAACCAGTGGCACAAACCTCTGCTGATCTAGATCCCTGCAACTGAAAATGCAGCCCTCAAACCAGCAACATTGGCACCACCTGGGAGCTTGTTAGAAATGCAGGATCTCAGGCCCCACCTAGACCTTGTGGGTCAGGATCTGTATTTCACAAGATCCCCAGGAGAATCTGTGCATTAAACCCTGAAAAGCCCTGTGTTACAGCCCTTTCCCCTTTGAATTTGGCTCAAAGTTTACCACTTCCAGGAAGTCTCCCGTGATTATTCACTAACTATTCATTAAGTATCTGCCATTGAACAAGCCTGGACTCTCATCTCTGTAGCACCCACCATCTCGGTCTGCACTAAGTACTGCATCTGCTCTTTATAAAACACTACGTCATAAATATTCTTCCGAGTGGGAAGCCCCCACCTCTGTCTCCTGCTCTTCTTGTTTAGGAGGCAAAGACAAGCGTGCTCAATTTGGGGTGAAGGAGGTGCAGGGAGATGGGAAATACTGGGCAGCTAGGCTGAAGCAAAAGTTTCAAGACTTGGAAAGATTGTTTCCGGTCGCTTCAGCTAATAAATTTATAGGCCTGTTGTCACCGCTTCTGTACAAACAAACCAAAATTACACAAAGCATTTATTTCCCTACAGGACTCCTAGCATTGGGAAGGGGTTCTGGGGGAGCATGAGAGTTAACTGTTCTTACACCAAGTCAAATTTCTCGTGTTATTTACACAGAGAACTGCCTCTCAGGTGGTCAGGTTGCTGTGCTCAAACCACAACCTGTTGGGGCCACCACCCCACACAAAGGTGCTCCCGGCCCCTGGGGACAAACATCTGGAATGAGAAGTTGCTGCTAGATTAAGAGCAGGTCTGCCTTCCCAACACACACGTACACAGGGTTCGTCCTCTTGCAGATGGGGGCCAGAGTTCCGAGAAAGGAGAACAGCTTGGATTTGGCTGGAACAAAGGTTCCTAAATCATTGATTTAATGTGTTGTCATTAAAAATTCTCAGGGGACACATATGGCCTCTAGAAAAATCAAGTTAAAAAACATGTTTTCGCTGAGTATAAAAGTAACACAAAATTGTCAAAAGAAAGTAGAAAAACATAATCCAGCCACCTCAAATAAAGCACTGTTAACCATTTTCATGTATCTCTCAGTCTTCCTCTCCATATACTATATTCTTAAAAACCAACTTCAGATTATATTGCCCGTACTGTTTTATAAAGTCTTTTTCTTTCCTAAATTAAAAAAAAATTATTTATTTTTGGCTGTGTTGGGTCTTCGTTGCTGTGTGTGGGCTTTCTCTAGTTGCGGCGAGCGGGGGCTGCTCTTCGTTGAGCTGTGCAGCATTCTCACTGCAGTGGCTTCTCTTGTTGTGCAGCATGGGCTCTAGGCTCACGGGCTTCAGTAGTTGTGGCACGCGGGCTCAGTAGTTGTGGCACACGGGCTTAGCTGCTCCGTGGCATGTGGGATCTTCCCAGACCAGGGCTCGAACCCGTGTCCCCTGCATTGCGCCACCAGGGAAGCCCTACAACTTGTCTTTTTAAAAACAATATATCATGCGCATTTTTCAATGACACTATTGTTCTAAATATGATTTTTAATGGCTTCATAGTATTTGTGTATTAATGCTGCCAAAATTAATGGATATTTAGGATATGAACTATACATATGTGCATGTATAGATATGCATATATATAAATATTTGTGTATACATGTTTATATTATTGCAAAAAACACTGTGATGAATACCCTTGTAGACATTTTTTGTTTATAGTTATCATTAGTTCTTCACCTTTCTGTTTTAATTTTTATATTAAAAATATTTTCCTAGAATGAGAATTGAGAGATCAGTGGATATAAAACTCTTTTTAAGGCATTTGACCCAAATTACAAAGTTGCCCCCCAGAAACAATTGCTCTGATTTATACTCACCAGTAGTAACAGGACTGACTAATGACTGTGCCCTTGGGACAATCGCATGAGCCTCTTATTCCTTCTGAGACTCTGACTGGCAAGGCCACAGTGGCCAAGGAATCCTGAATTACCAGCCCCTGACATGTTGGGGATGGTAGGAAGGTGGAGAAGTGCAGGTGAGAAATGGGTGGGTGGCAGAAGGGGAAGGAAAACGGGAGCTAGGAGAGAGGTCGGCCTCACCTCGAAGATGAATTTGGAGCTGCCAAAGTTGGTCTTCTGTTTCTGCCAGAAGTTGTCGGGTTTGATGATGAGGGCCACATGGATCTCGGCTGGAAAGGCTTCCTGCAGCGTCTTGAGAAGGGGCTTGATGAGGTCCCACTTGGAACCCCGCATGTCGATGATGACGGTGAAGCCACGTTTGCACACGTCCTCACTGTGGGGAGGTCAGAGGTCAGGCACGGTCACTCTGGGCTGTTGAGACTTTGGAGTACACAGTCAAAAAGCACCTGGAAACCTGCATTCCTCTTTATCTGGACCAACCTTCCAACTTCACGCCAGGTCTCCTGGCTGCCTTGCAATCCAACTCAAAATGTACTGACTCAGAAAACCTTTCGAGATTAACCCCATCTGACCAAGGGCATCTGCCTTCTCCCAGCACTTAGCAAGTAACTCAGCTTTCCCTGTAGTCAATTGCACTTGTTGGGACGTTTACAGTTTCGGTATTCACTACTATGTTTGATTTTCTTTTAATTCTTGTCTCTCTCTCTTGCTCCTGGGTTGAATCATATTTTCTCCATTTGAATACAAACTCTCTAGAGTGAGGGATGCTGCTGCCCTTAGATCTGCGATGGAAAGTCCTTGGCATGAACGCTGTCCTTCCCCGGGCCCACATCAATGGCAGCCACTGCTATGATTTACCACTGAACCCAACCTGGGCCAAAGAATCTTTTTCAATAAAGGGGTCTAGGCCACTTCTACCAATTGATTAGAGATGGTACACAAGGTATTGATAACATCATTGTATTTAAGATGTATTACTTGTAGTTCAAATTGTATGTCAACTTTGAAAAACTCAGGTTGCCAAGCCATGCTGATTACTCTCAGATGGCCAAGGGTGGGACTGATTAGACAGTGGATGTGGTCCCGTTGTCTCATGTACTTCCATTATAAGAGTCAGGGTATAAAAAGGCACATTTCAGGAAGTTAAGACAGGGGAGACTACTCTTGAAATCAAGGCCAGATGAAGTGACAGTGACCAACTTGAAAACCAGAAACTAATCGGGCTAAGTGAATCAAGATGTTGCTACATAACTTAATTAAGTAGCAAAGTTTATTTAAACACTTGAACTTTATAACTCCTAAGAATTGAAAGAAAAAAAAAAAAACCGAAGATCAAAACAGTTATAACACCTCAATTTGGAAGAAAGTCTATGCTTTGGTAGTTAGAGGGCTTTCCTTCTATCCTTCATTTATTTAACCTGTGTATTTATTTTCTAACTCAAAATAGACTTTGGTTAATTCACATGTTTATATAAATACTGGTGTAGCATTTCCTTAGGTTGTTTGGCTTAATTTCCTATTACCCAGACTGTACTAGCTTAAAGCCCCGTGCATGTTGCATGCCCCACAGTCGTGCACCACCACCCACCAATCGCTTATAGCTACTGGAGGTAAGGCCACAATGGGAGGATTTAGGCTACAAAAGGAAACAAAACCCCGTTTCAGGCTTCATTCTCAAATCTCAGCCAGTGATGAAAATGTCACAGACTTTTGAAGAGACCACAGCTCCTGTGATTGTGCGAATGTCTCAAGCATAAGGCAGTTTACTGGGCCTCCCAGTTACACAGGAAACTCCCCAGGTGAGGAGAGACACTCTTTCCATTTCTTCTTGTTGACACAAAGGATTAGACTCAGCAAGGGGGAAAGCTGAGCCTTTTGTTTCTCCACAAATCCTATATCCCAAAGGAAAGGGGTTACCTCTTCTTCTCTGACACTTATTGAGTCAGTAAGTGGCCAGGGTCTTCCATAAATAATTCTCTCTACCTTATTGTCTGAAACCAATGTGCCTTTTTCTTAAATTACAGAATTTCTTTCCCATTATGAGAAAATACCCAGTAATTATAGAAGAGTTAGAATATTCAAAAGTCTGTATAAGAGATACTAATGGTAGGGATTTATAATACTCAGGCCTATTTCCTTCCAGTCTTTTTTGTACATGTAATTTGTATACCATATAGTGTTCTACCTTTCATTGTAACACAGAATTTTTTCTCATGTCTAACAGTTCTTTGAAACAGTTATATTTAATGACACATAGTCTATCTAATACCTACACCACAGCTTTTTAAATCATCCTCATTACTGCTTTACAGAAGGGCACATCAGCTTATATATCTACCAGCAACGCTGAGAGTACCCACCGCTGCCCCTTTACAGTATCCTCGTCTGGTCACTGAATTTTTTAAATCTTTGCCAATTTTCCAAGAAAAATATGGCATTACATTTAAATTTGCATTCCTTTGATTACTGGCTATAGCTTATCGGCCTATAAGAATTTCTTCCGTGACTTAACCTGACCATTTCTTTTATCTATTTTTCTATGGCACTTTAATGGCTTTTCTCACTGAGCTTAGTTTCATTTAGCCTGACTCACATTTGTTGCACACGCACTTATGCCAGGCACTGCACGGTAACTGTGGGTCTTCCCTTCCCTTAGAGATGACCGACTTCCTTGCTCACCTGCTCCTCAGGCTCCATCGCTGTCACCATAATTGTGCTGACATGACGAAACCTTGTCCCTAACAACAAAGAGTCACTGTTGCTACCAAGAGCTGGAGCTTGACTATCCCAGTATCTAAATGTGGTCATCAAGAATAGCTTACACTCTATTAACAAATGACTTCTGACAACTAAAAGAGAAATAAGGTACTAATTCTCTCTAGGAAGTTCTCACTAGCTCAGGAGATGGGGAAAGAGGCCCAGGGGCTGAATGCTGAGAGATAACCTAATTGGCATCTTTCTGTGAAAACAGCTAATCTACCAAGGTGCTTTCTGTTATGGTTTGAAACAAGGAACATAGCTGGAGGAGGGAAAAGAACTTTTCATCGCATACTTATTGTGCCAGGGATGGTGGCTGGGCACCTGACATACGTTATTTCATTTTATCCTCATGATGGATAAACCTGGCATGGTTATCACCCTGTAAGAGATGATGACACTGAGGGACAGAATTTGCCTAAGGTCACATGACTGGTAAGTACCTAGCACAGAGTCAAAACCTGGACCACTGACTCCAAAAGCCCAAGCTCAGGTCACTATATAATGTGACCCACCATGTTGCCACTACGTGTGGTGTTTTTGTGACTGGGTGTGGGGGGAAGGGTCATGATGAGGGGACGAGATTAGGGAGCTCATAGGAGATGGGGGGAATTAGGGCAAAGAATCCAAGTGGATGACCTCTACTCTGCAGTCTGCACAATCAGAAAATCACAGAAGCAAAAGAGCATGGCATACTCAGAAAGTTCAAGTAACTCACTTCGGTGTAGGCCCAGAGGTGAGAGGCAAAGAGGGATGAGGAACTGCTGTCTGAATGCTTCAGAGAGCCCTCCTCTGGGCTCCGACCCTCCTCTTGCACACCCTCCCCCCAGGGAACGAGGACACTTGACAGAAAGAGACCATGCTGCCCCCATCCTTTTCTAGACCAAGTTCCTTGTACCCGAAACCCTAAAATTCTCAGCTCAAAGGTCTTTACCTGCTTCCTTGGCCCATGTGTGCCTCTCTCCCAAGTCCAATTCCTCAAGGGTAAGGAACGCCACCAGTATGAGCACCTCGGCCTGAGGGGCGGCAAAGAGCTGCTATTTGTAAGGATGTGGCTAAAACATGCATGCTGAAGGCAGAGCTCCCTGTACTGCCGAGTTCTAGCATGGAACTCAGGAGTCCAACAAATCTGAATCTGAAGCTGGCCTCCTAGGTCGCTATGAAGATCTGTTTGTCAAGGTGGTAGGGTAGAACACATTTTATCTAACAGTTCGTTAGCTTGCTGTATTAATTTTCAATATTTAGATATAGGGTATGTGGGTTTCCATTTGTACTCCTGCCCGGCCCGGGCATTGCAATGGTAGAAGCAGGGCCTCCAGAGAAGAGGCAGGAGTGGAAGCAGGCCTCAAGTCAGGACGCTTCTTGTACCATGGCAGAAGCGGTGCATTTATCCTAAGGGCAATCAGGAACCACTGAAGGGTGTCATTCAGGGATGGAACGTGAGCAAGTGATTTGGGAAGGTTACCCTGCAGCTGGGCAGAGGGAGAGTAAACCAGGGTCAAGCAGACTGAGCAGGAGAACAGAAGCAGAGAAACCTCCTCCTTTGGACTAAAATGCCTCTTAAGTGAAGTCTTCCTTGGGCCACCCGATTTATAGCTGCACTGTCACCTAGCACTCCCTACCTCCCTTCCCTGACTTATTGGTCTCCTTAGCACTTCGTACCATTTGGGTCATGTATTTTACTTATTCATTTATTGTCCATTTTCCCTCACTGGAAAGTAACCTCGATGAAGGCAGGGCTGTTTGTACTGATTTCACTACCCACAGTGCCTGGGCCAGGCTAAGACTCAATACACGGAGGAAGGAGGAGTGGTAGTTAAGGGTATGGAATCTAGAGCCAACCCTCCTCGGTCTGAATCCTGGCTCCATCATTTACCTATCAAGAAACCTTGGGCAAGTTACTTTTAACCTCTGTACTGTAAAATGTGAATAATAGTAACTACATTACAGGGTTACCATAGAGGTTAAGTTTGTTAATACACATAAAGCACTTACAATGGTGCCGGGCACGGATCTGTACTACGTGAGTCTTAGCTGCTGGAGGAGACATAGTTGGTGTCCCCGCCAGGGCCTCTTTATTGACCACTGTGCCCAGCCCCCAGCTCCATACGTGTGCAGCATCACCCTATGATCCAGACGACCTTTGCAGGCAATCTTATGCCTGAGACCATGTCAGGAGACTTACTTTGGCTGCACTTCAAGGATGCTGGGCAGTTATATACCCCCGCCCCAGGGGGGCCAGTGCTTCTCTTATACAAGGGTGCCTTTCCCTCAAGGCGGGGTAACTCTGAAGTGTGACTTATGCTCCAGAGCCTTCTCACTCCCCCAGTCAGTCTCCAGCTAGATTTCACCTGAGACCACAGCCTTGCTCAGTCCTGCCCCTTCCTACTCTGCTCCTCTGACTCCCTTATGGGTCTTTCCTAAAGATCATGCCCTTAATAAATCATCTGTACCTGAATCGCTGCCTCAAGAAACAGAGCCACAGTCATACATACACAAATTTCATACATATATGAAATTCTGAAGGCAATGTGAAATATAGTCTGGAGATTAAAAGAGGAATCTGGGTTGTAAATTTTGACTTGGGCGTCATACTGTGCCTGGCACATAGTAGGTGTTCGATACCACTTGCTGAACGAATAAATCCATGAACTGTGGCAGGAGACATGCACAGAAGTGGGTGAGGTCACCCAGTGAAGACACGTAAGATGAAAAGAACCTTCTTCTGAGTCCAGAATAGAACTGATGGGCGTATCAATTTTAAGAGATGAGAGAAGAAAGGAGATGAGCCTGAGGAACAAATGCAGAGAAGTTAGATAAAACCGGAAGAGGAGTGGAAAAGAAATCAGGGAGGAGAGGATTTCAAGGAGGAACTACAGCGTCAAAGGATGCAGAGAGGTAGGTCATGAGCTGAGATGAGAACTATTGCTCTTGGCAGCTAAGAGGGCTTGGTCCGGCTAGTCAGGGCAGTGCCAGTGGGTGCTGGCCCAGGACATGGGTGGAGCAGGGAAGCAGTCTTCCTGGTTGGTCTCTGAGATGATGGGAGGAAGTGTCAGGATCATCAGAGGTGGCATTTGGTGCACAACCTCCCCTGGCCCTGTCTCCCTGACTCCAGAAACAACCAGGGTCCACACCCTGCTCTTTGGCTGCCCCCAGCCCCCCTCTTCCCCAAGCCTCCATGCCCCCAGACCTCCCTTCCTCTCACTCAGTGTGCTCACATGGGGAGCAGCTGCAGCAAACCAATTTACACTGGAACATAACTAACAGGCAGCCTTCCTTTTCCCTTTGGGTTATTTACCTTTTCAGTGATATTTCTTAGCCCAAATTAAATTTTCAGGGGCAGAATTTGCATTGTGTATGGTGAGGATTGGAGCAGCAGGCCTTCGAATCCACCTAAGGAGGGGAAAGGAGGGTGAGCGACCCTCTCCATCTCCCATGCCCCCCGATTTAGAGAGAGGCAGCCACGGCACCTTCCCCCCTTCCCCACTAGCTTCCCAACTGGGGCTTGAGACCTGGGCCCCCTTGGCCAGCTTCTCAACCTCTGTGATAAATTACGGTCCTTTCCAACTGTGAACTGTTTGATGGACTCTCAGGGGCTCTCGGGCCCAGGACATAATGTATACTGAGTGACTGGATGACTGACCAGATAGTTCTTGTACTCAGTTCTATACCATTTACTCTTTTGTTCATCACGTCACTGGGGCTGTTTGCACTCAGCAAGCCCGTGCTACCTCGAAACAGCATTTGTGCCACTTGATGCCGATGCTTCTCGAACTTTACTGACTTCATCATCACCTAGGACCCTTGTTTAAAATGATGATTTCAGCGACCCCTTTCAGATATTCTGATGAAAATCAGCCTGGGATGAGGCCCAGGAGTCTCCCTAGGTGATCCAAGGACAACACCTAGACGCTCACAGGTGTGGTTTGTGAGAGTTTAATGATACACACTTTGTCTACATCAGATGAGGGCCGGCATTAATAAACAGGAGGTAGCACACAGCTGTGCAGTCAGAACAATGCTTGCAAGGCGGGCCAACAGCTTTGCTGTACACGAGTCTGTCAAAAGTAGTAGTGGGTTTCTCTCTCCATAGCCTCACATGCTTTTTTTTTTTTTTTTTTTGTGCGGTACGCGGGCTTCTCACTGCTGTGGCCTCTCCCGTTGCGGAGCACAGGCTCCGGACGCACAGGCTCAGTGGCCATGGCTCATGGGCCCAGCTGCTCCGCGGCATGTGGGATCTTCCCGGACCGGGGCACGAACCCGTGTCCCCTGCATCGGCAGGCGGACTCTCAACCACTGCACCACCAGGGAAGCCCACCTCATGCTCTCTTGAAGGGACTCATTTATTGCAAGCCCAGGCTTGTGGGAGTTCCGGCCTCGAAGTGCATTTCTCTGGTTCTTTTTGCAAAGACCGAGCTCCTCCTCTGTGAGCCTAGAGAGACTTTCCCTGAAGGGCCTGGCGGCTGCCCTTCCCAATATAGCTATCTATGCTCAACCAGATGCCCGCTGGAGATCTGCCTTCCCGAGCTTCCCTCTCTACTTCTTATCGTACACCCGACCTGGCAGCCTCATTTAATGGGTGCCTCTCTGGGTCCCTGTGGGTCCTGCCCACATCTGATGCCCCAGAGCCATCTCCTGACCCACTGGGCTGAGAACTCTGTGAGGATGTTCCCAGGTCAGGAGGGCCTCCATGTGGACAATGAGGAAGAGGCATGTCATCCCTGACCCTCTGCACTCCTAGCGCCCCCCCCCCACATGCTGGCAGAGATCTCAATTTAGCAGCCCACCGTTAAACCCAGTCCCCCAAAGCAGTTTTATTAGATACAGTTGTTACTGTGGTTTATAACACTTTCAAGTGCCTTCGGAGGAAGCCTTCAGTGCCTTCATTCACATACTCACGTGACCTGTCTGCTTGCTGGCCTGTGGATCTGCCTCCTCTGTCTTAGCCGCTGTTATTTCCCAGTCCTGTTTCACACATCAGAAGACTCAATGGCCTTAGCTCAGGGAGCAGGGATTAAGGTACCAGTGTCTCGAGCTAAAGGTTGCTCTGGGACCTGGACAGCAGGGCAGAGTACCTGTTGGTGACAACCCCACGCCAGGGCTTCACCCTGGGTTACAGGTCTGGCCTCAGGGACCCAAGTACCACTTCCCTGCTCCCTCAGCTCCTCCCCAGGCTCCTGGCTCAGTGAAGCTCAGATCATCTCTCTGGATTCCATCCGGGCCACATCAGTGAACCACACTGGATACTTCCCATTATCATCTGGCTAAGGGGTCAGATTCAAAGGTCACCTTCTCCCTGGGGTCTTCCCTGCTCTTCCCCTTGCCAAAACAAACAGCATATTATCCACACCTCTATTAACATCGTTATTAGTCCTGATGTTGTGTTATGGCCTCTCATCCCTCTATGCCTGTGGGCTTGCCCACCTCAACCCCATCTTTGCCTAGGCTACTTCTACTCACAAAGCTCAACTCACATGCCTCGTCCTCCAAGGAGTCTCTCACTGACAGACCCCTGCCCCACCCCACTCCATCCCCACTGGGATAAGGGCTCTTCCCATGCACTGCCATAACCTCGTGCTTACTCTGCGCGGCAGCTGTCATGCGTGGGGTAACTACAGCCAGGCTCTGGCTGATCAATTTCTGTATCCCTTACAGAGATTTATATGCCTTTATGATGAGAGCCTAGTTATGAAGGGGCTTCATAAATAATATGCTGTCATATAATAATATGACATAAATAATATGGTGTCCTATAAATATATTAGCCATTAATTCATTAATTTATTCATCTAACAAATATTTATTGAGCACTTACTTTGTGGCTGGCCCAGTGCTAGGCACTAGCGGGAGAGATGGACATAAGACATTAGCTAGATAAAAAGAATAAATGCAAATTGTGATAAGTCTTAACAACTTATCAGGTGGTCAGGCCACTATGAGGAGATGACATATAAACAAAGACCAAAACTATGAGAAGGACCTAGTTAAGGGAACGCTGTAGAAAGAATAACGCAGGCAGAGGGAACAGCCTATGCAAAGGTCCTAAGGTGGAAAAGAGCCTGTATGGGGGCTGATTCTCCATTACAGTAAGGAAGTGGCACAGTGAAGTCATAAGCGTGCAGGAGACCAGCAGCCAGACCTGGCTCTAAATCGTGAGGAGCTCAAAACCTTAAGCTGGAGAGAAATATAAAACGAGAGCCAAACGTGGAGTGGCCATTTTTTAAGTTAAAATTGGACATAAACATATATTAATGATAAAGCTAATCTTATTGAGCACATGAGAATCTATGCCTGCTAAGCGTTTATATGCATTATCTTATTTATTCCTCACATGAAACTCACAAGTAGCTGCTCTTATTATCCCACCCTACAGTTAAGGAAACTGAGGCCAAGGGCGGTTGAATAACTTGCTAAAGTCACCAGAAGAAGGTAAAATCATATTTGAATCTAGTGCGATTCCAGTATCTGTCATGCTACCTTGCCTCAGAGAGAAACAGAATGCTTGAGCCTGAAGAAACGTTAAAGCTTACTTCTGCTAATCCTTCATTTCAGAGCTGAGGGCAGCAAATTCCAGAGGAAGGAATTTGCTCAGAGTCACAGTTGGGTGGATGTTCCGGCCATTTGTGTCAGACATCCAGTTGTCAATCTGCCCATTTCAGGTCTTCTATTAAGCCACAAGAACTCTGGAACTGAGACATCAAATAATCTGGTTTGGACGCTCAGGGTATATACTGTTTTGAGTGCTAAAGCTCCTTCCCCAGGAATGAGGAATACCCTGTTCACTCCAGCGGCACAGAGATGGCCTGACCCCATTTACCCCAAATCGCGTGATGCCACCTGAGATTTACCCCATACCTATGAATATCTGGCAGATTCTCACTTGAAACAGCTGCTGAAATAAATGTAACACCGATCCATCCTGGTGGCAGGTGGGGGAGCAGCGATCGGCAATGAGCACCACGCCGGCAGACCAGGGGAGGGGGCAACAAGGGCTTCTGCTTAGTGTGTGTTGCTGGAGGCTGCTCAGTTGGTACTAGTTGCGGTGTACAGGGTGTCAGAATCCTAGTGTTGGGGGCCCGCGAAGGCCCAGCACTTGAGCAGTGACGGAGCAGAAGTAGCTTTCAAATCAGACCTATTCACTAAGTAGTCCAGGGAAGGAGACAAACTGAACACTGGGGTAGAGGGCTGGACTGGTCGCTGAGGAGTGGGCGAGGGACAGCAAGGACAAGACAGATGGAGGACTTCCTGCTGCACGAGGGCAGCAGGGCCCTGCCACACACAGCTCTGGCCCCCCAGGAGCAAAGAGGCCCAGCAATGCAGGATGACCTGGAGGGATGATGAAGTCTTACCACAGTGTGCGGACAGTTTACCACAAGCAAACAGAAACCAGAAAACGGCAGAAGGAAGAGTAGCCCCAAGAAGTTGCCCACTTCGCACTTTCCCTAGAACTGCGCTGTACCCATGTCTTCCTGAAAACATTTTTTTTTTTTTTTTTTTGTGGTACGCGGGACTCTCACTGTTGTGGCCTCTCCCGTTGTGGAGCACAGGCTCCGGACGCACAGGCCCCGGACGCACAGGCCCAGCGGCCATGGCTCATGGGCCCAGCCGCTCCACGGCATATGGGATCCTCCCAGACCGTGGCACGAACCCGTGTCCCCTGCATTGGCAGGGGGACTCTCAACCACTGCACCACCAGGGAAGCCCTCCCTGAAAACATTTTATGAGCTGAATTCTCCATTCAGAATTTGAGGAACAAAAAGTGACCTTAGAGTTCTGAGGAGAAAACGATGCCCTGACCCGTTTGTGCCCAAGTTCTCATGCCATTCTCAGGCCATGGAGAGTCCATGGCTGTAGGGTCCAGATTTTGTTTCGATACTTTGTCCATCACACTGATCTGTGTCAACCTGTTTTCTGCTCCTTCGTGCTATTCTTTTTTTTTTTTTTAACATCTTTATCGGAGTATCATTTCTTTACAATGGTGTGTTAGTTTCTGCTTTATAACAAAGTGAATCAGCTATACATATACATATATCCTCATATCTCCTCCCTCTTGCGTCTCCCTCCCACCCTCCCTATCCCACCCCTCTAGGTGGTCACAAAGCACAGAGCTGATCTCCCTGTGCCATGTGGCTGCTTCCCACTAGCTATCTGTTTTACATTTGGTAGTGTATATATGTCCGTGCCACTCTCTCACTTCGTCCCAGCTTACCCTTCCCCCTCCCCGTGTGCTCAAGTCCGTTCTCTACGTCTGGGTCTTAGCAGCTCTCTGCTGATTGCCCCAAACTGTACCACACCCACTTTCTTAAACAACCAGAAATCAGCAGGAGGTGACGTGTTAAGACACATAGCACCTGCTTTAAGCTTTCTACTGGTATAATCAGAAGCAGTACAAACAAGCTGGAGGAGGCAGTGCCTTACAGAGAAATGAGCCACTCGAGGGAATGCTGCGTGGTGAGTGAGTGAGAGTTCAGTCACGCAGACAGTCCTCAGGCTCATCCTGCACAACGTGGAGGCTCCCGTTTGGCCGGATGCGGAACGGAGAAGCGGGGAGTTCAGAGGGGTGGGAGGGCTCCCGTGCCTGTCCTGTACCTCTTGGCAGGCTCACACATGACTGTCCACCATCAGCTGGCTTTCGGTCATGAGGCCATTCAGCTACCATCAAAGCCTCTTCAGGTACCACGTTAATCCATCCAGAGGCTTTTGTATGTTTCGTTTCTTGTTTTTTGTTTTGTTTTGTTTTACTGGAAGACACTCTCTGTCTACTTTTCCAGGTCATGATTATTCCAAACAATGTGTCTTTTCTACTCATTTAACAACATATCTTTTGCCTCTGTACCTCTGACCTGTGATACCGGGGCTGGGGGGGCAAAGGTCAAAGCTGATCCTTTATCCTAGATTGAAGCCTCAATATCTTCTCTGTAAAGTGGGGAGACTCTGACTAATTGGTCTGGGGTTCGGGCTCAGCATTGTTTAAAATTTCCCTGGTGATGTGAACGTACAGCCATGGTTGGGTGCCACTACAGTAAAGGTTCTGGAGATTTCCTTGCCCATTTCCAGGTCTAGGATCTCCCCCTTGCCTGTTCCCCACCCTCGACTTTACCAGAAGCAAACCCAACTCTTGCCCAGTCAGCGTGCCAGGGAGACCGCACAATGGAGTCCAAGTTAGGAAGGTTTACATTTCCCACCACTTTAAAGTCTGCTGCCTAATTCCACCCAAATGAAGCTGTTTAAACAAACAAATTAAAAAACTCTGACTGCAACTGTGCCAGGGGCAAGGATGTAGCTGATTCTCTTTTGTATCACTGGACAGAGTGTGGTAAAGACTCAGGCCCCAAGATTATTCCTGAATCCCAAGTGTGGCCGTAAAGCGACAGGTCCGTGGCCTAAAAAACACAGCAGGACTTGTGCACCCAATACTGACTTGTGCTCAATGTCATCTTTAAACAAAACATTTTCTAAACATCAAGAACCAAAAAACCTCTGAAGGAACAAAGATTTGCATCCTGCAGATAGTCAAAGGAGCATGCCACAGCCTGAAGGGAGCTCCCAAAGAGAGTTCCAGAAATGGGCCGGCTGATGCAGCACCAAGGTAAAAGGATGCAGCCTTCCAAAGGAAGGCTCCCATCAGGGCCAGCCTGGTCAGCTGCATATAAACCCTGGTGTGTGTTAATCCACCAGGTTATTATCTTACAGTCTCACAGATTCTGAAATACAACTCCCGTTCACCAAAGGAAGAGACCTGCTTTCTAAGCGAGACTGGCCTGGGGCAGGGCACTTGCAAGGAGCTACTCTCGGCTAGGAGAAAAGGAGCTTGGAAACTCGGGAGAAGGACCAGAACCATTGCTCCTAGAAGTCTGGGGTTGGCTGGCCAGAGAGGGCAGGTGGCAGAGGGTTCAGGCGGCTGGGATGGAAAATGACATATCCATTTCCCAACCTCAGCCTCCTGTCCTATTTCCCACCCTCCTTCATAGAGCTGTCTGTCCCTTCCTTCTAGGGCATTCAGAACATGAAACAGAAATGAAATGGAAACCAAAGCAGCGAGGGAAAGAAAGAATGAACAGAAACCCAAAACCACAACCTCTCCACACAGCCTTTCCCCTGCCCTCCCCAGACCAACCCCAGGGCCATGCTCCTCTGGCCTTCACCCTCTGCCCCTTCTTTCCCACAGTCAGGCCAGGTGAAAAACCAGTCATCTTTTTAACTGTAAAAAAATGTCATTATAATCACTGCTCATACATCTGTGAGTAGTAGACCAAAGATTGAATCCACATTCCAAAGACTGTAACCTGTCTAACCACAGTGTCTCAGTTAGCCCAGCTATAGAACACAGGGAGCTTTTCCAAAGCCGGGAGACAGAGAACAGAGTTGACCCAGGAGAGGCTGCCACAGTGCGCCGTGTACCAGGGACACCCTGCTCACTGCAATCCCTGTTGCCATCACCACTCCTTCTCCTCCTCTCGCTGCGTCCCCACCTCGCCTCACCCTCTCACGGGGATTCCCCCTTCTCCAGCGGGGCTCCGGTTTCCTAGCAGGGCAGGTGGGATCCTCATTAATACACCGCACACTTCCTCCAGGAAACAATCTTTGGTCAAAACTGCCTGCGCACACCACCTCTCCTCCTCCCTAAGTAACAGTCACGCTCTTGAGAGCCCGCTGCTATTTGCCTGCACACACAGACACATGCCCTAATAAACCACCAACGCAGACACCGTCAGCTGCCCTCACAGGCACCCTCGGGGCCAGGCCCGCTGGGCTTTGCCAACGCAGGAGCTCCGCTTCACGCAGAGCAGGAGATCTCACCCAGCCTTCCTGCCTTCTGACACCAGTGAGGGTCCCTGTGATTTCCACGGTGGAAAACCCTGTGAAGGCTCAGGCACAGATGCAAACCTGAGAGCAGCAAGGGAGGTCGAGGAGAGCCAACGGAGAAACCCAAGGGAGGGGGACATGTTTGGAATTTAAACTAAACATGAAGGGCTCCAACGGGCCTTTGCCCACACCCACAGCTAGCTCAGAGGGTCAATGGACAATCCCTCCACGTAAGACCCCAGGGAGGTCCTGACCCCACTGCATGCTGTTCTGGGGACCACCTGCTGGCCCACGGGTCCTGTCCCTGTTAGGGGGGAAGAGTGGGGTTACAGCAACCGGCCCCAGCAACAGCACTGGCCAGCTGGGTGGCCCTGGGCATCTCAACACACTCTCTGGACAGCATTCCACCCTTTTAAAGTGAAGGGGTTGGCCTGGCTGACCTCTACAATCCCTTCCTGCCTCAAGCTCCAGGATTCTAATCCATCTACTTCTTTTAAAATTCAGTTCAGATTAGACAGCCAATAAACTATCTCTGATGACATCCACTGAACTGCTATGCTGATTGAACAAATGCCTGGAAAACGTTTAGCTGGTTTTCTCCAGTGGGTCCTAGAACCTCCACTAGACTGCAAGCTTTCCCAAGGGCAAGGACTGGGACCCCTCACTAGTCTGCAAGTCCAGCCTGACAAAACCAGAGGATTATCTGACCATTATCTCTAAGTTGATGTGTATGTAAGAACTAAACAATTGTCCCATCTATGCACAGAATTAAATCTGGACCGATTTGCAGGCTCCCTAACGGAGCACTCCATCCCGGTCTGGGCTAGGTCAGGGGGAGGAGTGGTTCTTGCCTTTATTCCGGGTCCAAAACAGGGAATTTCTCTTCAGCAAATAAGTTCTGAAGCCTGAGTTTCCTGCAAAGGAAAATAGCCTCCAGTCTGGAGATGAGAGGACAGTCTCTTCCGGCACAGGGAATCAGGGTGGAGAGTGTCACAGCACGAGGTTCAGACCTTGCCTCAGGTACCAGGCCAAGAGGAGTTTCTGCGCAAAACCTGGCACACAAACTGCTAGCAATGGAAACAGATGAAATTCCAGCTCAGGACTGCACGGAACAGTCTGAGACAAGAGGCAGAAAAATGTACTGGTTTTAAGGCTTTTGAATAGTTCTCAAAACCAAGGCTGGTCCTTGCTTGACCTAGAATGAGGCAGGGGGCGGGGGGAGAGGAGGGAGGCTCTGAGAGAAAGGGAAAGAGGGAGTAGGACCATCAGGATGCACACTTGGATGATGTCAGTAAATGACTCAGAAAAACGTTTGTCCTAGCTGAGTCACGGTGGCTCTAACCAAGTGCTCCTGTCTGGGTTCCGGAAGAAACAGGACTGGCTGTCACACTTGTTCAATTTAGAAACAGGAATACTTCTCCTCGGTGAGACAATTATTACATACTCAAGTATTAAACGTTATTTAATATTTACTACAGTTGTCTAGGAAAGATTATATTAAACCCATTTTGTAGTTGAGGAAAAATAATTGTCACTTAGTGGTTACTTAAGTTTAAATGTTTCAATAAAAATTTGAAAAGTAAAGCATAGAAAATCTAAGGTCTAGTGAGGAGAGAGCAGAATATTACCATTTAGAGCCTCTGACAAAAACCCATCTGTATCTTCCAGGCAGCTGAGCTAATGTACTCCACCACTTGGTGGCAGCATACCTAAATTGCCAGAAGTATACGTACATGATAAAGGCAGTCTCAACAAAACTAAAGTATCATAACATGAAGTGTCAGCATCCAATACATGCCAAAAAAACATACACAACCCCAAACACCAGTGAGGGGCACATGATAGAACCTAACCAATGACAGGTGAAGAGAAATACAAAACATGCTGAAAATAATTACCTAATGCTGGAGGGAGAAACAACCCCAAATCTGGAACCCACCAAGTGAAAAACACATCCTCTTCCCCAGTGCCACGCTGTCTCTCCAGTATCCATATTCAGGGAGCTCCCTCATTTCCAGTATTCCAGCCAAATGAATCTGAACTAAATTTAAATCATCCTGATTCTCCAGCAAGAATTCCTGAAAGACCTGAATATACTGGGACTTATATCACCAGCAATGCTGAAGTTTACCTAATCTAAGTGGAACCAGAAACATCAGCTTCCTAATCAGCCTGTTGTTGGTGAGCCATAGACTTCAGAAGCCTAAACAAGAAAGTAAATGACCCCACCTAAGCTTTAGAGGCTCGTTCAACATTGCTGCCCAGAGACAAACTCCGAGAGGACCCAACTTTCTCAGTGGAAGGCAGATAAGGACCTCAGCTAAGAGCAGAGAAGATTAACAGCTACTTTGTGCCAAGCCAGGAACTAATTACACAACCAGTCAAGGAGCTGAAATACACCCAGAAGCAAAACTAAAGATTCACCAAGGGCAAAAAGCAATTAAGTCTTTATAGATTTCTTATCAGATCTGAACTTTAATGTATGGTCCCCTTTAACATCCCTATTAGTTTAGGCAAGTGAAAGGAATCCTACCCTGGAAGACCCCAAAGGGCAGGCCCTATGGCCAATTCTTCTACTCTTTCAAATCCAGGGTCAGGTTCGCATAACATACGGCCCTAAATTAGGGTTCTTGATGATGGTAATGACAATGTTTGCACAGTGGGTTCTGGGCAGTAAGGAGCATATAAACTTAAATTTGGAGAAATATAAAGACTTGGAACTCTATGGCAAGACATACTGGAAGTATAAATTGGGAAATTTGGAAAGAAATGTGGCGATGTGTATCACTAGCCTTAAAATAATCCATGATTGCCGCAAATCTATCCCAAAGAAACCATTTAAAATGTAGACAAAGGTCCACAAACAAAGAAGTTTACTGAGAGTTATTTACAGCACTGAAGTTTTGGAAATGACCTAGATGTCTAATGATAGGGTTAATTAGAATGTGGTGTATCCCAAGCTATACTATTATGCATAAAGTTTTTAATGTTATGAAAATATTCTTAGAGTATAATATTAAGTGGAAGCAAAATTAAATAACCAATATGATTCAATTCTGCTTTTAAAAATCTCCAAAGGAAAAATATAGGAAGGAAAAATGTCAATATATTAATTATTCCTATTTCTAGAGGTTAGAGTTACAAGTGGTTTTTTAAAATTCTTTCTATTTTCTGCATTTATTTTCTATAATAAAGAAATATTTTTCTACTTTGAAAAAGAGGCCAAGACTTTATCACACTATTAGGCATATATATTCATTCATTCAGTATTTATTACAAGCCTGCTAGGCAATACTGCTCTTATTACTATTACTACCATTCTACTAGCTCTTATCCTAACCTTAACCATCACCCTAACCTTGACTTTGACAAAGCTGTGCTAGAGACAATAAAGGACAAGTGACAAAACAAGGTCCCCACTGCCAAGCAAGGAAAGGGAAAGAAACCACTGTTTGCCACCAGCCCGTGCTGTGTGCCAAGTCCTAGGCTAGGTACCTTACCTGTGTTCTCTAGTAATCCTCACTACCGTTGTGTCTGGTGATATTTCTATGCCTATTTTACAGGCGAGGCAGTTTGTCAGCTGCATGCACATTTCTCCTCCTACAGGGGAGGGTTCAGGGGTTCATTCTTCCTGGACTGGAACCCCCTGCAAAATTTCCAGGATCAATTTTTGTCCTCAAGGCCACTCTTTCTTCCTCTATTAGTCCACAGTTCCACTCCCACCAAGTCAGTGGCAATGTCCAAAGTCCCTTCTAAGGGTCACATTGAAGACGCATGTGGAGAAAAAACAACACACCCTCTCCATCAGGAATCCTTCTGTCCAGTGCTGGGTCCTTGATTTATCACCTAAAGGCGTTTACTGGAAGCATTTCTGGAATAATGAGTGCTGCTTCTCATAGTTACTTCATGACCACATGGTTTCCGCCTCTGATTGTCCAGGTTATCGTTCTCCAGGGAATCACAAATGCTTGCCTCTGCATGTGAAGCATCACAGCTGGCTCTCCCCACTCTATACCTACACACACACACGCACATGCACACGCACACACACACAGTTGCTTTTCACAAGGCTTCCACGAGTCCCTCTGGCTGGCCCTCTGCCTCAGAACTGCACCAGCATAGACACAGACCTGCCAAGTCCAGCAGTGGCACAGTCACGGAAGTGAACTAACTTCAAAATGCCTATCAGCTGACTGCTGAGTAATGCCAGAATTGTGCTTCTGACACCAGAGCAATGCAAGATCGAGCTAGGCAGGTGCCTGAGTGAAAGAAACATCTAAGACCCGAGGAAACAGAACAGGATGAGCCCCCTAGAATACAAAAGAGGCCACCCCCACCATTCCAGGCTTTATGTTCCTCATCCCCACTACAGACAGCCTTTTTACTTATCTCTTTAAATAGTTTCCATGGTCTTAAGTGCTTTTTTATCCCCCACTACATCCCTTAGTGTAATTAATTACTGAAAAACAGTTGACTGTCATACACAGATGAGCATAAATGAGTAGCATTTGTGTGTCTAAAACTGAACACAAAGACCTGGGGGAGGAAGTCTGAGGCATCCCCCACCACCTTCATTAACCGGCACATCCACAGTCACTACTGCTGTCTTGGCCAGCAGAAACCCAGGTTTCAGGCAACTGTCACCTGCATTTCCCACCTGCAGCAAGCTTCACACTTAAAATCCAAAGAGAACCTTGAGGAAGCAGGTTTGATGGACAGGATGCCACTGCCCACCGAAATGACATCATCTGCCCCTCATCTCCTTACTACCCTCTTCTACTGTCCTGCTCCAATCCAATCCTGTCCTTCAGGGTCTACCTTCCTTCTCTCTCCAAATCTGTCCCCTGCACTCCATCAACCACTGCCTCCTTCACTGTGGCCTCCTCATCTATTCAGAGGATAAAAGCACAGGCTCTGGTGCTCCAAATTACACTGGCTGTGTGTCCATTAGCAAGTTATCTAACCTCTTTGAGACTCAGTTTCCTCATACGCAAAATGGGAATAAATAATACCCAACTCAAAATGCTGTGAAAACTAAGTTAATGTATACAGAATACTCACAACAGTGTAATAATGTAGGTTTGAAGATAATAATAATGGCTAGCATTTATGTATTACTTAATAGATCAGTTCCAGAGGTTGGAAGCATTAAGTGCTTTTTTTCAACTCAAAATTATGTTTGAAGATTTATCCATGTTGTTGCATAGCACAGTAGTCACAGAAAACTATACATGGTATAATACCATTTTTATAAAGCTCAAAATCACGGGCTTCCCTGGTGGCGCAGTGGTTGGGAGTCCGCCTGCCGATGCAGGGGACGTGGGTTCGTGCCCCAGTCCGGGAGGATCCCATATGCCGCGGAGCAGCTGGGCCCGTGAGCCATGGCCGCTGAGCCTGCTCATCTGGAGCCTGTGCTCCGCAGCGGGAGAGGTCACAACAGAGAGAGGCCCATGTACCGCAAAAAAAAAAAAAAAAAAAAAAAAAAATCATGAAAAACTAAACAATATATCATTTATGCAAACATGTGGTAAACTATACCAAAAGAAGCCAGACAAGGATAAACACAAAACTGAGGATAATAGTTATTTCTGGGAGAAGTAGGTGAGGCTAGGGTGGGGAAGAGCCACAGGTAGCTTCAAGAGCAGAGGTGATGTCCTGCTTCTGAGTTTGGGGGTGGGCTCTCAGGTGTTCGATTTATTATTATGCTTTATAATTGACACATACATTACACCTGTTCCTTCATATGTAGCAAATATTGCCATATATGTATTTATACTTATAGTTATTATTATTATTAGGTTCCTTTAGGAGACAGACTATAAAGTACTGAATGTCCGGGTGCTAGGCATCTTAGACGACATCCATTGCTGCTGCTACCAGCGCCAAATGTTCATCCTCATTGCCTCCTGTTCTGCCCACATTCCCCTCCTCCAAGATGCTCTTAAGGGAAGGGGCCTGGGGCAAAGCAGGCTGGGTTACCGACTACCCCAGTCCCAGGGAAGGTGGGGCCCTGCCCCTAGGATGCTGCAGCAGAGTAAGGAGGGGGCCCAGTGGTGATAGGGGCCACCTTCTCCCCCTGTTCTATCAGGGAGGAGGTAGCCATTATTTGTCCCAGCCTGGGTCCCCCCGCTCTGGTTTCCTATTTGCAGTTACTTGAATAAAAAAATATCCTTTTCTCGGGCTTCCCTGGTGGCGCAGTGGTTGAGAGTCCGCCTGCCAATGCAGGGGACACGGGTTCGTGACCCGGTCCGGGAAGATCCCACATGCCGCGGAGCGGCTGGGCCCGTGAGCCATGGCCACTGAGCCTGCGTGTCCGGAGCCTGTGCTCCGCAACGGGAGAGGCCACAACAGCGAGAGGCCCGCGTACCGCAAAAAAAAAAAAAATATATATATATATATATATATATATATATATATATATCCTTTTCTGGGAAAAAAAAAAAAGGAATGAATGAAACATTGGACAAAAACAACACAACTGTCCAGAGGTAGTTTGTGAACAGAGGAAAGATGGAACCAGAACCTTGGGGGTTGGGGAGGAGCAGACGGATGGGAGTGGGCAAGGCTAGCTCCTTGTTATTAGTGCCCCGAGTGAGGGAAGGAAGGGGAAACCGAGGCCTAGAGTGGAAGCAGACAGGGACAGGGAGTGGCTCTAGCCCACCTTAAGTGGCTGCCACCGGGAGCCCAGGCCTCCTGGGCCTCACCTGGATAAAGGTGACTCTGCATTTTCATCACTGCACTAGATTCCAGGGTGAGGGCAAGGTAGGCTGGGGCTTGCTTAGAGGGGGGACGGGGCTTAAACCCCTCCTGCCCCTGCCTGCCTTCCTGTGCCCCCAAGGGGGCGGCCCAACCTACTGCAGGGACAAGGCAAGGTGGGAAGGAAGCAAAGGGGGTGTGAGCCACACCTGGTGAGACACAGCTCGGTCGGGGGCATCTGGGGTCAATCACCCCCCTCCAGGGGCCACACCTGCTGCCACTAGTACCTGCCTGGGTGCTAAGCATGAGAGATTGCTACATAATTTCCTCACGACACCCTTGTGAGATGGTCGTTCTTTTCCCAAATTAAAAATTAGAATACTGGACTCAGAAAAGTTGAGTCATATGTCCAAGGTCTCATCCTATGTCAAACACCTTCCTTTTGCCTCTATGAATCCATTCTCCATCTTCTCCCCTCTACCCGATGCCCTGGGAGGCTGACCCACGTGGACTGCCTCAATGAGCCCCCTGTCACCTGGCTTTGGTTGCATTCAATCAATGACAAACAATGACAGGAGGTCAGAGAATGGGAGGGGGGAAGCAAGAGTATCGACTTCCCTTGCCCCACATCGTGGAATCACCGTGAGTTGGTGGCAACTCTCTACTGAAGGTCACAGCTCTTGTCAAGCAGCCCTCTCACACAGCTACCTCTCCAGGTCCTATGCACCTCTCCTCACCTTGCCCCTTCAGGCCTAGAAGTCGTAATGTCTTCCCTCCCTGCTATTGCCAGCTCTGGGATAACTTGGAAATCCACACCTTGCTGCTTTCCCTGGTGTCTACCCGCATCATTGTCAAGTGTGCCTTTGTTAAACTCTTCTCAGCTAACCCGGGTGGAGTGGTCATATGTTCCCTGACTCAGAAGTGGCAGAGCTGGGATCTGAACCCCAGTGCCTTCCATCTGTCCGAAGGCGCCTCTCTTCGCTTTGCTGTGAGGGTCTGTATGGCTCCGAGGAAGGTGATCGCTGACAATGGTTGTTACTATTGTGATGTTATGTTCCTTAGCAGCAGAGTAGAATACTATTTGCTCTTCAGGGCTTGGATTATGTACACCTAACAACAGGAACACTTTACTGATACTGCTAAGAAATTTGTGTAGAATGTGGGAAGTGTAATAGCAATTATAAACCCTTTATATATAAGCAACAAAAGAAATTAAAAAGGGATCTGGAAAGGGATAAACTTTAGGCAAATGTCCTCATTGGCTCTATTTTCTGAACCTTCCATCACTACTCCCTGCCTCCTCCTTTAATTGATGATCTCAGAGCAAAGGGCAGGATGCCAATGACACAACTCAACAGGCCCTTACAACAGACAGATTCAGTGATGACAGTTTCCATAGCTTGGATTCTCTCGTGCTGAATATAATGGGAGGAAATCCTTGCAGTTTTTACCTACTCATCTTTTAACTGTCTTCCTGGCTCTCTCTGGTTACTTCTATTTTCTGGTGATGCTGCACAAAGATAGTGCTGGCTATAAGCCCAATTTATCTCTTGCTGAAATCAGCAGAACAAGAGCAAATGTTATCAAATAATAAGCTGTGGATACTGGCACCTTGGTTTGATTGGCATTGCAGAATACCCCATCTTAATTTCTTGTCATCTTTCCCCACCAGTATGACACCTGCATTCCTTGCTGGAACACTCAGCATCTCAGCAGCACTGCTAAGAACAGAGTTAAGCTGATACATCAAGGGGCTAACAATCGGTACCCTTGGGAGCAGCAGAAAGATGTTCATGACAAAGCAGGATAACAATGATGAAGAAGAGAAGGAATTCAATGCAATAAAACCACCAGGGATTTCTTTACTAGATACTTAGAAATTTCTATTCCAAGCATATGGTCAACTCCCAATTATCACAGTGGGTAGATCATCCATACTGTGAGTTATGCTGGGGTAATTGTTTACTCTCAGCCTAGGTTTTCTATCTGTCTCTCAATTTCTAGGGACATTCATCAACTGATTGTTTCTGAGTATTTCCTTTCCACTCCTTTCAGGTACAAGTAACTGCAAGCAGACAGTAGAGCAGAAGGACAAAAAAGCTAGCTAAGTGTAGGATGGATGACAGAAACGATCACATGGGAGTTCACCAAGATACCTATCCATGCCCTGGCTCATATTAGGCACTCAATAAATATTTGTTAAATTGAGTGAATGGAGTTGTCAGAAAGTTGCATCAGAAGACTCTTAAGGCCTCTCTTCCTACCCTAATATTCCATGATTCCTCAGAATAAGATAACAGAAAGCTTGGAGAAGCCCAAGGAGATAGATGCTCATACTCAGCAGGAGCAAGAAAGGGAAGTTGGAAAGGACTCATCTCGGGCTGAGATGGATCCCCAAAGCGTAACTGGTTCTGTCACAAACACATCACTCCAGGATGATGCTTTGCCCTGGGTGATACCTCAAAACTCCCACCCAGAGTACAAGGGGACAGGAAAACAGTTCTCTTAGGATTTAAGATGTAGACAAGATCTGAAGTGAAATTCTAGGCCTTAAATTATTTAGGGAACCTGAGAAAGAGAGTGTATGTTGGTGGGGTGGTAATACTGTTTTGAGGTTCTAGATTTTATGATGTATTTTTTCCCAATATCATAGAAACAAAGAATTCAGGGCAGGACAGCTTCTTAGAAATGATCTAATCCAGCCTCCAATCCACTGGAGGAATCTTTCCTACAGCATCGCTAACAGAAGGTCATCTAGTAGCCAGCAACAGGAAGCTCACTTTCTCCGGAGGCAGCAGCGTTACTGCTGGACAGCTCCTGGGCAGATTCTTTCTCCACTTCAGAGTCCTGATCTCTCTAACTTCTACCCTTTGATTCGACAGAGACCATGCCCGTTCCCTCCTCTTTGGGGCAGCTCTCCTGATACCTGAAGTCAGGAATCACTTTTCTTCCATTTTCACTCCTGCAAGAAAACATCCTTCAGTCCTTCAACTGAAGAGACACAGTTTGTGGATCCCTCGGTGTGCTGCTCTCCTGACAACACTCTAACTCAGCGGTCCCCAACCTTTTTGGCACCAGGGACCGGTTTCATGCAAGACAATTTTTCCATGGAAGGGGGTGGGGGATGGTTTCGGGATGATTCAAGTACATTTATTGTGCACTTTATTTCTATTATTATTACACTGTAATATATAATGAAGGAAACAATTACACAACTCACCACAATGCTAACAGGAGGTGGCGCTCAGGCGGTAATGCGAGCAATGGGGAGCGGCCGTAAATACAGATGGAGCTTCACTCGCTCACCCGCTGCTCACCTCCTGCTGTGTGGCCCGGTTCCTAACAGGCCACGGGCCAGTAGTGGTTGCGAACCCCTGCTCTAACTGGTCCACATAGCTCCTAAAGGGGGTTGGCAGAGTTCAATGCTGCAGAACTGAACGCAGTAGTCCAGACATGACCTGGCCTTCACACAGGAGAGCGGGACTATTTCTTCCCATTCATTTCACACAACCATCCTTCCTCCCAGCCCCTCTTGGGTTTTGCTCCCCTTCACTCAGCAGAAACCTTTGCCTTTCTAATTGCTTCCAATCTGCTTGGTCCCATTTTTGCTTAACAAGTCAGAATTAATGAAAGTGTTCTTCTAATCTTTCACTTTCTATTCTAAAGGAAAGATGAGTGTGTATTAGCTGCATGGATGTGATAAACCTACCAGAAAGATAAACATACCCTTCATATTCATAAAGGGTACACTGTGATAATTCATAAATTATCACAACCATCTGCTTAATCACCTATTCTAGAATGGTGCCCAAAATGGCCATCAAGCTGATGGGTTCCTTAGATTCTGGGATCCTCCTTCATCACTTACTGGTCCTATTTGCTTGTCTTCTGCGGGCTGCTTCATCCCCTAGGCTACCAGCACAATTATATACTGTGCTGTCCGTTATGGTCACTGGCTCAGCACTGGGTAGGGAAATACCCAGGTTTTCCCTAACTTTCTCAAAATGTCTGTTCCTGCTCACCATGAATCCTAAATCGGCCTGGCTTATTGAGGCTCTAAATATTTGCTAAATAAATAAATGCTTGAATAAATGAATGTCAAGTGTCACCCACAGATGATTGCACCAGTCTGAAGAGCACACTCCACTCCACAGGAGGCTATCTTTCTAGCTTCCTTGCCCATGACCCAGAATAGGCCATGTCTTCTCATCGCTGTCGCCTTCCTAGTCTAGCTATTCATTTTCACAGCATCCTTTCTTTCCCAAAGCCATGGCTAAGCAGAAGAGTGGCAAACACTACCTGATGCGCTAAGTCCTTCAGTTTTCCTCCCCAGACCTCACTGTCTTTGGAACAGCTCTGTCCCAGGTTTTGTTTCAAACAGTCTTCATGTATGAACTTGTGGCCGACAGAATTAGAAAGTGATGGGTGGGCCTGACTAGTTGGGAAACTCTTTAGCCTGCCAGGTACACACACTCCTGGTGAACATAGGCCCCTTGGGAGGGAGGCAGCAGGCATCCCTGAACAATTCTTCCCACTGAAAGTAGCAACAGGATTCTTGCCTCCCACCTGCCAGAACCTGTGAAGAACCTTTTCTGTTCTCAGAAGCCTGGGAGGCAATGCTTGTGACCACCCACTGGGAAGCAGAGAGCCTGCATCTAGTATGTTCCTCCAATGACAACATATTGTTTCTCCTTTTTCATGACCTTCCTCCCAGCCCCTATTGGATTTTGTTCCCCTTCACCCAGCAGAAACCTTTTCCTTCTTAATTGCTTCCAATCTGTTTTGTCCCATCTTTGTTTAACAAGTCAGAATTAAGAAAATGGTCTTCCAATTCTTTCACCTTCTATTCTAAAGAAAAGATGACTGTGCATTAGCTGCAGGGATGTGATAAACCTACCAGAAAGAAAAACAAAGCCTTCAGGATCCCAAATTTCTTCTGTCTCTGAAAGAACTAAGAGTCTGTCATGGGTCCCCAAAAAAACTTTTCCTATACATCGCTTCAGAAAACGCCTAGTTTTATTCCTGTTAGTAGTATACTCAGGAAAGATGCTTTTAAAAATGCTTAGCCCCTAGATGGCTAAATTGCTAAATTACCCTCATCAATCATGGGTTATTTAATCCATCTCCTTGCCTCCAAGACAGATGGGAATATTTCTTCTGTATAAAGACCTCCGGGGAAAAACTCTTCTATTCTTCATCCAAGTCTCATGCACTCAAAGTTTAGAAGTTCTTCTTCGGATATAACCTAAGTCCCTTTCATTGGAGCTTAAGACCTTTCATCTTTTTTCAGGTTCCCTCTGGATAGCATGAAGAAAAGAATGACACCATCTGACATCTATTTGTTCACAGCCTTCTGCTCAGAGCTCTTCAGGGCTCCCCATTCTGTTCCACATTCTTCCAAGCATTCGATGATGGCTCCTGCCCGTCACCATCCACCAACCTCTGTACATGTGCCCCCCGCCCCCCCCCCCGCCACCGCCACAGCTCTTTCAAATGAAGTGCTGGCCTCGCTTGACACCTGCTTTAAGAACTTAATCAGCACGTTCAACAATTAGCCAAGGTCTCCCCGCAAAGGCAGACATCCTCTCTGTGACTGACTAATTCCCCTATAAAATGCACAGAGACAAGATGAAGGTTCTAAAGGCCCCAGTCATCACTTCTTATTTACCACAACGAACACTTGACAGGCTCCAACCCCACTAAGAGTCAGAGAACAGAGTTCTCACTGGCCACGAGCAAGGATGAGGAGAGCACTGGGGCAGGAGTCAGGAGGGTTCTGACCAAGCTCTGCCACTGCCCCACCCCCGTAAGCAACTCTAATCCCATATGGACCCTGTTTCCCAAGCAGAACAAGACAAGTATTTGCCTGGATTACTTCTCGGGGCTCTTCCGGCTCTCACATTCTATGATTCTCTGACTATGCAAAGGCCTCTCCTACCCCTTCTTAAAAGATATACATCATGTCCCTGGCACGTCTCCCTCACTACCCTCTGAAGCCAGCACCACCTAGAAACACTCAGAAATCAGTGTTTCTCAACCTTTTTTAAAAATCATCCCGTGCCCCAAAAGAGACATTTTATACTTTTTTCCTTAATCACCCACCCAATGAGATTTTAATACTATGAATATATTGTATATATCTGTTTATGTACTATGTGTATAGCTGTGCTTAATACATAAAAGAGTAAGTTTGTTTTTTTTTTGCCATCCCCAAGAACAAATTCTCATCCCGCTTGGAGGCAATATTACCCCCATTGAAAATGCATGACTTAGATTGAGTTTAAGGGTGCCTCTTGAATGATATAAGTGGAGTTATTTGCCCCAAACTCTAAAAGCCACAAACATATTCATAAGCCAGAGGTTTTAGGAAAAAATCCATTACATAGCCAGAGTGGAATCAGCTGGAATTCCCATTTCCCCAAGGTAAAGAACAGTTTCCCGTCCCTGCTCCCAAGGCCACACTGTCACCTCTTCCAGGGCCTGTCCCGGTCCTCCTAGCCTAGGACCTTCACCTCTGCCCACGGTTCCCACATCCAGCTCCCACTCCATCCATATGAATCCCAGCGGTAACAATGGGAATGATGGGAATGAGGTGAACAATGGGTGATGATGTTCCAGAAATAATTAGAATCCATTCCAAGGGCAGAAACAGCCAGGCCCCTGGCAGGGATGGAGGCTCATTCTAACTCACTTACATCAGTCCAGCCTCCCCCTCCCTCCCCTGCAGGACATTCACCTTACCTTGGCACGCTGGCCAGATAGGTCACGAGTTTCCTCAGGTCTTCCTGTCTTATTCTGTCATGATTGCTGCGAGCAGGGAAGGTCAGGATTGGTCCACCTCGCTTATCACGGCCCCCTGCAGGGACGAAGAGAAGGGAGTTTAAGAAAACCAGCTAGAAACTGAGCTGGAAACAGGCAGAAAGATGGTGCCCAGAGAAATCCAGTCACTGCTTAGGGCAAGGGCATGGGGTTTGGGCGTGGGGAACATGCGTGACCCTGGGCAACTCTTTTGACTTTTCTGGTGGCTCATCTGCAAAATGCAGATGAAAACAATGATGACTATATTACAGGGTTGCTGCAAGACCTGATAAGATGGCACATGAGGAAGCACTTTGACAAGTACTCTTCACGAATGTGAGACGATAATGAAGGAAGTGATAACTGCTCGTACTGAGAAAACAAGCCATTAAAAGTGCTATGGTCTTTGCAAATTCAACCTCCAGTTCACTTCTCTTTGCAGACCTCTATGAGCAGGGAGTGCTCAAGATTAACTGAATACCATGGTGAGAAGCCCTTAAAGCATCCAGCAGGGACATCATTGCTGGGAGGTTTTTAGATTCATAGAGAAGACCTAAGTGTGTTCTACACAACCAAGGATCCACCCCTGCCTGCCTGCCTGAGGTGCCACCTGTCACTCCTGCTGGAGGAGCACATGAATCTTTACTGGGAATAGGATGCTCAAGGTCTTAATCGCTGCAAATGCATAGGTACACACTAGGATTACAAGTGTTTTCTAAATATCAGGTTTTTAAAAAAGCTGGAGGGAGTAACTGAGATGATGATCATTGTTTGCTATCAGAAGGCTGGGATTTTACATGGTTGCTTTTTCCTTCCTCTATTTTCCAAACTTTCTACTCACTATTTATTCTATGATTTAAAAATTTCTTTGTTAATGGATGCTATGATTGGGAAGCAGGACCAAGTTTCTCAGGAAGGTTAGATGAGGACGAAGCTAAGGTGTAGTAACTACGTCCTTACAGGCACTGTCTATTTCACAAAGAAAACTCTGGGTCATGATCACAGACGCCCCATCCCGCACACATCTCAGGCTGCCACGCAACATCCCCCAGAGCAGGGGCCACAAAGGGATCTAGAACAAGAGGGAGTAAGGGCTGGCATGGCCACCACCAATGCTGGAAAAGAGGCTTAAAGCTCAGCGCCCTGAAGAAGGATCTTTTCCAAGGAAAAGCAGAGCCTCCCAGGGACCCACCCAGTATGAGTTCATGAATAATGCTTCCCTCTGATTGTGGGGTCCAGAAACCACAAGACAGAGGGGAGTCTTGACAAATAAAATCCAGTCCATTCCAGGATACTCCTGAGGAGGAAATAAGGAAGCTGCAAGGAGAAAAGGGTCAAACAAGAGCAGGGCCACTGAGAGATCTGACTCTGAAGAAAAATATATTTCAGCACCACCATCCCTTCCCTGCAGCCCCCCACCAGGGCAGATTTGTGTAGATATACCACAGAGTTTGGCCCTGGCCCCCAACTCCAAACCTTCCAAACCACAGGCTCTGGCTCCATGTACGGATAACCAACCTCATCTCATCTGCCTTGTAAGTGATCCCCATCTCCTAACTGCCTTCCACAGGAGAGAAAGGAAGTGAAGGAATCAAGTTCCCTCAAAGCTGGGAGGTTCTCCCTCACTCTCCACCTTCCCTTCCAGCCTTGAGCTCACCCGAAGGATTTTCACTCTTGGGTGTTTTTTGTCTTTTTAAAATTTGGAGTATAATTGCTTTACAATGTTGTGAATCAGCTATGTGTATACATACATCCCCTCCCTCTTGGACCTCCCTCCCCCGCTTCCCCCACATCTAGGTCATCACAGAGAACGAGCTGAGCTCCCTGTGCTATACAGCAGGTTCCCACTAGCTAGCTATTTTACACATGGTAATGTATACATGTCAATCCCAATCTCCCAGTTCATCCCCCCTTCCCCTTCCCCCACTGTGTCCACACGTCCATTCTCTACGTCTGCGTCTGTATTCCTGCCCTGCAAATAGGTTCATCTGTACCTCTTGGGTGGTTTTACCTGCAGCTGTTGTCCTTCTCACTGACCTTCTGTGGATGGTTTAAGAGTAGACCTAAGGGAACATGGGGAACCGAGGCTGGTCTGATGGCAAAGGCTACCTAAGAGGCTTGGAGGGCTGCTGGCACTGTCCCTCCTGAGCGGAGCAAGTTATGCCCTGGGAGACAAGGGTTTCATAATGTTGGCTGCAGAAGGTTCCAGATGGCAGGGGAGGGGGGGGGTGGGGGGAGAAGACCTGGGGAAGTGGAATTCCTTCCCTCCAGGAAGAATGGATAAGGAGTCCAGAGAGGGCTGCATGATCGAGCCAGGTATTTTTCAGAAAGGAGATGAACTTGCAAGACTGTAGGAAGAAGAGGAGGAACAGGCATAAAGGAAGAGAATCATCACACTGGAAAGAGTGGGGACAACGGATGGACCAAGGATCCAGAGTAGGTACAAGGGGAGGGGTTCTGCCCCTTTCTCTTTGGCAGACTGATAGAACTCAAAGAGGGAGGAGGAAACAAAGATAAGTTATGGAGAGGGAGAGCTCAGCGGTTCCTGGGGGACACTGTTTCTGTAGGTGAGATAGAGTGTTGAGGGTCAGGGTGGGCTTGAGGTGCTTGGAGAAAGGAGGATGGACCACCATTGGAGAGTGTCCCTAGAGAATGGACAGCAGGACTGGGTATCATGTGGGTTTAAGAGTAGGTGGCAGGGTACCAGGGCATAGTGAGAGCTCTGTTGAAAGGTCTGGCCGTGGTGTCCATGCTAGGCTCTAACTTGAGCGAAAACAGAATACAACTAATGCGTGGGCTAAGTGGGGAGGGCTCAGTGAGGGTAGGAAATGGCCTACTGGTTCATGAGTGCCCAGAGGAGAGGGAACAGCATATGTTTTATCTGATATCCATATTCCCCCGACTGATAGGGGAACACCAGCAATGGTGCAAGGTGAGAGGCTAAGGCCACAGACAGACGGTGTGTGTCTGTGTGTGGCCACGGTAGGGAGGTAGGAGATTTTGGTGCCAAGGAGACTGAGGAGCCATGAAGCTGTAGGATTTGACTGATAACTGACATGAGTGCTGAACTCCCAGAGGGCAATAAGCAGAGATAAAGAATGAGAACCCTTCGCTAAAGCCAGTGTGCATTGTGGAAGTGGACCCCAGATGGTGGGAGACAAAAGAGCCAAGTTTTGAAAAGGCAACAGAGATGGTGGCAGGATCTTCAGCAGTGCCATCCCGCTGCTCAACCAACACCTGCTGTCTGCCTCCTCAGTCGAGGCTTTGATGCTGGGAGCTATAAGATGGGAATGTAGAGAATAAAGAGGGACGGGGTGGTTAGATGGGCAAGAACCGGCACTGGTGGCCTCCCACAAAGGCCAGGCAGGACGGGGCTGGGGAGGAGGCAAGGCTGAAAGAGGGGAGGTTAAGGTGAACCTGACTGACGTGAGGGAGGATGGCACTCACGTTTCTCAGGGGGAGGCAGGCCCCCACTAGGGTAAGTAGGTTAGGGTACTTTGGGGGGAGGACAAGAAAATACATCTAAGAAATCATACCAGAAGTTTGGTTCATGTAACTACAGTTCTGCAAGATGCTAACGGACACACATGATGTTTTTTTAAGGGAATGCATTATTTGTAGCTTGGGAAACACTTTCATGTGCTTGAAGGACATGGCAAATCTCCAAGGGGGGGACTATAATTTGGGGCAGCATTTCCCAAACTTATTTGAGAGTAGACCCTTTTTCATTTTTGAGGATCGTCTCATGCGCCTGTTGTTCTATGGAACACGCTTTGAGACACGGGTCCAGAGTATAAAATTGCACCACAGCAGTGTGGAGTTCCTCTGGGAACATGGGCTTGATGTTGATGGGAGAGAAGGCGGCGGAGAGGGACATCAGGAGGGGGCCAAAAGGAGGGTGTGGGCGCACACAGAGAGCAGGGGTGAAAGGGGCCTACAGGAGAAGGCTGGATAAAAGGGACAGTGGGCGTTGCAAGTGGGAGGCGGAAGCACACGAAGGAAGCCAGAGAGAGAGCAAAGGGAGAGCCCACGGCTGAGAATACGGAGCAGGATGGGGCAGGGCTGAAAGGACAGGGGCCCCCGAGCACAGCCACAGATCCCGTCTCACACACGTGCACACACCCACGCAGTGGCGGGCTGCCCTGGATTATTCCAAATGCACGTTCCCATGGCAGCGCAACTTCCCCTTCCTCTGGCCATGCTGGGCACCAGCAGGGGAGGGAGCTCAACCAGCACTTCGTTTCTCTGCTCAGCACTTCCTGCGGTGCTTCTGCTCAGAAAGACATGTAACCGCTACACTGCATTATTTCTGGGTTTCTTTATTTTGTTTTATTTTTGTGCTCTGTCTTCTAAAAGCTTAGGATACAAGGGCCTTTTTTGGTTGGTTTTTTGTTTTGGGTTTTTTTTTTTAGATGCAGCCAGTCATCCCCCCGGTACCCTCAGCGTCCTTCCCAGGCACAGAAGGACAACGCTCCCTAAGCCCCAGAGCTCCTGGCACCACGTGCAGATGAATAAGACTTACCCCACACAGAGGACAGACTTGTGGTTGCCAAGGGGGAGGGGGGTAAGGGAGGGATGGACTGGGAGTTTGGGATTAGCAGGTGTAAACTATTATATATAGGATGGATAAACAACAAGGTCCTACTGTACAGCACAGGGAACTATATTCAGTATCCTGTGATAAACCACAATGGAAAAGAATATGAAAAAGAATATATATAACTGAGTCACTTTGCTGTACAGCAGAAATTAACATGACATTGTAAATCAACTCTACTTCAATTAAAAAAAAAAAAAAAAAAAACTGCCTGGCCCACATCGACACATGGGCGTGAGCTGCAATCCCCGGCCCCTTTGGTCCTACTCTGGGAAGCAGCTACTGGCCTCATGCCTAACTAACTGCCTTCCTGGCACATTGTTGCTCTGTACTCCATTAGAACAACTCCCTACACTTGGGAAGCTCTTTTCTAGGGCTGGCTGGGCCCCGCCCCAGGGCTCTGACGGAATTCACATGGGAAAAAATAAACCACGAACAGTCAAGCAAGGGTCCCCGTGTCAGAATGTACCCTGTCTGCACTCATATGCCCTGAGCTGATGTGGAACAGAATGGTGCTCAGAGGGTATGCATTAAAGCCAGGAAGGCTGAAATTGAGTTATTTGTAGTGAGGTGGATGGACCTAGAATCTGTCATACAAGTGAAGTAAGTCAGAACAGGAATAAAGATGCAGACGTAGAGAATGGACTTGAGGACACGGGGAGGGGGAAGGGTAAGCTGGGACGAAGTGAGAGAGTGGCATGGACATATATATACTACCAAATGTAAAATAGATAGCTAGTGGGAAGCAGCCGCATGGCACAGGGAGATCAGCTCGGTGCTTTGTGACCACCTAGAGGGGTGGGATAGGGAGGGTGGGAGGGAGGGAGCCGCAAGAGGGAAGAGATATGGGAACATATGTATATGTATAGCTGATTCACTTTGTTATACAGCAGAAACTAACACACCATTGTAAAGCAATTATACTCCAATAAAGATGTAAAAAAAAAAAAAAAGCCAGGAAGGCTTCCTGGAGGAGGCAAAGTGGGAACTGACTTGGGACAGAGAGGAAAGGCTCAAACTGGCAGAAGGTGCGGGGAATCCACTGCAGATAGAGGAAGCATCAGGCATAGAGAATGGGAGAATTAGCAGGACACCCAGGGAGAGGGAGGACACTGGGTTAAATAGGTTAAATAGGCTCAAGGCATTAAAGAATAAAAGGAAAAGATCTGCTCCGGCTCCCTATAGAGCTGTGGGCCATGTCCTGGGAACCCAGATGATGGGCAACAGCAGAAGTCAGAGGCCTGGTGCTGCCCAGCAGCCCCAGGACTTCTACACAAGGTCTTCCCACATGCTCAGCAAGCACTCAGATCCAAGGCTTTGGAGGCTGGCTTCCACCTCTCCCCATACTGAAGTCGCTGCCACGTGATCCTGCCAAGGGACCAGCCTGAGCTTCAGCATCTTCAGTGACAGGGGTTCACCACCTAACAAGATATGCCAGCAACTAACACTAAATGGGGAAAGGAAAGGCAGCTTCCCAGCCACTCTCTCTAACAGCAAAAACAATAGCAAAACACTATATTATTATTACCACTAATAATAATAATATGGAATGCACTTTGTACCTTTCAAAGGCTTACATACTCCCATCACATACTCTGCTCTCTCGCCTCTTCCCTCTGGTCAGGTGGGAGACACCTGCTACTTGGTTTTTCCTTCCTCAAACCCCCTTCCTCTCTCTCCCTTCTCTCCATTTTGGCTATCACCCACCAGCAAGGGTGAACCCCTGCACTGTGGGGCTGTGCTGGCTCTTTCACTGTGATTGAATCGCCACTCCTTGTAGATGACCAGAATCATCCAGAAACAAAGGCTCAATCCACGAATGTGTATTAAGCACCTGGGTGTATTTCTTAAAATATGATCCTTCGCTATTCTCACACTGCCATTCCCCCAGCCCCTGCCAGAGATTCTAATCCAGGAGGCCTATATTAATGCCCTAGAACTGGCACCCAGAGTGATGTTGGTGCACCTTATAGTTTGGCTTCAATTACATTAGCGGTCACCAAACTTTTTCTTAAAGGGCCACATGGTAAACATTTTAGACTTGTGGCCATCTGGTCTCTGCTAGAACTACTACTACTCAACTCTGCTGTTACAGTAACAAAGCAGCCATTGACAATACTTGTAAAAAAAACTGAATAATGACCCCCAAACATATCAAGTCCTAATCCCTAGAACCTGTAAATGTCACCTTATTTGGAAAAAGAGCTTTTGCAGATAGGGCTCCTAAGATGGGAAGATTATCCTGGAATATCTGAGTGGGCCCTAAGTGCAGTCACAAGTATCCTTACTGTGAGGCATTGGGAGATTTGACACAGACAGAAGAGCAGAAGGCAATACCACCATGGAGGCAGAGACGGGAGTGATGTGGCCACAAACCAAGGGCTGCTGGCAGGCCCCAGAAGCTGGAAGGGGCAAGAAACAAATTGTCCCCTAGAGCCTCCTGAAGGAGTACAGCCTGCTGAAACTTTGACTTCAGCCCAATAAACTGATTCTGGACTTCTGGCCTCTGTAACTGTGAGAGAATACATTTCTGTTGCTGTAAGCCACCAAGCTTTGTGGCAACTTGTTACAGCAGCAATAGGAATCTAATTAATACACTACTAAGTGAATGCACATGGCTATGTTCCAGTAAAACTTTATTTACAAAAACAGGTGGCTGGCCTGCAGCAAAACACAGGCTACAGTTTGATAACCCCTGAATTAGACATTAAAGGGACCAGGTGCATAAGATGGGTTGGAGAGAGAAGTAAGAAATGGGTACTATTCAGAAAAATAAATAAATAGACACAAATAACTCACTTGAGCTCCCTTTGCTGGAAGGAGAGAGAAGGAGGAGCAAGAAAAAATGTAAATCTCCTCTCCACCCACTCAGAGATAAACCCAAATAAAACCTCTGGGGATGTGTGCAGCGGACAGACCCCTCCAGCTGGAGCATCTCTCAGAGGGGCCTCAGCAGCTCCTGTGGCCCTGGAGAGCCTGGGAGGGTGGGGCGGGGTGAGGTGGGTGTGTGTGGGTGCAAGATGCGGGGAGGGCACTCACCTTCTGTTGTGAACATCCTCCAGGACACCCAGCGGGGACCAGAGGGCTCCCTTCCCTTTCTGCCTGCCTCTGGAGAGAGGAAGCAGCTGCTCTGAGCATCGCTTCCACCACCACTTCTCTCTCACTAGCACACAAAGAAGCGAGTGCCTGCGCACACGTGCATGTGCGCGCGCGCGCACACACACACACACACACCTTCTCTAGGTCCACTATAAACGAAGCTTCCATAGACACTCACCAGACACGAAGGCCACTTTTTCCTTTAGGATGGGAAGGACATCAGAAGCTTTCAAACCATCATTCCGAAAAGACCCTGTCAGAGAACAAAACAGAAAGAATAAGGGTGAAAGAGGCCAAATGGCTGAATCCCTCAGTTCCACCCTTAGTTTCCCAACCCCATCATGAGCCAGAAAGTAATGCCTTGCTCAGGCCCCACAGCCCAGCCCAAGAGCAGGAGAGGCTCCACAACAGAAAGGACACTTCCACGTGATGCCAGGCCATAGGGGTGACCGAGGATATGGCCCTCCAGGTTCTTTTCAAGGAGACACCAGTCCAAGTTACCCCCCGAAACACACACAAAGCTCCAAGCCCTGGAGCCAACAACTACAGCCCTGTTGCTGTGAACATGAAGATGGGGGATTTTTAGAAATCGTTTTTTCACTTCTAGTGCTAGCACAGTGGCTGATACACAGTAGACACTCAGTAAATATCTGCTGAACAGGTTAATTAACACCAAGATGGACCACAATGCCCTAAATAATTCTTTTTGCCTTTCCTCTATGTGGCACAGCAACCGTGAGTCTTCATTTTACAGATGGGAAAAGTGAAAATCCCCAAGTGACAAGCAAAGTTGAGTGCAAAACCCCTCCCCACCTCTCCTCCCGCCTTTTCAGTGTCACCGTCCTCAGTCCACAATGGACAGCTGGTGAGCAGTGTCAATCCCATGGGAAGGAAACACCCTCCCTTCTTCAGCAACTCTTTCTCTGCCTAAATCTCGCTTCTCAGTTGGAAAGTCCTTTCAGGAGTCCAGTTGAGCTCCTGTTAGAGGGTTGGGGGCAGAGGCCTGGGGCTCACACAGAATGCAAAATAACAATGTGCCCAGAGGAACAGCAGCCTCTGGAGGCAAAGGACAACCCAGCCCCGTGTGCGATGCGTGGGAAGGGAGGACTCAGCTTACACATGCTCACAAAAGCTCCAGGCCAGCCCACTGCGCCCCTATCATTTATCCTGAGTACCCCACAAGGACTCTCAGGGAGAGCCAGCCCACATTCAGAGCCCTGCAGGCTGTGATGGAATCTCTGCTGTGTACCACCTCTAGGGACATGGCTCAGAGGGACCCCAGAAGAGTGGCGGCCCTGTGTCAGCTCAGTGAGAGAGAACCAGGGACCACAGACACCCCTTCTAGTGCCTTTCTCCACTTGGCTTACTCTCTTGTGGTCCCAACCTGACAACTGACAGAGGGGAGAAATGTACTGGACAGGATGGTCCCACTCAGGGTGTCTCAATCCCTAAAAATAGACTATTTCAAGCATCCAAAATTGTTAGGAATTCTGGCAACAACCTGGAACTAAGATCACTGGCCCAGGGAAGAGAAATGAGACAGTTGCACACCCAGCCAAAGAGAAGAAGAGACGTATCCCCAGAATGCCAGTTTCCATGGTCAGAGGTCACACCCTAACCCAAAACGTATTTCCAAAGGGCCTCTGACCCTTTCACCTATTTCTTCTTTTTCATTTTTCACTAAATGAAGACAGTGAGGCTTTTTTTCATCAGTTGCTTCTCTTTACAAGCTGGCCCAGAGTAGCTGATGCTGAATTAACCAGCTGCAAGGCTCACTTTGAGAAGACCGTGGGCAATAGAGGAAAAACAATAACACCCTAAAAAAGGAAGTTCTAACTATAAGCATGGTCTTGGACTTTCTTAGTTTCTACAGATCTTTATGCTCTGACTTTATCTTCCAACACAGGAAAGCAATTAAACCTCACTAGGATCCATATAAATTACTGTAGAAATTACAAACCGATACATAGGTAAATTTTCTCCATGATGCAATAAGAAGTTTCAGCTTCCGGAGCAAGGAAGAGTCCTGTCAGGCCTTACCAACTAGATAAGGATCATCTTTTTTTTTTTTTTTTTTTTTTTTTGGCGGTACGCGGGCCTCTCACTGTTGTGGCCTCTCCCGTTGCGGAGCACAGGCTCCGGACGTGCAGGCTCAGCGGCCATGGCTTACGGGCCCAGCTGCACCATGACATGTGGGATCTTCCCGGACCGGGGCACGAACCCGTGTCCCCTGCATCGGCAGGTGGACTCTCAACCACTGCGCCACCAGGGAAGCCCAGGATCATCTTTAATACATGAATTGCTCGAGTAGAATGATACTTCTGCATGAAAATAGTTAATTTTCATATGTGGACTATGTCTTTCTATACATCAGTTTTAATACACTCTCCTTTACGTCACTACGTACATTATTCATTTCTAGAGAAAAAAATTTTAATAAGAAAAATTAAACTTCAGTCCTGTCTTCGTCTAGATTATTTACAAGTTTGAAAATAGCAAGACGGAAAGTAATGAGATTTTACTGTATAATAAGAATCCGCATAAACCTCTTCTCTCCTAAACTCCTGTCCTGTTTTTTTCCACCGTTCTTCCTCTCTTCCCCTACCACATTAAAGTATACAAGACGGCTCTAATTCCACACAGTCCCCAGATATTAAGGAAGAGTTTGAAATTTGCTCTAAAAGAAGCAAAAGGTTCCCCATCCTGCCCTCTCCCCACTCCCACCTGTGGAGAGAGAGAGAGGGAATTGGGAACTTCATCCTGCATACCCCACTCGTCATGCCCCACCTCTCTGCTCTCCCCTCCAGACTCCAAGACCTGAGAAAAGGGGAGCAGCTTGTCCAGGCAGCTTGCAATTGTAAATGTCTCTATCTTGGGTTGGGCTGGTCTAAGATTCCCAGCGGGGCTTCCTCTTCTCAGGCCAGAGTCTTCCCTCATCCCGTTCAGACCACAGCTGAGCTATCTCCCAGGTTGTGTGCCCACCATAAGAAAACCTAAAGTGTCCAGATTTACAAAATCCTTAACTAGGGGATAATCATTTCCAACAGCAACAACAAGATTTTTCACATTATAAAAGGATTTGCTCCAGGGTTTCTTCAAATAAAACTTGCCTTAGTGGTTTGAATTAGTTTCTCATTTGCCAATAAATTGAATTACAAATAACTTTTCAATAATGTATTATTATGTAAAGCCAAGTAGAGCTAAACTAATTAGCCCAGAAGCTCAGAAGTTGGTGACCTTGCATAGAAAACCTATTTGCACTGGCTAAAGATTCTATGTGTAAATTCCCCCACCATCCTTGTGAAACCAGCTGTCAGAATCTATAAGAGAGGGGAACTTCACTGAAAGCTAACTCAAACAGGACCAATGAAACAGCAACATGTTTTCACTCCTAGGTACATACATGTCTGGGCAGACTCATAGTAAATATTCAATAAATATTTGATGCAAGAATAAATACATGAATGAAATGTTAACCCTTCCTAAAGTGACTTGCACAAGGTCAGTGGCCTCATCTGTCACACCAAGTGCTGGTGATCTGAGCAGATGATCTCCAGAGTACCACTCAGCTCTAGTATTCTGAGACTTTTTAAACCCTTTCTTCCTATTTATTGGCCTTTAAGATCTTCAGGTTATCAGATCAATATGCTTTGAAAGAAAATATTGGGAACCAATTCCCTGGCAAGATTCACCGCAATTTTGGAAGATAGAACAACTCTTCCCTGGCCTCCCAGCCCATTCTTTCCCAGGAGCCAGTTTAGGGATTGGAATGTTCAGGGCACGTCACCCCATTTTGCGGACAGCCCAAGTTACCAAAATGAGAGACTAGTGACGGGAGAACTTCCAGGGGCATACACACCTTGAAGGAGGAAGACATGATGAACTGCAATTACTCTCTCTGATACAAGGTACATTTGATAGCATTATTAGACTCTAAACCCTAGGCCCCTTGCTACCTGTAAAGAAAGGCTGAGAAGAAATAAAGGTCCCTGTGCCCTTGGGATTACTGCAGGAAAAGAAAGAACCAGAGGGCTCCCTCATGGGCCTGGCCCAACATGAATGCTGTGCTTTATCTTAAGGACAAAGGCACACTTCCCCTGTTCAGTGTTAATCCCGCCCCATTCACGTCCTGCTGCTGTCAGATTTACAAGCCTGCTGTGCTGTTAATTAGCAAAGCTGAAATGCTCTGCATCTATTAGGGAAGTAAAAATTACCACCGCCGTCTCCCCGGGATCTCCAGCATGGGTCTTCTCCAAGCCCCACTCTTACCTCCTCCTCACTCCAAATGGGTTATGCTCACATTGCTGCTGCCTGTTCCTCTTCACATTTTCCTAGTCACTGCTCCGCGGCTGGAAGATGCCGATCATCCTCACTCTGGCTCCCAGCCTCTGCGTGGCCCCACACGGCAAGAGCAGGACCAGCCCTTGTGTCACAGGCCCTGTCTGTGGTTTTGTGGCTCTGGGATGGCAGTGCGTCTCCCAGGGCAGCTGGGTGCCTTGTCTATGCTAACCTCCTTTAGGATGCAATCATGATTTCAACAAGTGAAGAAACAAGTAAGTGTTGAGCATTTGGAGGTGCAACCTGCCAGGGTACCCACGGATTGCTCTTTGTTTCCTTTTGGTTCTCAGTCACACCCCCTTAATTTGCACTTAGTTAGAGGTTATTGTATAAGTATGCTAATGTTGCATCAAATGGGCCCTAACCCTGTTTTGCCACTGAGACAGCAAATTTCCCAATGCTCAGGTCTCTGCCTCCTCCTTCCACGCCATCCCTGTGGTGTCCAGCATGGAAGCCTTGATCACAGTGGCACTGAAACACTGACTGATCTGCTGTACAAAAGAGATTCGGCTTATAGCTGAGAATTCCAAGAGCTCAGTAGGCAGAACCTTGGTTTTGGCATTATTTGGACAGCTTCCTATTCTCAGGGTCATTCTTTTATCAATTCTCTATTGAACACCTATTATGTGCTAGGCCTTATGTTAGGTGGTGATACTTTGACAAATAAGAAATAGACGCTGTTCTCCAGGGGTCTTCCAGGCAGAGGTAGATAGGTATGCAGACAGGACAATGAGGTATTATTAGAGACAAGACATCAAGTGTACAGAATGCCAGGGAGCCCAAAGGAAAGGCTTCCTAATGGTGAGTCCTAAATCCTTCCTACTTAAAGTAACAAGCATCATCTACCACCTTGCTAGAAATGCAGAATCCCAGGCCCCTCCCCAGACCTACAAGATCAGAGCGTGTATTTTAACAAGAAACCCAGGTGATGAATATGCATTATGCTTAGGGAAGTGATATACTCTAAAGTATGTCTTTCTATTCCAGAGTTGCTTCAGAGGCAGAGATAGACAAAAGCATCCTTTATCCCAGTCTAAGCAGAACCTCTAAACTCTGACCTAGTGCTGCTGGTCATGACCCCTCCCACTCCCACCATGGGAAGACCCGGGATCCCCTCTGCCCAGGATTCCAGAGATTCAGCCATTACTCTGTGACCCAGAACTCAAATCCAGCTCTGGAATAAAAAGGCTATCCAGGAGGGCTATCCCCCTCCAGGGCATTGCGACTGGACCATGTCTTGTTTTTTGGCAGTAGGAATATTTATGAATAACACTTGTCCAAACTGCTCAGAATTCTGGTAGCTTAAAACCACTCTCTCATGAATCAAATATTTTAATTTCACAACAAATTTTCCTAGCTACCCCAACCCTCAGAGCCCTCCGCCTTCTCTAACTGCTCTCAGTACCATAAACACTGTCACTGATCATATTTACAGGCCAAGATGCCATCTCTGAGATGGCCCTGGAGGACAGAGCAGCCAGGAGGCTTATGCTTGTTCATCACACCTGCACTCCCACCCATAGGTGCAAAGCCCTGAACACTGGGCAACACTGGATGAGAAACAGAGGAAGGAGAGGTGCCCCCACCCTAGGGAGCTCTAAGGAGAACACAGTGCTTATCTCAGGCAATTTGCTCCTTTGGAGGGGAGACCCAATTTTTGCCCTCTGAGAGTTTCCTGCCTAATAAAATGCCTAATGCCCATTTCCCCTGACACCAGGAAGCTACCAGACACTCTATAAAAAAACAACTCAGGGGCTTCCCTGGTGGCACAGTGGTTAAGAATCCGCCTGCGAATGCAGAGACACGGGTTCGAGCCCCAGTCTGGGAAGATCCCACATGCCGTGGAGCAACTAAGCCCGTGAGCCACAACTACTGAGCCTGTGCTCTAGAGCCCGCGGGCCACAACTACCGAAGCCCACACACCTACAGCCCGTGCTCCACAGCAAGAGAAGCCACCGCAATGAGAAGCCCACGCACCACAAAGAAGAGTAGCCCCCGGCCGCCGCAACTAGAGAAAGCCCACGCAGCAACGAAGACCCAACAAAGCCAAAAATAAATAAATAATAAAGTTCCCTTAAAAAGAAAAACAACAAAGCTTAAGAGTCAGAGATTCTGGTAAAGACCCTCCCATCCTGCCTCCAACACGGCTGTCCGGCATCCCCTCTACCCTGACTACTGGTGCCCTCAACCACTGAGTTACCCAAACAGAAACCTGGGAGGCATATCCTAGACTCCACCCCACCCCCGCTCCTATACTGCAAATATTGATTCAGTCACTTGGCTTTGCTGATTCTACCTCTTAAATCTTCCTCTAATCCATCACTTCTTCTGGGCAGTTTCCCTGACCTCCCCATCAAGTTGAGCTGTCCCTGACTGTACCTTGTACTCTGTCACTCCTGAATGGCAATTCTACGCTTTCATTCTGTTCCCCACTAACTGACCCTGACACCCCAAGGGTGGGGACCATGTCTTACTCGGTGTTCTACCCCAGCACCTAGCACAGTGCCTGTCAAGCCGAAGAGGATAAAGAAACACTGCACTGAAACTGAGCACGCACAGGTCCTACGAAGACAGAGAGTAGGAGTGGTGAGTTGGAGGCAGTTCATCAGGGTGGCTCCACCAAGAGGTGATCTTTGAACTAGGTTTTGAATGGAACAATGCTCTGGTGGGAAGCAGTATATGCCAAGGCAGAGAGGAAGGGGCAAACAAGCTGTGTGCTAGAGACAGAGAGCAGACTGAACAGCAAAGCAGGGTTACGCAGCCATGGAGCGGAGGGCATGGGGGCGGTGGGTGGGCTCCCGAGAAGTCCCTGGCAACGATGCGTCCGCAAGCGCCTGCGGAAGCTCAGAGAGCTGGGCTGTGCCGCAGCAAGGGCCAGAGCTGGTGGAATCTGGCTGGTCCCGAAGGAAGGCTGTGGTTCCAGAACAGAGCTGGACCCAGCAGGTGCTGACTCCAACCTCCACGTCACATTCTGTTCTATCTTGAAGGGAGAACGGGACACACAGCCCCTGCTGAGGTGGGTGGTGGACTGGGGGGCAGGGGGCACTGGAACGCAGCCTCTTTATATCTTCTCCCTAGGTTCTCAGAGAAGCAGGAGGAATGCTTGTCTGCTAGGTACCTCCTGGGAGCCTGCCAGGCCAGTAAGCAGGCTGAGAGTTTGTGGAAGACCCTGAAGATGCAATGTGGAACTATTCATAAAGGGAAGAGACTTGAGGACATGGCCCCTTCTCTGTAGGGATTAGATGGGCAAAGCCCTTGGGAGAAGATGCTGTCTGCAGCTGGGCTGAGAGGGAACCTATCGGCGCAAAGTGGCAATGATCTTTATTCCCCTCACCGTCGCTTCTCTCCTTCCCCCTCTCCTATATTAACCCAAGAGGAGAGAGAGGTGGCAAGAATGAGAGGGGAAAGGGTAAGAGAGAAACACACACACACACACACACACACACACACACACACACACGCGTGCGGAGGTGATTTTCTTGTCTCCTCTTTACAGACACGCTAACGAGCTACTGAGGCAACTCCTCCGGGGACTATAAATATGTTCCTTGGCGCTCTCCTTAAAACTCCTGCCACTGAGGCAGGAAGTGTGTGCAGGGCTCAGCGGAAGGAATAAATCTGGCCGAGAAAGAGACTGGGCAGCTTAGTGTCAGCAACTGATGCACCACACAGCATGGGGATACACTGCCTCTCCCCAGCTGGGGATCTATCACCCCACTGACACCTGCAAATGTCAGACCAGCTGGCAGCACCCTCCCACCCCCTGAGCAGCAGCCACAGAGCAGGGATGGTGTGGTAGGCTCTCCCCGAGCCCGGCACCAGGCCATGAGACTTCTGAGAGAAGGACATTCACGAACCTCAGCTCACCTGATTTCAGCGCAAAAGGGGAGAAGGGAAAAAAAACACAAAGGCTCCTCTTTCAGCAACTGCTAAGTACCAAGCTTTTCCAAACAAACTGACGAGGCCTTATGCAGTGTGAGGCAGTAGCCAAGGACGTGTGATGATGGCCAGATTGAGCCATCTTTACACAATGGGGACACAATGTCTACCTTCTCTGAACTCTGACATGCATCTGAACGTCACCCCTCACAATGAGCACTTTCTGCCCTGCTCCATAGTGAGCTGCGTCGCTTCTCCAGGGTGCTTTCCCTAACTCCATCCCGACCCCAGGCGGGCCTGGCTTCCCTTCTCTGTGCATCACATGGCAGGCACCTCACTGCCACGCCATCTCCACTCCTGCATCTGGATCCCTCTCTAGACTCTAAGCTCTTGATGGTAGGGACTGGCACACGGCTAGTGCTTAACGAGCAGCCCAGGAACCAAATCTTATTCATCCACAGTGCCTTCCACACAAAAGGTGATTAATAGCAGCTGTGCCTCTTCCTCTCCTGGTCCCTCTCTGTGCCTTTTTTTTTTACCCCACCTCCACCTTTCTCACTTTCTCACGCTTCACGTGAACACTTAATTGTGGCCCGTTTCAATATTAACTTCCTAAAGTCAATACTAGATATAAAGGCCTGGCTAATGGGCTACTTCTGAAGAGCAGAAATGTGTAACACTTACCGCTGCTAAATTAGCTCCATTAAAGATCACTAATAATTAGCACTTTAAACATGTGGGTAACACCTCTCTAAGCCCAGCTAATGAGCAAACCATTTGTTTATTCTTCACAAGCTTTAATATTGGCTTGAGCTGAGACTTCAGCTGCAATACACAGGTTCACTCACTCTCCCTCCCTTCCCAGAAAAGTTGCCATCACTCAATGTCCTCTGGACACAAGAAAATGGCCACTTCACAAGTGACTATACCTGCTCATCAATTTTTTTTTTTAACAGAGTCTTTGCTAACTGATCAGGTTGTTTAAAGTGCTCATGCCCCACGGATGGTGGTGAGGGTGGTAGATTTATTGTCTTTTTTTCTTACACTGAGCATTGCTCTTGGATGGGTCCTCCAAGTAACACAGAACATTCGCCAGTGATGAATCAGTGCTGAATATAAATCAGCTGTTGAACGTCAGCAGTGTATTTGCTTCCATGATATGTTTAGAGAGAGTTACGGAGGTACTCAGAGGCAGAAGGTGTCTGCTGTGGAAGTTCAGACATGTAAAAGTTTCACTCCTTGGGACCCTCACTCTTCCCCAGTGTGCACATCGATAGCATTTTAATTTTGATTTAATCAGGACATTATGACTTTAGTTAAAGATGAAATTGTTGATATAAAAAGCCAGCTTTGGCCTCTGTCATTATGGAAGGCACTCAGGCAGACATCCAAACATGAAATGGCCCAGCACATCCCCAAGGCCTCTTTCCTCTCCCCACACCCACCCCCATGGCCTGAAATTCAGGTGTGGGTCGCAGTAAAGCAGCAATGGCTGACTGCAGAGCTCAGAGCAGGAGACCCTCATGGGCAGCTCCTGGAGCAGTCTCTCTCACCCCAGCCCAGAGTTTCTCCCTGTTCCCACCTCAAAGCTTTCTGATTCCACAGCTGTGCCATTCCTGCCCTGGTCTCACTACCATGCCCGTCAGTGGAAGCAATGCCAGAGGGACAGATTGGACACAGGTCCACCACAGACATAGAACAACTAGGGCCAAAGTAATAACCAGGTTTGCAGAATTGCAAGTGCAGCCTGACAGGTGAGAAGGGCCACACCCAAAGGTCATATGATTGAACAAACTTTAGCAAACTAAAGCCCCTTCTCCCACTTCAAGGACGTGCGTGCTGCTGTCCTTGGTCCTGAGCTAGTTGGGTAGCTGCTAATCAGAGTAACTGCTGTCCAGCCTGTCTTAGGATATGTGAACCAAATGCGAAAGAGAGATAAAAGAGATGTTAAGATGTATGAGAGAGATAAACAAATATGAAAGAAGGACACAGACATGGAGAGATTACTGGAAAGAATTAACAGACCTGTTCTAGTATTGTTTTCAAATAATTGCTGTAACCAAGAAAGAAAGGTCTGTGCACATCACATCACACACACATACACCTTCCATGGAAATGAGACAGCATGAACACCTTATGTCCACCGATACTATGTTTAGGTTTCTGGATAAACTGACATAGATGGGTTGGCCATGGAAAGATTCCTAGAGTTTTAGGGAATTTTTAAATCTGTCCTTAAGTTATTACCTTGGGTATCTAAACACTACCCAATTCAGTTCAATAAATATTAATTGAGCATCTATATGTACCAAGTAAAGTCCCAGTCACTATGGGTATAATGATAAAAAATGTAGAGGTCCTGACCTTAAGGGACTTTTAATTTAGAGGGAGAATCAGACACATCAACATGTAATTTTAATATCAGGTAAGAAACACAATGATAGAAGTATTGGGTTGGCCAAAAGGTTCATTCAGTCTTTAAGTAAAAGACACATTTTTCATTTTCACAAAGAACTTTATTGAACAACATATTCACTCACCGAATGAACTTTCTGGCCAATCCAACACATACAAGGGACAAATATTCAGAAAATCCCAAAGGGCTAATAAAACTCAAGGTCTACGAAAGTGTCTGAAAAGTGAAGGAGCAGTAGCTAGAGAAGAGGCAATGGGTTATGGGAACCTCAGCAAGGTCCTGGACTGGACGGGACAGTAGTGAGTCCTAAGGTTTCTCTGGTAGGTTTCAGGGAACAGAGAAGAGTAGCTAAGACACGACGGCTTCCCCCTACAACCCAGACCCTCTCCACAGTAACAGAGAGATGAGTTAGTGTTTGCCAGAGATAAGCAACAAAGCTTCCCTGACAGACCCAGCATAATGAGAAGCCAGCTTAAGCTAGGAAATGACCAGGATCAGGAAGACTCCTGATGCCTGATATTTCTTTAGAGAGAAGCAAACCGTGTCAAGTGTCAAATAGGAAACCAAGGTAATGTGAATATCTCATGGAGCTAGAATTCTCCAGAATATGGAAAACAAGGAGCTGGGGCGGGGGGAGGGGTTGTCTGCAAAGGGTTGCCTACGTAACCTTCAACTCTGCTCACCAGAGGACATACTAAGCCACACATTCCAGGAGCACCTGGTAAACCGAAACAGGCTTTCTAGCCTTCCCTCAGAAATGTGTGTGATGGGCTTCCCTGGTGGCGCAGCGGTTGAGAGTCCACCTGCCGATGCAGGGGACACGGGTTCGTGCCCCGGTCCAGGAAGATCCCACATGCCGCGGAGCGGCTGGGCCCGTGAGCCATGGCCGCTGAGCCTGCGCGTCCGGAGCCTGTGCTCCGCAACGGGAGAGGCCACGGCGCTGAGAGGCCCGCGTACCGCAAAAAATTGTGTAATTCCAGTTTTCATGAGATTTTCAAGAGAGTCAATAGCTCCCTAAATGGTAGAGAACCACTGGTCTAAAGCAAAGTCAAAATGAGACCCTACAGTCTGCTTTGAGTTCTAACCACTAAATCCTATCACCCATCACCTGCCTCACTCATGGCCCACTAACACTCATGGTTTAGCTGAGACCCAATAGGGTGGTTGGGCTGGAAGAGAAACTAGAGAAGAGAAATGATTTAGATTCCTTAGCTTGGATAAGAGGAATCTGAGGCAGATGGTGGGAGGTAAAGCCTATGCGCCAGATCCTATGCTCTAAGGATAAGCTTCAGAGGCGGTTTTCTCTCGTTGCAGAGGGCCAGAAGGAGTGAGGTTAAACACAAAATGAGTTTTTTGGTTTCTTGTTCGTTTGTTTTTGGCCATGCTGTGCAGCACATGGGATCTTAGTTCCGCAACCATTGCCCCCTGCAATGGAAGCACGGAGTCTTAACCACTGGACTGCCAGGGAAGTCCCTGAAACGAGTTTTATAAATACCTAGGCAGTGCCTTTCCTGGGAGTCTTCCTAACTGAAGATTTCTCTGGCCTCTAACCCCAGCTAGCAGAGTGATGACAACTTTACCCAAGATCTCTCCTAGACCATGAGGGGTTATGGTCAAGACTAGAGCCAGCAGAGGGGGTCTGCAAACTTATTTAACAAGATCCCTTGGAGCTGGATCATGGCAGAATGAGACGCAGGCTCTCAGGTGTTCCTAGTCAGGCAGCCACAGCAGAGCAAGCCTGGCCACTATTCTCTCATCAAGCCATCTTGCACCACACAGTGAGCTTTCCCAGGGCAGGAACATCCCAAGAGGCAGCTCACAGCCCTGAGCAAAACACAGGCTCTGGATTCAGACAGAACTAAGTCTGACTCCCAGCTCCAGCACTTATTAACTGTGTACCTTGGACAATTTACTTAAACTCTCTGTTTCCTCATCAGAGGTAAAAATACCTATTTCACAGCCTGTAGTGATGATTAAAGGAGAAAATCTATTTGAAGGTACAAGACACACAGCTGATGCTATGTCAACATAACACTCCTTCCCTCCTTCCTGTTTATCTTGGTAGCCCCAGCATGGGGCCTAGTACACAGTAGATGCTCAATAGAAGTGTGGATTATGTGAATAAATAAATGAATGAGTAAGTGAATGGAGTAGATTCAGAAAATGGCAGCTAATAACAGCCTTTCCACCTCCCCACTACATACCTGTAAGCCATGTTGCTCACATTCCTCTTGCAGTTACTCTGAATTTTCATTGTTTCTTTCTCTCCCCTACCCAACCTGGGCTGTTTGACGAGTACTCTAACCACTCCTGCTCCCATAGCCAGGTTCTCCAGATGCAAAAGAAAGCCTCTGTCTCCAGCGGGAGAGCAGCTGCTGGTTGAGTGCTTGCCCCTCCTCCTGTGTCCAGAGCACTATGGTCCCTGGCACCCCTCCCATACTAATCTCTATGTGCTGAAGCCTGTAGCTGGCCAGCCTCATCCCGTCTTCCCCAGCTCCTCTCCCCACTGCTCTGGGTTCCAGACAAAGGTGTACTGGTCCAGATGGCATTTCTGAGAAGGACCCCTACTGAAAACGCATCCCGACAGCAAGGCCACCACCTGAGATGAGGTAGCCTTAACATCTACCTGTGGTCAGAATCTTCAGAGCCCCATGAGGAGCCCCAGCAGCTTGCAGGGAGAAACAAGAGGCCTGAGGGGAGTCCATGCCCTGTGGGTCTTTTCTTTGGTTGGCCTTGAGCTGTCAGGCCATTGAGAGTGGACAAAGGGCTAGAGAGGTCACAGAGCTAGGTGTGGAGGCTGGAGGTGTGGCGAATACAAACCCCGGTGAATCGGACCCTTAATCCACTTGCTACATAGAATAAATGGCTCCACGCTGCTAAAATTCTCTGTTCCAGGCCCTCTGAAAGTCTTTTCTCATTAATTCTCCAATACTTACAATTTTCTCCAGTAATGAGCAAAACACCTCTAGGAGGCTGGGAAACCTGGTCCTCTTTGCTCCTTTCCAGCTCCTTGAAGAAGAGGAGACCTTGCCACAACCAGGGAGCCGTGAGGCTGCCTTGTCCACGGATGAATATGCACATGTACTCAGAATACAGCTTATATGCTAAGGACTAGAATAATGCTAAAGTAGGGAGTAATGACATTCATTATGGCTTCATACTATTGAAAACTCACACGAAACCTAAATGTTCAACCACAGGGGATTGGTAAAATTAACCATGGTCTATCCACTCTATGCAGCCATTAAACATGACACTGTACAAGAATAATTAATGCCATGGGAAATGTCATGGTATACTGTTAAGTGAGAAAGCCAGATTATAAAATAGCATGTACAACTTTACCCCCATTGTATATACACTGGTGTGTGTGTGTGTGTGTGTATAAAAACCATATACATACAGTAGACAGCGATTATCTTTGGAAAACAGGATTATGACTAATGTTGTTAATGTTTCTCTAATGTTTTTCACTGTCCAATTTTTCTTATTTGTTCTTGAAATAATTGAGATAGAGCAAATTCCCTTCTTTGTATATTAATCTTTCATATACGGGATCCTTATATAATATTCATGCACTTAAAACATTTAATAATTAGGTTGTGGTTATGACACTATCTGCAAACTTATTTAAAGTCTGGGATAACTGTTATGCAGCTGTTCACTCTATGATGTAATTCAATGGCAAATAAAAGTGGCTACGGGGCTTCCCTGGTGGCGCAGTGGTTGAGAGTCCTCCTGTCGATGCAGGGGACATGGGTTCGTGCCCCGGTCCCCAGAAGATCCCACATGCCGCAGAGCGGCTGGGCCCGTGAGCCATGGCCGCTGAGCCTGCGCGTCCGGAGCCTGTGCTCCGCAACGGGAGAGGCCACAACGGTGAGAGGCCTGCATACCGCAAAAAAATAAAAAATAAAAGGGGCTACGATTCATCACAGATAAAGTTATCTTACGACTAAAAGAAATGAAGTCCAAATAAGCTATAGAAAGAAATTTAAGTTTTCATTAAATGCCATTTAAAGATTTTCCATATATGTAAATAGGGTTTATCTCAGGAAGGCAAGACATTAAAGAAAATTCAAGTAAAATAAAATTCAAATAAAATCAACATGGTTTTGGATTAAAAAGCTAAATATTATATCAGTTGAATGAATCTCTAAGTACCTATTATGTGCCAAAGGGATTTTCAACTAGACTTTCATTTGAAGGGATACATGGATAAAAATAATTAAACATGTTTTGGAAAAAAGTTGAATAATGGGTTGGGTTTGCCCTACTAGATATTAAAAAATATATATTTTAAAGTACAATTATTAAAGGTGGCACAGACACAAGAATTAACATATAAATGAATGGAGCCTGATTAACAGACCTAATATAGATCTGACATATTTAAGAACCTAATATCTGATAAGGGAAGAATCTAAAGAAATGGGGAAAAGATGAATTATTCAATAAATGGCACTGGAAAAATAGACTAGTTGGAAAAGAAAAATCAAGTTAATCTTCATAGCTTCACACTATACACCAAAATAAATTTTAGAGTAGAAAACCCAATCTTAAAAATGGCATACAAAAAAAAAACACTGTAAGAAAAAATATGGGTGAGTATTTAACTGATCCCTGAATGAGCAAGAGCTAGACATGAAAACACTGAAGAAATAAGAAAGGAAAATATTTATTATTTTGTCTACGGAAATTTTTAAACTGTACATCAGAGTATAAGCAAAATTTAGAATGTAAATGACAATCTGGAAACATATTTACAACAAATCTGACAAAGGATTAATACTACTCCCTATCTGAAAAACAGGTAAAGAATATAAACATACATTTCAAAAAAAAGAAGAAATGGCAATAAGTAGTCAGCCTAATTAGTAATCAAGGAAGTGCAAACTAAATAATGAGACGTTTTTAAATTCTTTAAATTTGCAAAGATTTTGAAAAGGCAACAATCCTCAATGCTGGCAAGAGTTCAGGGCTAGCCCTCTCTGCCCACATCCCTGCCAGTGCACTTAAAATGACAGCAACCTTTCCAGAGGGCAATTTGGTAATATGAATCATGAATAATAATATACATAATCAATGACCTAGTAATTCAGTTCCCATTCTGGATGTCCATCTAAGGAACTAAGGAAAAATGATGGCAAATATTTGAGGAGAAGGGGTTTCAAGCAGCACTTTTTATTGTGGTTCCAAACTGCAAACAGCCTAAATGTCCAACAGAAGGGGATTACATAGATAAACTTGAGATGGCTCTAAATGAAACACCAATCAGCCATTAAAATTTTTATTTTTGAGTAATTTATAATTTCATGGAAGAATGCTCACAATATGTAAAGTAAAAAATAGGATACTAACGATACATGTACTATACAAACATTAGGCTGAATCTTATGAAATTGCTGAGGCTCAACTGGTTTTTTTTTTTTTTACCTTCAGAAATATCAATTTGGTATGATCCCAAATATGGATATAATATATTTCTGGGTTGTGGGGATTATTAAGATATTTTATTTTCTTCTTTATACTGTTCTATAGTTTTTTAAATTTCTTCAATGAATATGTATTAAAATTTTAAAGCTGTATAATTATGTGAAGACCATATGAAGAACCAGCCAAAATTCAAATTTGTAATAAACCACCTCTGCTTCCTCTTGTCTGGATTTTACAGTCCTCTGCCTCGTTGATCTCTTAATCTCCATGCTCTTCATCTAGGTCTCTCTTTTAATTTATCTGCATGTTCTGTAACTAGCTCTTTGGGGTTAATCCGCCCCCAAAAGAAGCAGGGCCCTAGAAAGGGTCTGACCTGGGCTGGCAGTCCCCCTTCCTCCAGGAAGCCTTCCCAGAACAGGCATGAGAGTTATGAGATTTCTAATGCCCAGAAGTGGCCCCGTGCTTTTCAGTCAGCAGAAATACCACAGAATAGGAAAGCAGGCAGCCTCCTCACTGGGAGTTCTCCCAACTCGTGTCACACTGCCACTCCCCTAGAGTTGGACTAAGGTTCCTGCCCCGTCCCATGATAGGATCACAGATAAAAGGTAAGGACCCACAGGCTTGGGGGAAGGCAGCCAGCAGCTTCCCTCCAACAGCTCGCTGGTGAGAATGAATCCATCACCCACAGCCTGACATCTTATTGCGCTTTCTAGTCTTGCTAGACGTCTGTTGGCATCTTCATCTGCTATAGGATGAGGACCTCTTTATGACATGTCCTCTCCCAGCACTTCTTGACTGTGCCACTCACAGAGCTTCTAGGCCCCAAGGGGTGGCAAAAGGAACAGCAGACTTGGAGTTAGATAATCAGGGTTCAACTCATAGCAACTTTGGGACTTCCCTGGCAGTCCAGTGGTTAAGACGCTGTGCTCCCAATGCAGGGAGCACAGGTTTGATCCCTGATCGGGGAACTAAGATCCCACATGCCGCATGGTGTGCCACACTTCCTCAAAAAAAAAAAAAAAAACCCCAAAACCAAACCAAAAACACTTCGCAACTTTGAGGAGGTTCCTCACCCTCTCTGCCTTCAATTTCCTCAAGTGGATATTTCAATACTACCTCAGTAAGAATTAAATAAATTTAAGGTAAAGCAGTTGCCAAACTGGAAAGCCCTATACAAAAGCAAGGTATTAGTTATCATGCTTTTATTGTAAACGTTTGGGGGAGCAATTATAGATTTTACACCTTTCTGGTCTTGAATCATGCCTGTGCTTTTAGGTTCTAGCTAAAGCCCTCCCACCACTGCCACCATTACCACCGATCTCAGGAAAGAGGTAGCCCCCTGTTTGGCAACCATGATCAGAGAAAGCCTGGCTCTTCCTATCTACCTGCTGTGCTCTAGTGTCTCAGGGGTGAGGACATAACTGTGCTGACTGTAACCCTGAACTCAAGGCAGGCACTAGTCTTCAGGGACTAGATGCTGGGTAATTGTGTGGCTATGTGCCCATTCCCATTTGGGGAACACAGGGAACATGGTTCCCCATGTGGGGTGAGGACTGTGTTAGAATAAACAAAGGCACATCCTTGAATTCCTACATGTGTAATTGTCTCAGCATACCCACTAGGACAAGCAGATGACTGAAACCTGGGAGACAGTCTCATTTCTCCATGAAATGCCAGCCCCAGTAGAGTCCTGCCACCTCTTCCAACCCCTTTCTCTTCTGACAACTGAATGTATCCTCGCAACCACTAGAATGCATAAAGAAATGAGTCACCATCCCAGGAACAGGGCCAGGGCCTCCACCCTCCACATCTTCACCAGCCTCCCAGAGTAAAGCATCACTCCCAGCTCCCTCTCCCACGACCCTCATCCAGAAAAGAACTCCTAAACATGCCCAGTGGCTCTGCAAATAGCCCCTGCCAGTGGGTTTAACAGAGACAACAACCTTCCTTCTCAGAGCACTGGGCTGTGACAAAACATGCCCCTTCCTAGAGCACCGATCGGGGGCCAAGCAGAACAAGTGGAATGTCAGAGCTAGAAAGCCCTTACAGGCTGCTGGTCCTTCATTTATAGGAAGGGAAACAGATCCAGTGAGGGGAAGGCACTCAAGGTCACACGATGAGTCTAGAAACCCAATCTTAGTCCGGCATTCTCTGCTCCATACCACATGGCCTGAAGTGTACCCCCCGCTAAAGATGTGTTCACATTAAAATGCAAGGATGGGTAGATGATAATTTAGAGCTTTACTATCCAACACAGTAGCCATCAGCTACATGAGGCTATTTAAATATCAAATAATTAAACAAAATTAAAAATTCATTTCCCCAGTCACATTTGAAGCAGCTAATGGCTGTCATATTGAAGAACACAGACGGAGAACATTTCCATCATTGCAGAAAAGTTCTAGTGACAGTGCAAATCATTTAGATGGATGGATATCCTACAAAAAATTTTCCTGAGGGTAGGGTCTGTGTCAAGTGCTCCCTTGGAATGTACTGGGAATGTTCTCCATATCCCACAACCAATGACTGAATGACTGAAAGAATAGCCTATGATACAACCAACAAGAGGCTCAGTCAGCAAGGACCCCGAGTCCATGAAACACAGATTGGCCATGCAAGGGAGCCAGAGAGATGGCCTTCCTTGGTCTAAGCACAGGAGCCTAGGGAAAAAACAAGTAGCCCCTGTCTCCTCACCTCTTTTTTCAAAAAGTATGATTATTAATTTTTGAAACTTGATCAAATTTTCCCATGGGTACCAAAGCTTTCAGTTCCTAATTGCCAAGCCTCACACAGATGCCTTTGAGCCTCAGCCACTTTGGGAGGTAGCTGTGCAGGAGGCCAAGAAGCCTAAAGGAGAAGGGAAATCCTCACGTTCCCTAGTGGGAAAAAAGTCTTCACTAACCTCTCATTTTCAAGAGGCAATTTGAAACCCTGTGTGTCTGCTTACTTTGTAGTGTCCAATCAAGCCCTTCATCAAGCCAATGAAAAGCTAATTGGTCATACTGGAAATCAGGCTGCTATGCTACAGTGAGAAGCCATCCTGTCCGATGGCTTTGTAAGCCCACAGTCCAACACATCACAAGGTGAGAAGTCCCTCAAAAGACTGGTGAAGGGCTTCCCTGGTGGCGCAGTGGTTGGGAGTCCGCCTGCCGATGCAGGGGACACGGGTTCGTGCCCTGGTCTGGGAAGATCCCACATGCCGCGGAGCGGCTGGGCCCGTGAGCCATGGCCGCTAAGCCTGCGCGTCCGGAGCCTGTGCTCCGCAACGGGAGAGGCCACAACAGTGAGAGGCCCGCATAACGCAAAAAAAAAAAGACTGGTGAACATTCTGTCAAGGAGAAAGCCCCTGTGCAAACAGGCTTGACTGGTTCTGCTCTATTCAAAATCCTGAGTAAAAACCTGATTAAGAACATTTTTGCCAATTAAAAAAAATGTTTTAGAAATTTCTGGATGTACAGCCTCTAGTAAAGAAACCCTTTTTAATACAAAGGTTCATTTGTTAAAATGAGACCAAAAGAAAGAGAGATTAGCTGCCTACGGAGGTTGGGAAAAGACCAGGCCCCCTGGATATTTATTTTCTTTTATTTTAAATTGAAGTAGAGTTGACTTACCCCTGCATATTTTCACCACCTGAAGTTCCAACTATACACGAGAAAAGGAAAAGAATTACTCTGAGTTCTACTAGCTCAGTTAAGGTGATTGATAAAATTAATGTTCAGAGCTCATAAGATACTCAATGAACATTTCATTTCTTCTCTATAGGATATGAGTATATTTTTTTTAGTTCACACAACAGTGTATGATAATTTGCTTTGCTATTTCAATTTTACCATCTTTATTGGAGTATAATTGCTTTACAATGGTGTGTTAGTTTCTGCTGTATAACAAAGTGAATCAGCTATACATATACATATATCCCCGTATCTCCTTCCTCTTGCGTCTCCCTCCCACCCTCCCTATCCCACCCCTCTAGGTGGTCACAGAGCACCGAGCTGATCTCCCTGTGCTATGCAGCTGTTTCCCACTAGCTATCTATTTTACATTTGGTAGTGTATATATGTCCATGCCACTCTCTCACTTTGTCCCAGCTTACCCTTCCCCCTCCCCGTGTCCTCAAGTCCATTCACTACATCTGCGTCTTTATTCCTGTCCTGCCCTTAGGTTCGTCAGAACCTTTTTTTTTTTTAAGATTCCATATATATGTGTTAGCATACGGTATTTGTTTTTCTCTTTCTGACTTACTTCACTCTGTATGACAGACTCTAGGTCCATCCACCTCACTACAAATAACTCAACTTCATTTCTTTTTATGGCTGAGTAATATTCCATTGTATATATGTGCCACATCTTCTTTATCCATTCATCTGTCACATCCTGATTTCAGAGGGGAAAAGGGAATCTCAGAATCAATGAAATATGGGAACTAGTATTTATTGGGTACTTGTTATATTCTAGGCAATGAGCTAAGTGTTTTAGATATTATTTCATTTAACCTTAAAATAACCCTATGAGATAGAAATGTATGAAAGATCAGCATTTTACAGAGGAGAGAACTGAGGTACAGAGGGTTTACATGATCTGCGTAAGGTCACCTAACTAGTCCATAAGAAGAGGTGAGATTTGAACCGATAACTATTTCACTCCAAACTCCATCTTCTTAACCTTTTACCCTTTGAACAAGGCTGGAGCATTTGATGCAAAGTGAAAATGAGGTGTCTGATGGAGATAGGGCTGAAACACTGAAACTGTCAGAATACATAATAGGAACTTATTATGGTGAAATACTTACAACTAGAAGGGACCTTAAAGATAATGTGCCACAAGCACATACTTTATAGACAAAGAAACTAAAGCCCAGAGGGGTTATGTCATTTGTGCAAGGTTACACAGCCAGTTAGCGCCAAAGCTGGGATTCTAGAATTCTGCCGGGTAATAAGACCAAGCTTACCAATCTATAGTTGCTTGAATCTGCCAATTCCCATATTTTCACATCCTAGGCATTTCCCATTTTTATACATTGATTTCTTAGCGATCTTCCCTGTGATCACATAGGCAAGCTCCTTCCACTGAATTCCTTCAGGACTGCGATACAGAGCATTCTCAAAGCAGTGTGGGGAGGTGGACAGAGCAGGAGAGCCTGGGTTCTAATCCTTCTAGCTCTAGAAAGCCAGCAGGCTTAATGTCTCTGTGCTTTGTGGGTTCATATGTAAAATGAGGCTAGTAATGCCGACCTCATATAGAGACGATGTCTACAAAGTCCTGACGGCACGTAGTAGACGGACAATCGATGGCAGTTGTTTTGGCTATGACTGTTGCCATAGCTTGGTGCTTTTACTATGCCCTCACCTTTCTTGCCATCAGTTCTTATATGGATCATCTATTTTGCATTTTCCAATCTTAATTACATCCTCTTGGCCAGAAACAGTAGAAGCAGGATGACAGGTTTGACCCTTGCCTTCCCCATCTCCCTTTAAGATAAACCAACTTTTCCAAGAAGAAAACTAAAACCCTCCTCTCTCTTTACTGATCCTAAGCTTGTCTCCTGATGGCTTTAATCCAGTTATCTGCCCTCCCTTTAATTTTTTACATAAGGCCTTTAAACATCAAGCTCCTTGAAGAAGTCCCTTTCCTTTCATAATTCATGCTGCTCGTCTTAAAGTGAAGGCTAACCCCTTTCCAAGGGGTGGGCAGCCCTCAAGACTTCACAGCCACTTGAAGCTCAAGTTCAAAGCAATTTATGTTCAACTTTCCAACCACTGGGAGTTGAGTGCCAGTACAGGAAAAGTCCCTTCCTACCTTTTCAGGGATCTTTGTGTTTCTAGTTACATACATGTGAGAAGACAATGTGTGATAATTATGTCGCAGGCTGCCAGGAAGCTAGGGCGGACCCTCAAGCTGGGAAGTGGAAAGTGCCAAAGAAGCTGAGTAACCAGGATGTGGGCTGACTTAACAGTCCCACTTTCCACTGTAAAGGCACCTAACTGGGGGGAAGGCACGGGCCCAGCCCCACAGTTAGCCACTCTGTGGAAATCCCAGCTGGTGAAACCAGCAGGCATAAGCAAGGCACCTCCACCCCCCTGGGTGACAGCGTACCTCACAAAACACAGGCTTTGTAAATCAAGCATCACAAGAGCCCAAATTTCAGCTCCTGCCTTTGCAAGCCCTGCCGGGCTGTTATTTTGTTCTTGGTGCTTTTGTAGGACTTTGCAGTAAATTTTTGCTACCACTGATTAAAGTAGAGGCAATTTGAAACCCTGTGTGTCTGCTTACTTTGTAGTGTCCAATCAAGCCCTTCATCAAGCCAATGAAAAGCTAATTGGTCGTACTGGAAATCAGGCTGCTATGCTACAGTGAGAAGCCATCCTGTCCACCTAGGGGTGAATGCCCTAAGTGCCTTTCATACCTGATGTTGTTTAAGTCTCACAACTACCCTATGGAATATATATATATATATATTATTTCCACATTTTATGGACGAAAACTAAAGATTAGAGAGATCAAATAATTTACCCAAAGTTACAGGGCTAGGAAAGGATGAAATCAGGATTTGAACTCAGGTCTATCCCATTCCAAAACCTGTGTACAAACCCTCGTGCCATATGGATCTATCTCATCTAGTTCCCAAGTACCCTGGTCAAGGCACATCTGGAGCGTCAATCCCTTTAGGGTTGCGATGTAGCCATGTTTGGGGCAGCCCCAGACACACAGTTGGATGTGTCTGGGATGGGCCTTCAGTGCCTGAGTTTCTGTGGAGTCAGAGGACAGCCAGACTGCTGAGCTTCTGCCTCAGTTTCCTGCTGAGCACTGCAGTTAGTCCCCTGAAGCTAGCACTGAGCTCTGAAACCCCACCTGACCAGTTAGGACCTTGCTCATCCTTTGCCATGCCCCTCTCCTAGAGCAGGCTGCAGGGAAGTGTCTTAGTTCCGTGCCCCCAAGTCAGTGTCTGAGGGCCTGCCAAGAATGGATGGATGGCCCCACAGTGTCGGACCACAGACTACCCTGACCCTGAGGGTAGTCTCTGTTGACACCCGCTCTCAGGATTGCCCTAATATCCCTCCCCCACCGTGGATGGTGGATGGTGATGCTGGCCTGAAGGAAACTTTCTTTTGCGATGTTCCACTGGCTCCCGTGTATTTCACTGCTGACTGTTTGCCTCTTCCAGGCGAGCCCAGCAGTCCCCGAGCACTCAGCCAGACATTCTGCCAACCCTTTCAAAAGGACCAATGCCAATCTTGATCTGAAGTGGGAAGGCAGTTTTCTTCATGGAAGCAAGTGACTAAAACAACCCATAAAAGACTGTCTGAAGCATTTTAGTCAACAATTGGCTAAATTAAAATGAGAATTCCCATGAACCTCCCCACCCCATTGACTGTTAATGACATGGTAAGTATAAACACAACAGCAAATATTATCACCAACTTCAAGTGTTAACTTGAAACCAGATAGTACAGTCAGTAAAACACTCCAGTCCTGGGAAGTTCAGGAACTCGCATAATACGGTAAATCCAGCAACTGTAAATCCAACTTAGAGGAAATCTGTGTCTGACTGTGGGAATGTGCTATACTACCCAGGAAACCCTAGAGCCTAAGCATAAGAAGTCTCCTGTGGTGACTTGGGTTGTCCGATATCCATGGTGGCAACTGTTTCCACCAAGCCACGTACGGTTGGGCCAAAGACTGGCTGGTTGCTCACCAAGCCCACTCCCTCTTCTGAAGGCAACAACTCTTTTATCTCCCAGCTGCTCTTGCAGTTCAGAGCAGTCACATGACTGAGCTCTAGCGAATGAAATGTGGGCAGAAGTGTTATATGCCACTTCCAGGACTGGCCCCTGAAATCGTCCCACACGTGTGTCCTCCACACTCTCTCTGCCCTCTTCTGAAGGCTGAATGCAGAGGTTCCATTAGAGGACTCCAAGGTATGGCAGAGTCACTGAACAGAAGTGGAACATCTGGAGTAGACCGTGACATGAGCAAGAAATAAGCTTCTGTTACATCACGCCTGGTGTTTGCAGATTATTACAGTAGTTAACCTATGCTGGCCCATTAGCAGAGAGCAATGTTGACATCGCTGACATAATTTTGGGTGAAATATCATGATGGTAAACTGTGCAGGCTGAAGAAATTACTTTCTCTCTGCATTCCAAAATTTGTCTAGTGTTAATGTGTAAAGGGTGGACAGGTCTCTTTCAGAATCAAGAAGGATATGGCAGTGATGTGGGTACCAAAACTGTGGGAGAACTTCAAAGAGAAGGAGAACAATTAACATAGAAAAGGGGGAAATTCGGGAGGACTTAGAACTATTAGGACTTAGTAGTTAGCTGGGCTCTCCATCCTCCTCCCTGAAAGAGCTGATCCATTCCCACGCCTCTGACAAACACATGTGAAAGTACCAGGTACATTTCAGAGATCAATATTAACACAAAGCACTATTACCATTCTGATTCCCAGATCTAAATCCTTGGTCTTGTCTCTCACCCAGCCTAGCTCCACCTGCATGGGCAACCACCAGCACGTGTTTCCATTTAGATGCAAAGTTCAAATCTTCCTCTGTTCTCAACTCTGTGTCTCTATCCTGCCACAGGTGGGAATAATCATTTGCTTCACACCTAACATATGTCATATACATATATAATAATTGTAATATATGTTATTATATATGTATATTATGATTATAGTAATTACCTTATTAAATCCTCTCATATTCTTTCCCAAGATATATGTCATTACCTTATTTCACGGGTGTGGAAACTGAGACTCATAGAAGTCAAACGATTTGGCCAAGTTCACACAACTGGTAACTAGAACTGTAAGAATGATTTTCATTTATGTAAAACCTATAACTGACGAGAGTGCGTCCTTAAACAGCTAAATACACCTGGTGGTGCTGGACCCTGCTGCTCTGGCTCTCAAGAGTCAACAGTAATTGTCCGGATTTTCCTCAGCTCGCCATGAAACAGGTTGGTAGCTTGAAATCTGCCACAGATAGGAGTATTTACACAATGGAAATCAGCAAATGCTACAAATGCTATACTCAGGGCTTTCATTCCTCCTTGGAAACATTTACCATCACTAACTACACCTTTCTGTTGGGACCGATATGGCAAGGCAACACTGTTGCTCTGTTGAGGTTTCAGGAATAAGGAGTAGAAGGAAAAAGTGCCTTACAGCAGACTTTGCAAACAAAAACTTAACAAAAGTAAAGGCAAATGTTACAAAGACACAAAGGAATGAGGAAGAAGTATGGGTCCCTCAACCTGGCTCAAGCTTCTGACACTTCCATAAGAGCTCTCCTAACAAACTGGTAAGAAACAGTTAGGAAGAACACCACCAGTTTAGGAGGGGAGGCAGTTAAATTCTGGGGCAATGTGGAGAAATGCTATGGAACGAAAGATCTCAGAGATTTAGTTTTGAACTAAGGGGTGAGGGAGGCATTACAAGCCTCTTGAGGTCACTTCTGAAACAGGGATTATTTTTTAAAAAATGTTTAACCCCAAAACCTGTAATTAGCACATTAATGCACAGATAATCCAAAGCAAAAGATAAAAATCACATGATGCTTTCCAAAGCCAAAGATAAATGACTGGAATGTTTTCTTTGATCAGCTGTACACAGTTTACCTCCTGTAATCCAAGTACATCTTAATTAGATGAGCATGTGCATACACAATATTTGGGGAAAGGAGGATAGAAGCTTATAGAGTGGTTAGGGGCAGTCAGCCTGCATTCACTTCTTTCTTACGTAAGCACTCCCCCTGTGGAAAATAATCCCCATGTGAAAAATAAAGAAATTGGTGCTTTTATTTGTGGCCTACAGCAGTTGTTTCCAAACCTGGCTTACCATCAAATTTGGTTGAAAAAAATTTCTAAATATAGTTACTGGTGTCTAGATTTAGATTCAATGAGTGTAAGAAACTGTGTGTTTGCCAGAACTGAACCGAAAGACGCATAAAAGCATAACATCAAAACAATAATTATTATTAAAGGATTAAAGGATCCTAAGAAGAAAACTAAATAAGGTTGACCAACCAACCCAAGTACAGCCAGGGAGGGGATAAACACTTTGGGCAGAGGGTCTGAAGGGGACTACAGTTTTTGAAGAGGTTACACCCAGATCTAGCAGGACTCTGAATATAAGGGAGGAAGACTAATTGCCACTAATTTATTAGCTATGTTTGGAGGGTGAGTGACAATCACCCTCAGAATCCTCGTCTGTGAAATGGGGAGAGTCACGCCAAAACTGCTAGGCAGTTGGAGAATGGAAAGCACGTACCACAGTTCCTGGCACAGAGGACATCATTGTCAGTTACTGCTCTATTATTATTTTCTCTTTTTGACCCTGCTTTGGGAACATTATCCCATGCCAAAGCACAGAAAGCTACAGAAGCTGCTGCCTGGTGCCTCCAACCTCCTTCTCCTGCAGCAGCCTACAGCGGGCTCACAGTGTCTTCTGAGGATGACAGAGAAGGCTCATCACTGCACCCGGTCAAAAATCAAGAGAGTGGTTTTCACTCGGCTCTGCCCTCAACTCGCTACGTGACCTTGAACAAGACTTCTGCTTCTTTTTGGTCTTAATTTTGAATCCTGACAAATGGGCACTATCAAAAAGAACCTGTCCTGGCCAGAAAGCTCTAATGAAGAGCCCAGGAGAATGGGTTAATGTGAAGCTTCAGACAGCTCAGGGATAACGAGCCAGTCTGTTGCTGTCCCCGGGAACTTTCCCTCCCTCCTGGGTCAGGGAGATGGTTGGCACTCCCAAACTGCTGCACTGAGCTTCTGCTAATTGGAGACTTGATGACAGATGACACCAAGTTTCTGGGAAACAAAATGATCTCTCCAGCCCCAGAGCTCTGCAGTGAGGAGGAGGGAAGATGGGAAACTTCCCCTGAGCTGCAACCAAGGCTCCTGGGGGCAGCACATAAAACATTAATGGGACTCGAGCCACCACCAGGACATGTCAGGGAGTACAGGAAACAGGCTAAGCTGAGAGTGGAGCCTGCCAGCTGGCACAACACCCTGGGAACAAGCCAGGGCCAGCCAGGAGCAGCAGGACAGCCATGGAGGACCACAGCAGCATGAGAGCGCCAGAGACTCCTGAAGTGTCTCGGGAATTAAGGGAAGGGCACTTTGTTCTCCACCAGAGAGGAAAAGAGGTGTGTCCTGAAGAAAAGGTAAGAAAGCAAAATTAGGAGGGAAGGACCCCAGTTGTATCTGTTGTGAGAGATCATCACAGGAGAGACAAACAATGGCCGTACACTGGAGAAGGCAGGCTTGGGAAGAGGGGAAGGGTGGAGGAGTCTGTGAAAATGCAGCCTGAAAAAAAGTGAAGGAAAGAGACCAGGAGAAGGAGGGAGGGTTCAAAAAAATTAGGTTACCCAAACCCTCATTAAAGGAGTAGGGTGGAATGACTGCCACTTATCAACCCAGAGAGATTTTCTAAATCACTTCCATGTAAATGAAGTACACCAAACATATGGGATTTCACACTTCCAGTGTGAGCTAGCTCTGTGTGAACACATCATGTTTTCTCCACTCCCCCAATCCCCAGGGAGGAGGTGAGAGTGATAATGTGACAGGAAATGCCCACGGCCCCAGCTTGCTGATTGGATGATCCTCATTTCCATCAGCTCCTGGTCACAGTTCCAAGGCCCAAGTCTAACTGCAGAAAAGGAGATAGCCCAGGTAAAAACCACTTCTTCCCAAGATGGGAGCCACATCATTGGATGCATTTATGGATTTAATTCATGCATTTAATTCATGGATGCATTTATGGATTTAATTCATATCGAATTAATTTACATGTCCTTAAAAGTTAAACATTCTCCAAAAGTAAAGATTCCCAAGTCTATCACTTGTTTATGTTCGATGTCCTCCATCAGATCTGGAGTTCCCAAGGGCAGCTCTACACTTCTCCCTTCCCACCAGGAGCTTTGGAAGAACAGAAATCACACCCACCAACCTATACTGACCCCAACAGAGCCTACACCAGGACTTTGTAAATACTTTTTTGATGAGGATGGCATTTTAAATCCTTGTTATTCCCTAAGGATTCTTCTCCAGGAAGAGAAAAGTTCTGAAAACTAGTAATGTCTGTTAAAAAAGAAAGCACACAAGACTCCAGTCTTCCATGGGGAGTGCCAAGACCTGGAGTGACCAGGAGCTCAGCCAGCGGGAGTCAAGGAAAGCCATTGTTCTTCCTGCTATAAAGGATGGCCTGTACCACACAATGTCTCCACCACCCTCTGAGCCCCAGTTCAGCTGGGACTTCCCAGACCTCACAATCCTGCATTGGTTAGGATTGTGTTTGGCTGAGAGTAACAGAAAGCCGTACTATAATGGCTTAAAAAAGTAAAGTGCTTATATATCTCAAGCAACAAGAACGCTGGGGCTGGCAATCTGGAGCTGCTTCAATGGTGGCTATCTTCTTGATCCACCACCTTTGCACATGGCTTTTGTCTCTTGGTCACAAGATGGCTGCAAGACCTCCTGGCATCTTGGCCCCATTCCAGGATGGAAGAAGGGTAAAAAGCAAACAGCTTTCTCTTTGGGTGTTTTTATCTTTACTTGAGAAGAGAAGGCCTTCCCATTGACTTGTACCTACATATCAATAGAATCATGTTACATGGGCTTCCTTAATGGCAAGGGAAGCTGGAAATGTAAGTATTTCACTCTCCACCCTTTATAATAAAGGAAGAAAAGGGAGTAGATCTTTGGAATGGATGTTAAGTACACCAGCCTGTAGTATCTGTGCCATACATACAGATTCTCAAATCAAAAGGACACTCACACCCTCCCAAGAGGGATGATGTAGGGTGCCTCTGGATTGTCTACTCTCTCAAATGTGAAGGGCTGTGAAAAAATTTACCCCAGTCTCAGAAAAGCCTCTCGGGCTCCCAAATGTGCCCCCCTCCCATTGAACATACTGAGTCACGTTTACATGCATTCTCTCATGTATTCCTCACTACAATTCCCTAAGGCACAGGTAACATATCCCACTTTTATAGATAAAGAAGGAGAGGCTAATGCCAAAGGTCCCATGGCTTATAAGTGGCAGGACCAGATTCTGAACCCAGATTTCTAGTCTCAAATCAGTGCTTTCTTCTTTATACCATTGGTCACTCTTACACTGCATGCCTGACTGTTTCTGCTACTGCTGCAATCCACCACTTTTCCTGTTTATGATGATTCTTTCCCTATTTAAAATTGAGATTAATGCAAAAGGAGAAGATAGATGCCGCCATGGGGAATCTGGCAAATACCATAAAAGGTTGAAAAAGATGAGGAACCTCTCACTCTTGCCAATAGAACATGCATCTCGCTCTCCCGAAGCTCACCCAAAAGAGGTTCTAAAAAACCAAATCCAAGAATAGAAGATGGCTTCCAGGGGTCACCCACTCCATAGCACTCACTCCACCACCCTCAAACTGCAGGGACAGACCCTGGAGTTCCCTGGCACGTCTGCGACTACTCCCCTGCTACAGGTTGCCGCACAGGCTTGGCATTGCTCAGGCTGACCATGTACTGCTCCAGCAGAACACTTCTATCCCTGCATGGTAATTGCCTGGCCACTGTTCTGACTCCCACACAAGACCCTTCACTCCTTAAGAAAAAAGGACTGTGTCTAATTCGATACTGCATCCCCAGCATCTAGCATGATGCCTGGCACATGGTAAGTTCTTAATAAAAGATATTCAAATAAATAATGCAAAACATCGATTCTTCTTACTATAGTAGCTGTACATTGCTTTTTGCCCTCTCCAGAGTGGAAACAGAAAACAGCTAGTCACTCTGGTGGGTGCCCAATTAGGACTCCACAGATCCCAGGGAGGGTAGAATTTGAGCCATTTAGCACAAATCTCTTAGGATGCAAGACCCAAGGAGGCTGAAATCTACAGCACTGGGGGTGATGTTTCTGCATTTCTGAGGTGGGTGAGGGGTGTAAGAAGGAGAGGGAAATGAGCTCTGAACTTCTAACAGGCAGGACTCTTGGTGCAAGGAAAGCAGAGGCGAAGGCAAATGGGAAGAAGGCAAATGGGAAGCAGCAAGAGTGAATGCCAGACACTATCTGGGCCACCCCCACCCCATTCAGGGAATCAGTGCAGCAGCCACACAGGCAGCCTGGACTCGACTTCAAAGTCCCCCTGCCTCTGGCCTCTCAGGCCTTTTCTTAGCTTCCTTAAGTCCATTCTACTGCCCTGCCCTGACCCCTGGTACCTTGCCCCTGACTCTCCTACCTGATCCATCACACTTCCACAGACTCCCTGAGTCTACCTGAAGCCCCGAGGTCCATTCCCAGGCCCTGCGCACTGCAGCCCACAGCCACTGTTGATGGAGGAAGAGGATGCAGAAGCCAAAGGTGCCCTGTAAAGCAGCGGTTCCTAGCCTTTCTGGAGTCAGTGACCCCTTTGAGAATCTGATGAACGCCACAGACTTTTGTCCCAGCCACAAATGCACATAAGCATACAACCACAAAATTTCCATGCAATTTTAGGGGCTGGATAGACTTCTGAAAAAGCCCACTCATGGGCCCACCAGGGACCTTGACCCTGGTCCAAGGTCAATCACAACTTTTGTTTTAGAGCCATGGCGCTCCCTGAGAGAAGCCCCAAGTGGCCCAGCCAGGCCACTCTCAGCTTGTCCTTCCCACAGGGAAGCTTTTGGAACAGTGAGAACACAAATTGTCTCTTTGATCCCTCCCACTCAGAAGCTTTTAATGAAAAAAACACTGCGCGCTTACTGCGTGACAAGCTGTGGGAAGCCAAAGGACTTGACATACATTTTCTGGAAATCTAATCTTCACAATAAACTTGTGAAGCAGGTATTCTCCCCTTTCAGATGAGGAAATCAGGCTTAAAGAAGTTAAGGAATCAACTGTGATCGCACAAATGCATAGTGGGCTATGGAGTGTGGAGTCAAACCCCGCCTTGTCCGGGACCCATGCCTGCCCTTGTGCGCTTCACACTCTAGACAGTTCCCAAGCCTAGGTTAGCTTTAGGAGTAAGCCAAGGAAAGCTCCCCTGGCCACCCAAAATCTACCCCTGTCTACATGCTGCACGAAGCCTTTAATTCCACAATCAGAAATCTAGCTAAAAAGAGAAGTAATGCTTCATGGTTATGCGTCCATTTCTCTGGCTCTATATAAATGTGGCATTGTTGTTTGGACAGTTCATGGAGCTGTCACCTGAGTCACTGAGTGTGAGCCAGAAGAGAGGGGTAGGGAGCACTCCAGTAAGAAATAGTGGAAAAGCAGCTGAAGACGGGTCGGGGGACTTGCTGGGGAGCATCTCTGAAGATGCAATGAAGAAAACTAGCTGGCAGAGGGGAAGGAACATTCCCAGATAAACTGTATAGCAAGAAAAAAAGATAAATTCCCTCCTATGAACAACAAACACTGCAGGGGCTCAGGGTCAGAGCAGGGGATGAGCCCTACCCTGTCAGGTACCTGCTGGAGGGCTGGGGGCTGGAAATGGCCTTTAGAATGGACTATCTTCACATGCTGGTCAAGCAAGATCTGAGGCTAGGCTGGAGAGTAAGCCCAGCAAAGAACACCCAGGAAAGATGTCACCCATAGCCGGAAGAGTGCCACAGCTTGGGAGGGACAGGGTTCAGGAGTCAAGGTATGGTTTGAAAGAGTCTGGAATCCAGGAGACAAGATCAAGTGAAAGTGGTTTGGGAGCAAACGAGGGGACAGGAGAAGACAGCTCTCCGGGTGTCTGTTTATAACCGGCACCCAGGGATGATTTTAGTGACCAGAGGCGAGGGCTTGGTAAGCAAGAGGGCTGGTCTTGATTAAAGCACCTGAGGAAGGTGGGGCCCTTCCCCCCAGCATCATGGATGTTCAGGAAACCAAATAAAAAATTATAACACAGAATGCAAATAAAAAGCTTAACCTGTTATAAAGTCTGCAGGATACCATGTTCTTCGGATATACTAGAATGATATAAAGCAAATCTCGTCAACAACATCATTATGGATGGATGCAAAGACTAAACAAGGGTTTAGAATTTTTAAGTTAAAATAATCCTAAATGTTTAATAAGAATGCAGTTAAATAAATCATGGTATCAGTATAATTATTAGGTGTGTGGGTTCTGAAATCAGAATGCTCTACTCAAGAACTGTGTGTGACCTTTTGAAAATTATTTAAATTCCTTAAGCCTCTATTTCCTTACCTGTAAATGGGCATAATTACAGTAACTGCCTCCTGGTATTATTATTTAGCAGAGTGCTTGGTATATTCCTAGATCACTATATAGCAAGAAATCGTTCCATAAATGTTAGCTAGCAGTTGTGTTGTCATTATCAAGATGTATTCATAATATAGAATACTATTGAGCCATTAAAAATAATTTGTAGAAATATGATATCGAAAGATGTTTACAAACAATTTGGGGTTTTAAGAAACAGATTATAAAGCATGCATGCTTTATTTTTGTTATTCATACATTTATATAGTTATGTTTATATATATGTTTTATACGCACATGTAGTTTTAAAAATTGAAGTATAGTTGATTTACAATGTTGTGTTAGTTTCAATATGTATGTATTTAAATGATTAAGAGAATGAGATAAAGATTCAGAAATGAATAGCCAAGGAGAACAGGAAAGCACTTTTGCCCTCAGAAATGAAGAAAAGAAAGGCCAACTTCAATACAGCCGGAAAAAGCTCTAAGGGAGTGTGCTGCTGAGGACTTTCTTTGATGAGAGCTTACAGAAGATTCCTGGCTGGCAGTGCTGCCCCCGTCCCCTGCACTGCCCTTCTTCTCTCCTGTCCTCAGTCCGTGAACTGGGATGTAGATCTCTCCAATCTTAGAAACAGGCAACAGCAGCTTCATTATTATCAGCACGACCGATAACAACAGCAACACCTCTCATGGGAGGAGCACCTCACCTTTTCTCAGAGCACTTCACACACCCAACTGGCTCTAAAAAAACCTTCACCTGAGCACTGACCCTGAGCAGGACCCCACCTACAGCTTGTCCCAGTCTGAGATGCACAACCTCCTCTGGGCCAGGAATTAAATGAGTAAATCAGGGATGCTCACTCAGGCCACACAGACTGGGAGAGAACCATGTACGTTGTGCAGACATCACTGAGGGTTCTTGGCTAAGACCAGTGGAGTCATGGAAAACACTCCACCCCCTTTCCCATTCATTCCCAGTATTCAGAGTGGACAGTTGGAGAAAGAGTTTCATGCCCTGAGGACAAAGCTGGCAAATGAAAGAAAGGTCCCCAGTTCCCTCCCTCTGGGCTCTAGGGAGCTCTGCCTCTTCCCAGGGCAAAAGAGCAATTTTGTTGAGAACCAAAATAATTATAGGAGTGCACTGAGTGCAGGGGAGTTTGATGCGACTGCCTGAAATTAGGTTTCTGGCAGGTAGGCAGGCCTTTTCAGGTTTCAGCAGCTGTCCTTTTGTGCAGAAGTGTGGACAAAGCATCCCACGCTCGCTGCTAAACTCGGGAGTCAAGAGGTAGCTGAGAGTGAAGGCAAAGACAGGGGCTCTTGTGGAGCCAATTCTGTGCCCAGGAATAAGCATCCAAGGGCAGTGACGCACTGAGGCTCTGTATTTTAAGACCTCCTTATAAAAGAAGATATTTTTTATATGCTGTTATAAATTAATCTTTAAGATATTTTATTAAGTGAAAAAAGTAAGATTTAAAAAAACCCTGTGTATAATATACTACCTTATAATTGAAAAAGGAGGGATAAGAATGCATATATATACATGTATATATCCATACATATATATTTACATATAATAAAGATACATATTTATATATAATAATCCCAAACCTAACAAAAATCACTCAAGTGGGAAAGAAGAAAGAGAATGGAGAAGATAGAGAAGGTAGACTTCTCTGAATATACTTTGCTTTGTAGCTACAATTTAGAAACCAACTGAGTGTTTTATCAAATTATAAAACAAAATTAAATTTAATAAGCAATTCCTAAAAAGAAAACCAAAATGAATGAGTGAACCCAACCAGGTATCAAATTGATGGCATAACCACACTGAGGAGAATGATTTCAAATGGCTTTAAACTCTAATTTGTCTATACATCCCTAGAGAATTATACCCTAAAAACAAAACAACAGAACTCTGAATGAAATATTTTTAAAATATTTTTTCCTAATGTAACCCTTCTTCACCACCAAGCTCACTCCTACTAACTCCTCTACAAATAGAATCCAATTTGACTTTCATTCTGGAATTTCTTTAACATGCAATTTCTAGCATTTCCAAAAGAGAGACAGAAAACTAAATGGAAAAATAGCAATCTTTAATAGTCCTACCAGCCAGCGATAACCCCTCTTTAACCTTTGGTATATTTCCTTCCAGTCTTTATTTTCCTTTTTTCTTTAATATAGTTTCTCCAGTATTTTTATGCACTTTATACATAGTTGAGCTCACACAGTATATCTATTTTTGCATCCTATCTCTTTTAGCTTGACATTTTATCATAAGCATTTTTCCATTTCTTTAGAATTCTTCATAAGCACCACTTTTAACTTGTGAAAAGAGCCAAAAAGGTACAACTAGGGAGAATTCTGACTTTTGAAATTCTGTACTCCAGAAAGAGGGTGCCAACCAGAGTCTGCATCAAGCTCATTGTTCACTAGTGCTTGCAGTGCCCATGGCATAGTGGGAAAAGTGAGAGAAAATGATCCAGGAGCAGGGACTGGTTCGGAAGCCATGAAGTCACATATGAAGCAATTAGAGAGAAATAGAGTAAAAAAAAAAATCCGATGCTAGGTAGAATACTTCAGACTATGAGTGTAATAAAAGAGCAGAGGAAGGAGGGATCAATATAAGCTGGACTGGTCCCCCAAAGTCTCTTCCAGTGATGCCATTGGAAGAGTGAGTCACATGGGCATGGTTCAGGTAGGTCTGGAGGAAAGGGAAGGAGCTCCAGGGCAAGGAGGGTACAGATTAAGGGCTTTGGAGTCAGGCAGACCTGGCTCTAGTCCTGGCTCCATCATCGTCATCGCTACTAGCTGTGTGATGATAGGCAAATTAGGCACCGCTTAGGCTCTAGTTTCTTGGTGGTCATGATGCTACTATCTACTTCTTGGAATGAAAGGCAGTATTCAAAAGAGTTACATCCTGGGCTTCCCTGGTGGCGCAGTGGCTGAGAGTCCGCTTGCCGATGCAGGGGACACAGGTTCGTGCCCCGGTCTGGGAAGATCCCACATGCTGCAGAGCCGCTAGGCCCGTGAGCCATGGCCTCTGGGCCTGCGCGTCCGGAGTCTGTGCTCCGCAACGGGAGAGGCCACAACAGTGAGAGGCCCACACACCGCAAAAAAAAAAAAAAAAAAAAAAGAAGCTGAAGGTAAATATAATTAAGGGACTAATTGGAGCACTAGACACCAATTTCTGTCAGAACCAGCCATGCTGAAGGGATAATGACTAACTAAGGCAGCTTTTGCCCTGAAGGAAAATCTTTTCAGAAATGTTTTCCCTACAGAGTTTTTCTCCTCCAACACCCTGACCCCTCAGGACTGTTTTCTTACTGTCCTGAAGGTCCACATCCTCCAATCCCCTGTCTATACAGTAGAATCAGTTTATCTAGAGACCTTGTAAAACCTGCAAATTCCTGCTCCACCACAGACCTATGGAGTCAGAGTCTCTGGAGGTGGGGTCCTACAATCTGCATTTGAAGCAAGTGCCCAGGTGATTCTTAGGTATGTGGGCTCAATCCTGGCTGTACCTGAAAATACGATGCCAGGGCTCCAGGCCAAAGATCCTCATTAATTTCTCTGAAACGGGGCCTGGGCGTGGGGTTTTTTTTTTTTTTTTAATGCTTTCTTAGGAGATTCCATTTGCAGTCAGGGTTCAAACCCCCCCAGTTTATTTACCCTATTAGGAACAGGAACCAGGTGAAAATGCATATATTGGAGAGTCTTCTCCAATATTCCTCTGCTCCAACCTCCCAATTGCCCTTCAACAAACTCATTTAGTTCTTCTCCCTTCAAATATAAATGTGAAGAACTGCTCCCACTTGTAACTCACTAATAAATCACTAACCATAGAGATCTACCCCCACAATGTAGAGTTAATTGGCCCGTTCCCTTTCTTTCCCTCCACCTTGGAGGTCCGATTAATCCATTTACAGTTCATCTATCCATCTATCCCCCATAAGCCTTGCTAAAGACGTCTTCGGCAACCACTGGGTTCCTCCTGGCTTATTACTCCACCATTCATGGTCAGTTCTCCATGCCTCCCTCCCTCGGCCCCCATCCCTCAACACCCAAATCTTCAGGGGAACAGAAGCCGGGGGAAGACGCCCCTTCATACTGGAGGCCTGGGAACATTTGCTAACGAAGTGGAGTCTGAATAGCTGCTAAAGATCCTTGCCTCTCCTGCCCCACACATTCCCTGTGTCTGGATGGGTGACCAGGGTGCCACCGAAGCCTCTATTTAGATACTAAATTCAGCAGATCTGACGTGGAAGCCCTGCCTCCCTCTCACTAGGCTCTTGAGGGCACCACTTAACAGGAGGGTTACTTGGGTATCTATAAACATAAGACATTTACTTCATTATGGGGAGAAGAGAGGAGAGTAATAGAGAGCTTCCATTCCACATGCATTAAAGACAGCGTACTCCACGTGCTCCATTCCTGTCCCACTTGCTGTGCCTTTTAGGAAGGTATCCCCCACCCCACCAAGATGAGATCCGGACAGCACGGCCAAGTCATCAAGATCCACTGATATAGTACGCCTCTAGCATTCCTGCCGGCATCATTCCCCTCTTCTGCCATGGCCCCTCCCAGAAGAAAAACTACCCCCTCACTCACCACAGTCACCTCCATCAAAACTCCCACTGGGGAGGAATCTGATACACTCAGGCATGGAGCACTGGTAAGGCATGGCCAGGGAAACATCTTACATCAAAGGAATGTGTCACTTTAATGGTCGAAATGTGGACTAGGTTGAGCTGGAGAAAGAGATTCTCTAAGGGGACAGTGGGAGGGTTTTTATTCCTGGGAAAAAGGAACAAGTTTATTAGTCTCAGCCCCCGCCTAATGGAGATATAAACTGGGGGAAGTTATCGGAAATCTCAGCATTTCATTCAGTAAACAACTGGGCGCCTACTTGCAGCAGGCTCTGGTTGGGCGCCGTGTGGATTCAGTGATGGATGAGACACGTCCTCTCCCTCCAGAGCCTACCATAAAAGGCAATCACACATGAAGAAGACACTTAGAAGATATAAGAATGGCCAATAATCCACGAAAAGATGTTCAACATCACCATCATTACGGAAACACAAATCAAAACTACAAAGAGATTCTACCTCATGCTCGTTAGGATGGCTACTATAAAACAAAACAAAAACAGAAAATAGCAAATGTTGGCAAGGATCTGGAGAGATTGGAACCCTTGTGCACTGTTGGTGAGAAGGTAAAATGGTGCAGCTGCTGTGGTAAATAGTATGGCAATTCCCCAAAAAATTAAAAATAGAATTACCATATGGTGCAGCAATTCCACTCCTTGGTATATACCCAAAAGAACTGAAAGCAGGGTCTTGAAGAGATATTGGTACCCCCATGCTCATAGCAGCCTTACTCACAGTAGCTGAAATGTGGAAGCAACCCAAGTGTCCATTGACAGACGAATGAATAAATAAAATGTGGTGCATACATACTAGCCTATTATTTGGCCCTAAAAAGAAAGGAAATTCTGACATATGCTACAACACAGATGAAACTTGAGGACATTATGCTAAGTGAAATAAGTTAGTCACAAAAAAACAAATACTCTATGATTCCACTTTTTTTAGGTATCTAGACTAAGCAAAAGAATAGAGAAAGAAAGTGGAAAGGTGGTTGCCAGGGGCTGGGGAGGAAACAATAGGGAGTTACTGTTTAACGGTACCTTGATGACACCTTGATCACAGCTTCATGAGAGGCCATGAGGCAAAGGACCTAGTAAGTTGTGCCTGGGCCCCTGACCCACAGAAACTGTAGATGATAAATGTGTGTTATTTTAAGCCATTAAGTTTTAATTTGTTACACAGATAACTAATACACTACTTAAGTCCTCTCTCTAGCCCCCAAATATTTGCCACTCTATTGTTTTGGCTTCTGACCAATTAATATATCTTCCAATAACCACATTTGTGTTTAATTCCCTTAGGATAATTTTATCTTGTATATAATTTTCATCAGATTGACATTTCCTACTGCAAAAGGATGCAATCACTATAAAGGCACTCCTGGGCTCCTAACAGCCAATGTGGAAACATCCAGACTTAGGTTGGTAACAAGATTCTCATCCCTGATCGGCCACAAGGCCACTGTACCCTGTTCCTAAAATACTTGAGGACACTCACTCTCCCACCTGACTTGGTTTCCCTTTTCTACTGTCTCCTTTCTTCCCCATCAGAGAAAAGATGTTGTTCTCCTATAAACCTAAGAGGAGTCACTTTCCACTACAAACTGTATTTTCACAGCACATACGTATCATCCTAGGCTTGTCTCTCTTCTTTATTTCTGATTCTTTCCAAACCACCTCAGGAAAAGATTTCCTTCTCTTTTCCTTCCTCTACTTTCTCCTCCCTGCTTTGTTTGATTTTGAGCCAAAAATAATCCTAATGATAGCTAATAAGTGCAAGATCAGTGCCAGGGATTTACACCTATATCAGGAAAAAGGCAGAACCATGCATTTTGAAGTAAATTAGAGCTAATAACCAAAGCCAGCGACCCTAAAGCCCTGGAAAGCACCCCCCAAATCAACATCAGAGCCTCTACAAAAGCTTCAACCACGCATCTCATCATCATCTAATTTAACTTAACCTACTTTTGACCATAAGCACCTTTCCAGAAAAAATAAAATAGGACTCCCCTTTGCTGAGGTTTTTGCTACGCGTACTATCAAAACAATGTTGTTCTCTACTTTTTTTTTTTAATTGCAAATGTATGATATGTGGTGAGTTATTTTGCATTTAGCCTGAGAATGTTTAACCATTACGCATGTGTTTTTTAGAAGAGTACAAGACTAGTGCTGACACCTGACCTATCAATGATTTTTGAGACATAGCCCACTTGTAAGCTGGGGTCACAGACACCTGTATGTAGAGTGTGAATGGTGCTGTTCATTTAGGAAGTGAGGTGAGAGACAGGGGAATGTGTAAATTCTGGCAAGGGGGCCGAGCAGAGCCGGGAGGAAGGAGACCAGGGAGTGGAGCGAGCTCTGTGGGAAGGAGGACCAGGGGAGGGGAGTGGAAGGCCGATGATATTTTCTGAGTAACTCACATGTGAGGGGCACTGAGCCGCAGCTTTCTCCTGTTACTGTACTGAATTCTCACCTCTGCCCCGTGAGTTAGGGCATGTTCTCCGGCCATTTTTCAGATGAGGAGACTGGTTCTTAGAGAGTTTATATGACCTGCTGAAGGTCATACAGCTCGTAAGTGTTGGGGCCAAGATTCCAATTTGAGTCTTTTTGAAGATCCAGCAAGGACCTTCTGGTCACTCCTTGGTGCACCTACCCACTCCCTTCTTTATCTAGGCGCTACTGGGCTCCTAACAGCCAACGTGGAAACATCTAAACTTTATCTAGGTGAAGAAAAAGGAGGGGGTGGATTGCCCTACTTTTCTTGATGAAAGTTGGGGCAAGGGAATGCTAAATCACAAGGGGAAAGTGGCAGAGAAAGTCTCGGGACCAGAGAGTTTATGTTTCCCAAATCATGGAACACTCTGTGGCCTTTAAAGTAGCAGCTGGAGGGCTGGGTCTGGACTGCTCGGGAGCACTGGAAGGAGAAAGCCAGGGCACCCCTTCCCAAAGCCACCACAGCCTCCCTGGGCAGGTGAGAAGCAGCAGCCCTAGCAGAGCAGAGCCAAGGCAAGATGATCGGCTGAGAAAAGCCACAGCTATGAAACCAAGAACGGCTAAACGCCAGTTACCCCAGGCATAAACTCAGCATCGTCCTGATCAAAGCGTGTGTATGTGATTACAATTAGGGGAAAACTGAGGGAGGGGAAGCTATGGCTTAATGAGGAAGATATAGCTATGTATCCCAGGCATTCGATTCTTTAAAAGTATTTGCTCTGAAAGAATTATCTTCCTTTCATCAATACGTGCTTGCTTAGCGTTGTTTAAACATCACGCTTTTAATAAAGAGGTATGCCGTGGACCCGACGAAAGGGATATAGAAACTGCGCTCAGCTTTTCTCTCAAGCAAACTCTTGGACACCACTGCTTGGATCTGCATGTCTGTGGAGAGTCCAGGTCCTGCCTTTGCAAAGAGTCCCCCAGGTGGTGTTGATGCAAGTGGTCCAAATCCACTTTAGGAACAAATGGCTTGGAATGAGTGGCTATGGAAAAGTCCACCTATGACACAGACACACTGATTAGATCGGGACTGCTCTCCAAGATACGGACCTTAGAAAACTGAGAGGAAACTGTTGGAGGATAAGAAAATTCTGGGCTACGGGCCACTAAAATACAATGACCTCCAGCATACTTCACCCTTACTGCTCATCAGCAGTTCACAAGCACCTCTCACTGACTCCGTATGACCCTCCCCTCCCTAATACTGCTCCTAGTTAATTGCCATGCCCGATATATATATATATTTTTGGCGGTACACGGGCCTCTCACTGTTGTGGCCTCTCCCGTTGCGGAGCACAGGCTCTGGATGCGCAGGCTCAGCGGCCATGGCTCACGGGCCCAGCCGCTCCGCGGCACGTGGGATCCTCCCGGACCAGGGCACGAACCCATGTCCCCTGCATCGGCAGGTGGACTCTCAACCACTGCGGCACCAGGGAAGCCCCATGCCTGATATTTTTACTAGACCACAGGTTGTGGTCAAGGTTGCCAGGATATTCATTGTGTTTAAAATGCTGCAAGAGAAAACAGAGGGCTTTGCCTGAGTTCATGCTTGCCAAGCAACGGCCTTGTCCTGAGTGCACAGGAGGTGGCTGGCCTTCCCCAAGGAAGGGCACCCACGAAGGTCTCCATCTGCCCAGAGCAGAGCCCCCAGACTCCCAGGTCCCGTGGAAAGGCAGGGGAGAACAGAGGAAGCCATTAGCACACCTGCCCCACAGCGGTGCCCACCCAGGCATCTGTCCACCTCTAACAGTAGAGAGACAGCCTCTGCCTCTTCCCAGGGAAGGTTAGGTGATCTTTACTAAGTGCTCTGAGCCCTTGGGACCCAATGGGCCTCTCTGCCCCGGGAGTCTGACAGGAAATCAATCTGCTGTCTCCTTTGCTTTCTGAATACGATGGATGCCCATCAGGTAGGAGTTTGAATCAGATGGTCTCCAAGGTCCCTCCTAACACCAACGCTCCATAATTCCTTTTAGCCAAGGCCTAAGGATCCCTTTTTGGCTTGAGACAAGGAGAAAACTGACATAAAGTTAGCAAACGCAGTCGCCTCCCAAATTCCCTTGAAAAGAGGAGAGAGCAGTGGTATGAATAATCCAGAACTGGACCTTTTTTTACATCTGAAGAAACTGAGGCCAGATGGGAGGAGCAACTTAAAGACAAGGTGATAGGGTTGATGGCTGAACTTGGGCTGGAGCCAGGACTCCACAGAGTTCATACAGAGCAGAGAGAGAAGAGAGCCTGAAATCTAAAAGACGTGAACAAAGAGGCCACATCCATGGTGGTCCAGAGAGCAGGCCTGGGTGCTCAGCAGGGCACACACCGTGCTGGGCACTCAGTGCTTCCAGGTGTGCGTGTCTTACATGCCTAATATTCTGTAAGCATCTTGAGGACAGAGAACTTGGTATGTTGTTATTCCACGTGCATCACCATACCCAACACAGGGCACATGGAAGCATAGAACCGAAGGTCCCTCTGGCTGCACATGCAGGGCCCCACCGATTGTCTCACCTGGCACATCAGCTTTCATGACAACAGAAGTCAGGCTGGCCCAGGGTCATGAGGTCCTGCCAGCTGCCCCCCTTCTCTTGGGAGGACAACACAAGGTCCCCACACAGACTGACCAGGCAGAAAAGGAAACCCCTCTGCGGATTAAACCCTGCCATTGTTTTCTCAGTTCTGAAGATGGTGACCAGCTCGCAAGACCCAAGCCATCCTCCAAACATCTTCCATACCAAGGATTATAAGTGCTGAAATCAAGAAAGGAAGAAGAGCTCTGACCAACGAGGGAAGCCAAGACTCTCCAGGCTCCAGGCCACAAACCCCTCTACTTGCAGCTGAGGTCACATACACAGGACCCTCCTGGGCCAATGTCCACCTCTAGCTCCTGACCACATAGCTTTCTTATCCCTCCCTAGACCCTGGTGCAAAGTCCCACTATCTGCCATTCCACACCTACCCCTGTAATGAGAATAGCAGGGTTTGTACCTTTCTTTAAAGGCACCTGGTGAGGTCTAAGCAGATAAGCTGACAGCTAGATGCTGATATTCCTCAAACAAGCAGGGGCATCCAACCTCTAGAGAGTTACTGTCACTTAGTAACATATAAAAGGTAAGATCTATCTCTTTCCCTTTTGTCTGAGGCAGAAGCCAGCAAACATGATTAGGGGTGGAGAAGGCCTAGGAAACATACAGGCCTGCATTTGCTAGAGGTACCATAAAGCTCCAAGTCACCAGGTGAGATGGGGGTCCTGGGGTGGTTCACCCCACCCCCCTTCATGTGACCAGGGAGCAGAAGTCAAGAGCCTAAGCTTTGTAACAGACCTCAGCAACAAAGTCCTGCATTCACACTCGAGACTCTGTCCCCAGAGCACACCTCTGGAAACTTCTAGCACACCTGCAGGCTGCCCCTCCCTCCCTCTTACAGGAAAGCTCTCCTCTGGCTATGCTCTGTTGACCAGGACCTGGTCAGGTCAGACCTGCTCTGCAGGGGGAGGGGAACTGGCCAAGACCCAGCACCAAGCCACATGCATGGGGACCCAACGGGAACCCTGCTCTTATGCCCTTCTCCAGGGACACAGCTGCGATTTCGGACTTCTGGGCACTTTGCCCAATGGCCTGACATCCTAGGAGGCTAGGAGGGGCCAAGCTGGCTCCAAGAAAGGAGTTACTGGTAGAGGGGCCCAGGAGAGACAACCCAAACCTGAGAGGGAGATTGGCAGTGACAGATAAGCAAGTAAGCCTTGTGCCGAAAAGGGACAAATGCTGTAAAGTTCCCACCTCGCTGCTGCAGAAAGTCTGCTGGAACATCAGGAACTCCTTGGCAGTGATGAATGGTGGGGCATTTTGCACTTCACAGTATGAACGACAAGCCTTATATATTTTTTCCCAAAGTTCCTGGAGAACCTTCATCTCTGCCTAGCTGGGCACTTCTAAGGCCTTGCCCTGGCCTCCCGAGTTGGCCCTGAGGCATGGCCACTGAAAATAACAGGAAACCTTGATCCTTTCCCTCCTACTCCCCTTCGCCCTGTTATCACTGGCCTGGAGGCCAAGGCAAAGACAAAGGAGGTGGAGGAAACTTCAGTGCCTGCATGTTTGTTGACCCTACGTTCCCCTAATCTCCCCTGCCCCCCCAACCTTCAAATCAACCTAAGCACCACTTCTACAAGCTCTTCCATCCTCAAGGCCTAACAGAGGGTTAGTGTGTACTCCCAACTGTGTCTGCCCTTCACCCACTACATGCCCTTTCATCCAGTCTGGGACACCCATGTCAATGATCTAAACATAGGCCACCACTTCGGCTCTGCCCTCCCAACTTTTGCCTTTTCAAATTTACTTTTTCTCTTTATCAAATTTATTTTAGCTATTATGAAAGCAATACATGTTCATCATAGAAAATTTGAAAAAATGAAACAGACATAGGAAATAAAATGACCTCATGTCTCAACCCCTCTCCCCCGATATATTAACTCTGTTTTTTAAATTACATTTCCTTCTGGTCTACTTGCTGTGCATTTTTCCTTTATTTTTTTCCATCTGGATCAGACAGCCTGATTCCCCGGCTCTGTCACTTACTAATTGTGTGAACTCGGGCAAGTTATTTCCTTAATCTCATGAAGCCCAATTTCCTGGCTAGAATGGCAATGAGGGTGGAAGCCAATGGCAGCAGCTCTGCCCATTCCTATTATATCTGCTTTCCAATAAAAGCTTTGACTGACTTAATGATCAGATCAGTCAATAAAGAAATAGAATTCAATTTAAAAAATTCACATGACACAACTTTTTTGAAATGCAGCTATCATATCCCAGGAGGTAGGTCATTTAAAGTGTGGAATCATCACTTCCTGTGGATGGCACAGCCCCAGCATGCAGGGAACAGAGATGCACAGTGTTGACAGAGTCGAGAATAATCACAAAGCTATGTCTTACTGTGTACCTACTATGTTCTAGGAATTCTGCTAGGCTCTTGGCAAATTTTTTTCTCCTAGTCTCAACAAACTTGCAAAACAAGTTCAGATCCCCATTCTACAGATAAGGAGAGCTAGGCTAAAAGGCTTAACCAAAACCTCAGATCTAGAAAGCCCAGAGTCCAGGTCTTCTGCATCCAAATCCCACTCTATTGTCCTAAGCAGTGACCTGATTCTCTGTGCATCATTTCTGGCCGTTCCATTCGGTACTTAAGCAGAATTTCTTGTCTGGAGCAGACTTTCTGGCTGTTTCTTTAACTTCCTCCTCTGGCCTTTCTGCAGGGGACCAGGATTAGCTAGGTGGACACATTCTGACCTTCCCTGCTCATAGGAATCAAGACAGAATAAAACAGAAAGATCTGTGGAAACTCATGACCTATTGGCCGGTATGCTGAGGTAATGTGAAGGGGCACGGGGTGGGGGTGGGGCCAACTTAATTCAGGAGCTCTGAATGAGGAACTCGAGCTCGTTCTGCCCTTAGAATGGAATCTAATGATTCCTGGAATATCATCACCCTCTACTAAATGAATGACACCTCCCATCAATCACACAAAATAGATACAGCCATATTATGCATGAGGGAAGTAAGATTCAGAAAAGTCACATAATCTACTCAGAGCCACACAGCCAGTCAGTGCTAAAGCTGAGCTGGCTGAACCCAGGTCTGTTCAGCTCCCCAACCCATGCTTTTCCACTCCACCAAGCTGCTCTCCTTACTAAGTGTCCAAAAACATACGCAGGTAGTGCAAGATTTGGGGAAAGGATGCTTAGGACACCCATCAGAACCTTTCCCAGAACCCCCAGAAAGATGATTTTATTCAGGGACCCTGATGGCAACTGCTCACAGCTATTAAACCATCTGCCTGAGAATCCAAATTCTAATTTCCTCCACAGGCAGGGATTCCTCAGGGAACATGAAGTTCAAACTTCAGGGAGAGTCAGAAAAACAGAAGTCCTTCTGTGGTAGATTGTTTACAAGGCTGGCCATATCAAGTCCTCCCATCCATGTGTGCATGCTCCTTTGCAATGTGACTGTCTCTATCAAGAGGTGGCATCTATCTGCTTAGCCCCCAAATCTAGGCTAGTCTGAGACTTGGTTTAACCAGAATATAGTAGAAGAGACACTGTGTGCCTTCTAGGCCTCGACTTCAGGAGGTCTTGCAGCTTCTGCTTTCATCTTCTTGGAACACTTCTGCCATCATGTAAGGAAACTCAGAACTGTGTTCTGGTGGACGAGAGGCCACAAGATGAACAGAGACACCTGCTGATAACCAGCACCAACCGTCAGACGTGAGAGTGAAGCCATCTTAGACCATCCAGCCCCAGTCGAACTGTTGAATGACTCCAGCTACATGAGTGACCCCAGCTGAGGCCAGCAGAAGAACCTCCCAGCTGATCCCGACCCAAATGGCTGACCCATAGAACTATAAGCAAATCAACAACTGTTTTAAGCCACTAAGGTTTGGGTATTTTGTTAGACAGCAATAGGTAACTGCTACACCTTCCCTTTGCCTCTGAAAACACTTCCCTCACTTCTCAGCAATACCCACCCACCTATCCAGTGAGGAATCTCCTTTGATTCTAAGCAAGCCCTGCATTGGACTTCTCTCAGAAGGTTCTTGCTGATAATTCCTTTCATTCTGTGTATATTTATGCAGTGTATCCTACAAGCCCAGCGCTGTACCGGCAGACATAGGATATTCAAAAATGTGTGAGTTGAGGACTGTGCCCCTCAATCAACTCACGGTATTACAGATGTCAGAAACCCAAGCCCCCAAACAGTAGCAACACAAAGGGAAATGTGAGGTGCACAGCTGAGCTACGCACCAGACCATGTGCCTGTGGTGGGCAGAAGTCTGGATAAATGGGCAACATGGAGAAAAGTGATTTGGAGTCCAATTTCCCAAATCACCTCACAGTAGATTACTCCAGCGCACACATCCATCACTTCTGAGAGCATAAAGCATGTGGGAACTGAGGAAGACTGTAAAGTATATTTCAGGCAAGGCAGCTGACATGGCTCATGGCCTGAGACTCTGCAGGCTCCAAGAAACCCCAAGACTGGAGCCAGACAGCACATACAGTTTTGACTGCATAAAGAAGAGCCGAACCCAAGGGTTTCACAAGGGCTCATAAAAATGGGAGAGGTTTAGAGACTGCTTTTATTGATGTACAACTCCTCCATGTATACTCAAGAGGAAAATGTCTTCTCTCACTTATCAAGCTGTTGGTCACAGACAACAACTCTCTGTCACCTTCTGAAGAATTCCAAACTTTTAACCTGACATTAGGGGCTCTCCATGATCTGATGCTAAAGTGAGATCTGGAAATCTAATCCCAGCACTAACAATTATTCGGCAGCTGTGTGGCCCTGGGCAGGGCACTTCACACCTCTGAGTCTCTGTTTCTTAATCTGTAAAACTGGGAGTTTACGTGCATAGATCATGGGGATGTTATGAAAAGTAAAATGACATAACAAAGTGCCCAGTATTGTGTCTGGCACACAATGGATGTTGACTAAATATACAGTTCCTTCCCAAAAGTTCAACATCTTCCATCACAGAGAACAGTATGTGAGATGCCAGGGAGGAGGTAAGGGTTCCTTGGGATAAAGGCATGTCTTGAAGCTTGATGTGGTTGGAAAGGACCAGAGTGATGGACTACATCTCTGTGTCATTGTTTGTCCTTGTTTTTTCCTGTACATCCCAACTACATCTACACAGCGATCAGACAGCTACCCAAGGCTTTGCCAAGGTATTTTCTGAGAAGGGAACTCTGAAATGCTCTGGGTTGCATTTTATCCAAGCCAGCCTCCTCTCTCCTTACACCTCATACCCAACAATGGGCATTCGCCTCTTGTACTCAGAACACTGGTCCCACGTTAGGACTGTTCTCACCTCCATATCTAGTTTCATGAGTGGAAAAAACTCTAATCCTAATTTCCTTGGACCCACTCCAGCAAGGCACACTCCCACATCCAGGCCAACTGAGAGTCCCAGAGAGACTCTCCCCCTACCTGCTCCCCTATGGACAGGAAAGTCAGTCCGCTGTCGGTCATAACTCCTTCCTGGTCTTTCTCACACAAATATACGCTGGTATTTTACAGTAAAATGGGAAGCTGAACTAAGAGAACCACATCTCCATCAGAGACTAATCAATACCAGTGACTGGAGCAGCTTTTCACTGAACGTGAGGCACCAGGGAACCATGGAGATCCTCCTCTCATCCCACTAAAAGTAAACATACTGCCCCTCCACCAATCCCTGGGATTCTACTGCAGGGTAGTTGTAGATTGTCCACAAGTATCAACCCCTGCCCAACTAGAGCCTACAGCTGGGCAGAAGCTACAGCTGCTAAAATATCAACCACTGGCTCAGGATTGAAGAGAAATAGGCTCCTTCATACCTGTGAGCCCTTATCGTGTGGAAAGGCCTCCCTGACAGTAACCCCCAAACACCCCTACCCCTGCCCTGTCATTTAGACAGCCCAGAGAGCCCACATGCTTAGTGAAATGGAATGGTATCCAGTCTCCAAGCATTGACTACCTATGGCTGCTCCATCGCTCCCATCCAAATCACAGCACTGACTCCTCATAAGAGAATGGAAATAATTTGTTAAGTGACTCCCTGTGCCAAGCCTTCTGTTTGGTCATTTACACATGCGTTCATCTTTCATTCCTACAACATCCCTCTGAGTAAGACATTATTATTTCCATTTTACATATGAGTAAACTGAGGCTAATGGACCCTAAGATAACACAGTCCATAGATAGGATTTGAATCAACGTCCATGACTTTTCACCCAAGAGTCAACATTTAGAGTTGTACTCTCTTAGTATGTATTCTGAATATATCTGCCTATGTTTGGGTGTTTGCCTACCTAGGACAGAGTTTGTGTCTCAGTCACTTGTTTCCTATAGCTTCCAGTACAGTGGAAGGGTTGACAATGGTGACAGATGGGGTTGTCTTCCAAATCACTCCCAGAGTCCTCCTCCATCAGAGGCCCATCAGAGGCCCACTGAGACCTAACCCAAACTAGAGGGCATGTGAATGTAGTTACCACAGTCATCAAAAATGATGCATTTTTTCTGGGCTTCCCTGGTGGCGCAGTGGTTGAGAGTCTGCCTGCCGATGCAGGGGACACGGGTTTGTGCCCTGGTCCGGGAAGATCCCACATGCCGCCGAGTGGCTGGGCCCGTGAGCCATGGCCGCTGAGCCTGCGCATCCGGAGCCTGTGCTCCGCAACGGGAGAGGCCACAACAGTGAGAGACCCACGTACCACAAAAAAAAAGATGCATTTTTTAATATTTAATATACGATATTGTCATGACAGGAGTTTAGACCATGATGAAAAGACATGAGAAGAAGCAGAGGGACATGCAGAGAGGGTAGACAAAGTCACCTTTTCTATGAGCTCACTCTTCACCTGGGAAAGAGGGTGGCACCACTAAGCCTCTCCCCAGGGAGCGTCCTCTGGTCAAACCTGGCTGAGTCCCTGATCCAGGTGCATCTTAGGACTCTCACCACCACTCTGGGAGCTCCTTTAAAGCCAAAGCAAATAACTCTCCCAAGCAGAAGCCAGCTCTCCATGCTCTTCCCTGAACTGTCCCACGTTCTCTCTAACCCAGGTTCCCAGGGCTTCGACACGGTAGAGAGTCAGTTGCCAATGGCAACCAAATCCCACTGTTTCAACTCCAACTTCACTTGGATTGGTTTGGAGGGATGGAAGTCAAGGAGGGGCCAGGACCAAGTTGCCTTGTGTCTAATGCGCTCACTTAACAATCATCATGCCTTAGACCCAGGCGACTCTTCAACTTTTCTAAGGGCTTTCCAGTATCATCTCATCATCTCTTAATCTTGCTGCAGTCCTTGAGGTGAATGACAATGTCCTCAGGCAGACAGGAACTCCTTGCAGTTGTTTTGTCCCTCTCTACCAGCCTCAACACCTTTGGAGACCAAAAGACTTTCAGCAGAGGAAGAGCAGGAATCTGATCCTCCCAATACAAAGCCACAGAATCACTCAGTCTCAGAGGTGGATGGCATCTCAGGTGTTCTCCAACTAGGCATCTCTCGTGATTAGCAGGGACGCCCTCTAAACCAGCACCGTCCAATAGAACTTTCTGTGATGACGGACACACACACATATCTGTTCTGTGCAATACTGTCCTCACCAGGCACACATGGCTGTTGATCACTTGAAATATAGCTAATAACTCAACTGAGGAGCTGAATTTTTTAATTTTATTTTAATTGTAAAAAAATTCTAATAGCCACATGTGCTAGTGGCTACTGTATAAGACAACAGCATCCCAGCCAGACCTCACTGCAATGGTAATTTACTGTCTCAGTTTGCTACCATCCCACAGACCAAAGGGTGTCATGGAATTGGACACAGAGGATACCTGCCGTATGTGCTGAAAGAATCATGTGATGAAAAGGCTAACCGGATTACATTTTGCCTACAGTTTTGATGTTGATCACTTCAATAACAAAATGCTTACAAATGTTTACAGACTGAGCAGGTTGGACACAGAAGCCACGAAAGACCATCGAGCCCAGCCCTGTCATTTTATAGATAGGAAAACAGACTGGTTACCCCTTTCTCCTCAGATTATACCTGACAGATCCGTGTTCTTTAGGGAGTCCACTGTTATCCCATACTTGCTCCCAAAGTTTCTGACAACTTTCCCAACTATTCTCCACCTGTAGGTATCCCAGGGCGAGAGCCAAGCTGGGGAGAAGAAGTTACATCTGTCACCTTGAATCTCCTCCTCAAGGATTCCACAGAGGCCCACAGGTTGGGGGTAAACCGTGGGGAAAGAGTTACGGGAGTGCTGGGCCCAGACTCTCAATGCAGAGCCCTGCGGTCCTCTCTTGTTCCTGCCTACCTCCATCTTCACTCATCGGTCACCTATTTGGAAACCTCCAAGTTTACATGTGCAAAAAACCACCTTTTCCTCTCATATTAGCTCAGTGTTCCCAGTTTAAATTGGGGGCTTCTAGCCAAACTGGTTCCCAGAAGAACATCTTTCCTTTGCTGTTTGCTGGGTGGATCCCTGGTGAGAGGGAGTGCCCACTGGTGTAGGTCCTAGAAATGAAGATTTCGAAGTTACGGAGAGACAGAATCTAATTTTCTCGTAATAAGAAAAATATCTGGGGGGAGCCAGATCAAGATGGCATAATAGAAGGATATGGAGCTCGCCTCCTCCAGCAAATACATCAAAAATACAACTACGTGTGGAACAGTTCTCACTGAACACCTGCTGAATGTGGGCAGAAGGCCTCATACAACCAAAGCTGCAAGAAAAATCTTTGTTTTCCCTGTTTTTTAAACTAGAAATTAAGAAGAATGAATATGTATGACAGTCTAATGTTTATTAGTATTATTTAGAGATACCCAGTCATACTGTTGTAACCCATAACCATTCACTCATCAACCATGTATTGAATACCTTCTTTCCAGTCACTACGCTGGCCATCGCATTATCTTATAACATCCAACCGTTCAATATTTATTGAGCCCCTACTAGACAGAGAAGTTCTTATCTGCATAGAACTTACATTTAATGGAAGGCTTTCAATAATCTGCATACAAAATAAAACTATCATTTCAGATAGTGTAAGTCCTAAAAGAACATAAAAACAGTAGCACTAGAGCATGACAGGTGGAGTAGGGGATGTGCTATTTTAGCTCTGGTGGCCAGGAAAGGCCGCTTTAAGGAAGCGACATTTGAGCTAAGGCCTGATTGTTGGGAAAGAGGTAAATGATGCCCCAGGAGAGGGAAGATGCCCCAGAGAGAGGGAAGAACACATGCAAAGGCCCTGAGATGAGAACAAGCTTGGCAGGTTTTGGGAACAGAAGACTGGCTGCAGCATGGTAGGAGAAGGGGTCTGAGAAAGAGGCAGGTTCAGATTATGTAGCGCCTGACAGGCCACACTAAGAGGTATGGATGGTATTCCTAGCACACGGGAAGGCACTGGGGTGGGGGGGTTTAAGCATGAGAGAGATATGATCAGATTTATGAATAGAAATACATTATGGATACAATATTTACAATACAGGAAGATGACTGCAAAGCAGGCCATTACAAAATATTATAGGAACTATGCTAATAAAGAAACCTTCACTGCAAGGAGGGAGTCAAGAAGAAGACTAGGCTTCTTAGGGTAATGGCATTCTAGGCAATAATGACAGCTGCAAAGGTGTGGAAATGTGAAACAATACGTGTGGAACATGATGGCACGTTGGAGGGGAGACAGGTAGTCAGCATGGAGGGCAAGTAGGTACACCCATGGGAGGCCTTATACACCAGCCTCAGAAACTGAATTGATTTTGCAGGTCCCTAGTCCTTAACTTGGCTCTTAAAAATACTGGTACCTGGCCCCGAACCAGACCAATTCCATCAGAACTTCTGAGGTGGAAGGCAGGCACCAGTACATTTAAAAGCTCTCTGGGTGATGCTAATGCATGGCCAGGGTTGAAAAACCACCACTGCAGGTGATGACTGAGGGGCCCTGAAGCATTTGAGATAAGCAGTAACAATTATTTATTTTCTGTAACAGGTTTGTTTTTCTAAAGATTATATTTTAGAATACAGTATTTTTAAAGTATAATATATTCAGGCAATGATGACAAATTAATTACCTACATTTGCATTTGAAAGTTTTGAACATTGGTGCAAATGGAGTCACGAGCTTCCATCCCTCCTGAACTCTGGCTCTTAGGACAGTTTATGAGAAATCTAGAAACATCTAAACAGGAGACACCACCAGCAATACAGAGTTGAAGGACTTTAGAGCCAGAAAGATACCCCTCAGAGCCTCTTTATTTTACAGATAGATATAAAAAGAGAGGATCAAAGAGGTGCCATGACAAGGCCCAGGTTGGCCAGGGTTAGCAGCAAAGACAGAACTGGAACCCAAGCTCTCCACACCACACCACACTGCTGCTTGTTACTAAATAAGAAAAGCCATCCTAATTTCTGGACTTGGCATTTTTTACAATATTAAGTAGATCATGAAAGAGCACTTCATTTTAGAAGAGAAATATAAAAGAGGAAAAGGATAGAAAATAAAAATCCACAGTAATCAAAAGCCGTTTGGGTCACACAGAACTTTATTTTTCAGGTTTTCTCCTTAGTTTATGACCTTCTGATGCTTTATTTTGATGTTCCGATAGGCTTCTGTAAACAGAATTTGTTCAAAGTAAGACAGGTTTTCTACAGGTTAGTAATTCTTGTTCAAAGCGCATATTTCAAGATGTAGACCCACATCTTTCTCCAGCCTCCAGAAGATGGAAGAATTTGAAGCAAGAGACACAGAAGACTGGGGTCCTTTCCCTGTGCTGCAGGATGCATTTGCAGGACAGAATCCCTGGCTCTACGTTAGAATCAAACACCTGAGGATTTTTTGAGCCTATATTTGGAAATACCAGTCCAACACTGAAGGCTAAAACATGCTGCATGTTTTACGGGTGTGCCAGGCAAATGTAGCAGCAGTGCCACCTGCATTTTCACTGTCATCTTTGGGCTCAAGATCCAAGATTCAAGCAGCAGGGGCCAGCCATGTGGTTCTTCTCCATTTCTTGATGAGTCTTTCACTTTACTCTCATCTGGACAAGTTGGAGGAAGTGCACCGAGATTTTAATTGCCAGATGAGTTTATCTGAAACAGAAGTAAGGGGTGGCTCAGCAAAGGTCAACGTCCAATCTGGATGCAGCGATAGCTATAGAAACTGACTTTGTTTACTGTGGTGTGTGAGTTCTGCAGTGAGTCCAAAAGACAGTGCTTCTTGCTGCTCAGAATGACCACAGAAGAGACTGGGTTCAAGCTAGACCATGTGTCAGCTATGAAAGCTGTGACCATCCCCAGTAGGAGCAGATGTTGCAACTGACTCAACAGAAATAGTGGCTTGGCCAAGGCTTGGTCATGCAGAGATGGGAGCAAATCCTCAGGTATTAAAAACCCAGCCAAGTGGCCCAGAAGAAGACTGCGTGCAGGGAAGCTTGGAAGGAGGAGCACAGGCTTGGAAGTTGGCCCAGAGCAAACCTGTAGGTGAAAAATATGAGGACCATGGTCAAGGACCATGGTCAAGGGCCACCCAGCCTAGGAGTGGCCACTTCTGATGTTAAAGGGACCAAGCTCATCGGGACAGTCATCAGTTTGTGTTCTTCAAGCCGGAAATCCTCTGAAATTGTCTCAGGATCTTCCAAGATTAGACCCAGAACATTACCACTGTCTGGAATAGAGATAAGAGTTCCCAGAACCAAGTTATCTTTCTAAGCTGTGAAATTACATTTTATATAGTCCTTTAAGATCCTCAGATATTACTTTCTGGAATAACTTTTTTTCTTAAACTCCCAAAAGGACATCAATCCTCTATGTTATCCAGTTTTTTTCTACAGCTTCTCAGTGTCTTTTACAAACTTATCCAATTTTTTTCAATCCCTGAATAAAGATCCTAAAATTCAGTGTCCTGTTGTAATATTTATACATTTCTTCTTTTACCTTTGTATCATTTCCTTTTACCTATTATGAAGCCTCAATTCTTGAACCTATTTTTCTCCATCTCTTAGAATCTCTCCTACCTATCTTCTGGAGTACATCCAGCTTATAAAGATCTATAAAGAACACCAATAAAAAATTTTTTTAACGTCATCAAGAGATTTAGGCTACGGGATGCACAGTCTGGTGCAGAATGAGATGAGGACATTGTCTCCAAACTGCTTTCACATCACTTGCAAGGTGATTTGTCAAAACAAATACTTTACCAATCTTCTCTGGAAGACTTCATCTACTTCATACATGGAGGTTCCCATCTATTTTTAATGATTCTGGAAACACAGAAGATGGTTCAAGTGTCATATGATGGAATCCATGGTTCCTTCCCTCTGTGCAAGTGATCAACCTTCCACTGCAGGAGCTGCTTGCTCTCCATGGATGCTTCCCTTGCCCATGTGTTCACATCTTCACTCTAAAGAGGTTTGCTAAGAATGTCTTCTGAACCTGGGGCTCTAGCCAAGGTCCACTTTCAGGCACTCAAACCAACAGGCCAGGAGAACACACCGCTCCTTTTCTTTTAAGTCCTTCTCATCTTCAAACATCGCCTTATTTATGATGTGTTTTGAATACAGCAAAGGGTCTATGGGTAGTTTGCAGTTGTTCCCTGTATGGCCCTGGTGAGGAGGCTGCGGCTTCACACACGGCAGCAGCAGGAATGGGGATTTGAGTGCTAGGAGGAGGTGCCGGCGTTCTCTCTTTCATGCACCTTGTTTCACTCACGAAGAACTGTTTAAAGCAGCAGACACGTCCCACACATGAAGATGCGCTCATCTCCTTTAAACACGCTTATTTCCTTGGATGGTATGTGGAGGTCGTGTTTCTTCCTCTCCTTTGGAATAACCTGCAGTGAGGAAGGGCTTCATGTGCAGGAAGGAGGTTCCATTTTGCTAAGGAGAAAAAGGACAAAACTGTAGTTAGTGCCTCTCTTGTTTCTAGACAATTTTCTCCAGCATATAAACTCTGATAACAGCCTCTTCAGAGGACACTAAGCAGTATTCCAGCTCTGAAGGCCCCACCTCAGTAGTAAGATTGGGTGTTTGACTTCGCCTCCGAGCACAGCTTCACAAGAATTCAAATATAATTTACATACATTATGGAACTATGCCACTGCAGCTAAAATAGACTGTGATATTCGGTTTAGATAAATTTAAACTCTTACCTTGCAGTGAGGAGACATCTCTTTTTCCTTTGTGAATCTCAGAGTGAAGGGCCTCAAGGAGCTGATTTCCAACTTCCTTCCAACTCCCGCACCTTCACACCGGCTTTACTCCTGCCTCCCCTGACCACATGAGGCAGGGAGGTCCTTTCTTTCTAGCCTCCAAGCCTGCAGCGAGCATCCACACCACCCAGACTCTAAAGGCCTAGTTAGGAGGACTGGGACTTGTCCTCCAACCTGTGGAGCAAAATCCAACAACAAGAAGCCCACAAAAAAGGCACTGATTTTTCCTGCCCCAACCCACTCTTAGCAGACTGGCTGTCTGCCCTGAAGGCAGGAACTCATGCAGCCATCACCCCTGAGAGCCACGTCTGGCTCTGTGCGCGACTCAGATCGTCAGGCACCACAGGCAGCTGTGCATTGAACAGGCTCTGCATCATTATCAGAGACGACGTGGGGTAGGCACGAGACAGGTCCTAATGTATGAACACAAAACTTCAAACGTTCGACTTCTGCTAAAATGAAACAATTTCTCAATCCAAAAGACATCCATCTTTCAGCCCCTTTCTGGGTTATTTTCTGGGCCTCCAGCCTGTAGGGGACTCCTCAGAAACAGAGAGGCCACCAGGCAGTGCCTGTGGTTCTGATCTTCAGAAGCAGCTAGAGAAAGGAGAAAATTGGGAGGTGATGCTGTGAGGTTTTGATGCAGATGCCCACAGCCCTGGAGAATGAAATGCTCTGGGATGTGTGCAAACAGCTCTCACTTCTAGGAGCAAAGTCTGGGCCAGAGGACCGGGATCCGTGATAGTACAGGACATTTTTGATGAAGTGCATGAGGCCACATGACACTCACATACTTGTGTTCTGTCGATGCAAACCCATGTCCCCCTGACCTCCTGGTATAGAGAGTAAATGGTGAACCAAAAGGAAGGAAGAAAGAGGAAAGAGTAGAGTTGAGGAGGGAGCATAACCTTGAGGGCAGAGGTAGAACCAGCGAGGTGATCTCAGATCATCTGTTACTAAGCACGGTTTACAGTTCATTTCAATCCAATTACTGAGGTCTGATTTACCCCCTCCCAAGGGAGCTTCTAGGGCCTTCCAAAAGAAATAAGAATATATTGTATTAATTGAGTCCCAGTAAACAGGGTTAATTCCTCACAATGATTGTAAGTAGTGAGCATTCACCACAAAGTGCAATAGTCACCCTGTTAACACCCAGAGTGTCAAATTTACTTGACTATCAGCTTGGTCCAGTACCTGTACTCTTTTGTTTTGGGGGGGAAAGTGCTTGTGATTTTTGTTCGTGGTAAAAGACACATAACATAACATGTAGCATTTTGGCCATTTTTAAGTGTACAGTTCAGTGGCATTAAGTACATTCTCACTGTTGTGCAGCCATCACCACCATGTGTCTCCAGAACTTCTTCATCTTCCCCAACTGAAACCTGCACTACTTTTCACACAGTCTGTGAGCCACCCCAGAACCCCAAAGGACGAGGCCTCCACCTACCATCCTGTTCAGTCCTGGGGAGGACTCTAAGATACAATATTATCTAGCATTTTAAGGTTCACAAAGTTCTTCCTCGATGCCCACACCAACCTCACTTGCCTCCTGTATAAGGAAGAAGACCAAGGCTCTGAGAGGGGGACAGGCTCACCCCAACAGAACCGTGACAATGGGTGGAACCGGGCTAGGCTTCCAGTGCACATCTCATGACACCTCACCACCTCTAACACTGAGAAGGGGGATGTGAGAAGGCTCTGCACTGGTGCCTAACGACACCCTCCAAGGGCAGACCTGTCCCTTGTGCCACCCTCTGCTTTGTGGGATTCTCACAGCTTTGGACAGAAAGCCAGAGCTGCCTGGTGGTCCAGAAAAAAAGGCAGCTCTCTTACACAGCACTCACTGCAAACGCCAACTTGGTTGTTGAGCACTTTTTTTTTCTTCCTTTCCTTTTTCACTTGCGTCAAGATAAACCCACACCCCATTCACTTCTTCACAAAATCACCATAACACACTCCCCATCACCCTTCTCTCTGTCCTCTTCCCAGTGCACAGGAATAGAGAAGGCCTCTATTCCTGAGGATCGTTTTAGCCAGATTTCTTCTGCATAAAAATAGGAGTGCCCAGGGCTTCCCTGGTGGCGCAGTGGTTGAGAGTCCGCCTGCCGATGCAGGGGGCGCAGGTTCGTGCCCCGGTCCAGGAAGATCCCGGGTGCCGCGGAGCGGCTGGGCCCGTGAGCCATGGCCGCTGGGCCTGCGTGCCCAGGGCCTGTGCTCCGCGGCGGGGGAGGCCACAGCAGTGAGAGGCCCGCGTATCGCAAAAAAAACAAACAAAAAAATATAGGAGTGCCCAAGAGATCCTGACTGGTGTGATCTGTCCTTCCTGTGCCTTGTAGGCGTGGCTCTGTCCATGACTTCCCATCAAGTTCAAGATGCCCCAAGTGCCTCACAGGGCACCTCCGTTCAGGTGACCAGGAGCTTCCAAGTGTGAATTTGCCCCTATGTAGTTCTGGGCAAAATGGCATCAGGAATGATAAGTGCAGACTTCTTACCACAGACAGAATCACAACATTGGTCACGGTACTGCACACCCACTGGCACCCAAGCATTTGATCCCCTGAATTTGTGATACATACACCCCAAGTGCACGTTGAACCCCACTGTGTTCCTTTCCTAAGGCTGCCACAACAAATTACCACAAACTGGATGGCTTAAAACAACAGAAATTTGTTGTCTCACAGTTTAGCCCAAAAGTCCAAAATCAAGGTGGCAACGCCTGAAAGCTCTAGGGAAGACGCCATCCTTGGCTCTTCCAGGCTTATAATAGAGCCCGGGAATCCCTGTCATTTCTGGGCATACAACTCCATCACTCATCTCTGCCTCCCCCTTCACATGGCTTTCTTCTCCATGAATCCTCTGCTCTTCCTACAAGGACACCAATCATAGGATTTAGGGCTCACCCTAATCCAGTACAACCCCTTGTTACCTTAACTAATTACATCTGCACAAGTCCTATTTCCAAATAAGGTCACATTCTGAGGTTTGTGGGTAGACCTGAATTCTCAGAGAACACTTATTCAACCCAGTATACCCACCGTCCAGCTCCAAGGTATGTTAAATCCAGTTTCTTGTTTTCTTTGTTTTTGCCTCCAGCATCTTCTCTATTTCAATCCTACTCTTGACCATTGCCTTGTTGGAACCGTTTCTGAGGCATCTGCCTCCATTCTCCCTACCCCATTCAACATCTCCAGACCTCACTATAAATGGGTGCATGAACACCAGGTCAAGGAGGAAATAATACTAAGTTGCCCACAGAGGGTTCATCATTTCAAGTCTCCATCTCTCCTCATTCACCCAAGAAATAGCGTGCGTTCAACTCACATTCAGTATTGCACTGGAGCTTACAGGGTTCCTGCCCTCAGGGGACTTAGTGTACAATAGAGAAATGGACAGTTGCATGGCGGGATGAGCAAAGCAAGGAAAAGACCGAGGTACTGAAGGAGGAAGTGGGCATGAGCAGTGCAGGAGCAGAAGACATGGGGACAATGTGGGGAAAGGCAAGAAGACACACACAAGCATAGAATTTTCCGGGGACTGTGAGCAGACCCCAGCTGGCTAGATGATGGCCCCACTGCAAAGGGCAGCCTCCATCAGTGCTAAGGTCGTAAAGGCAACTGCTTGTGGATGTGCACCTGATCCTGTAGGGCTCTGAGTCCAGGCCAAGAGGACTCACTAAGGTTTTCTAAGCAATTGGGGGGTTTGACTATGTGGTGTTCGGGGAAGCCAGATCTAGTTGGGTGTGTATGACGGACTGCGGGGAGTAGGGAGTTGGCGAGGAAACACTGGCTGGGAGCCCAGTTAAGAAGACAGGCTCTAGGGCCAGAGCTTTATTCCTCTGCTATCCGTGAATCCCCACCCGTGGCCGCAACCTTCCGTCAGACTCTGCAGTCAATACAGCCATCCCGACGTGGCTGGGGGTGGGGCATCCTGGCTGCCCTCCAGCCCTCCCTTCCCATTAACCTGATGAGTTGCAGAGGGCACATCATGGAGAGCTTTCAATGAATTCCAGGAACGGAGATACCCTTCGGACAAAAATCCCCAAAGAGCAGCTCAGCAGTACTTTGCAAATCAACATACAAATGCCTCTTATGGACAACAGCCTGTCCAGAGAGGGCAGAATCATGGCCTCAGTTCAGATTCAGCTTCTTCCCACCACTGCACTTCCCCAGTACTGGCGCTGGCATCCAGGAGGTAGCGAAGCAACCCCCTGCTCAGGGCACTGCTTTGCACGGGAGGCCACCAGACAGGTGGTGATCATCTCCCCGTGAGACTGAGAGCTCCCCAGGAAGGGTGGGCTGTCTCTCCCATAAGGCTCCAGCAGGGTCCCTCCAGTCACCAGACGCAAAGCCCAGGGGAGGCTGTAATACACCTCCACCTTCTCTATCCTCCTCACGGGCCCCCAGCTTCCCCTGCTTGGGACCTTAAGGAGCAGAGGGCAGGGCGGAGGTAACATGGATGGCGCAGGAGCAAGCCCACAGAGAGTGGGAGGCAGAATAATCTCTGCAGTCCTCAAGGCACATCCCTGAGCCTCTTTTCTTGCCTTAGGCCTTCCTGGAGAAAAGTGAGCAGAAGGGGGCTCAAAGGAGCACGAGAATGGCTTTCTCCGTAAGAAAATTTCGGTGCGCCACCTCAGGAAGCTCCTACAGGCCTCACAGCCACGGTACCAGCCAGGAGCAGTAGGTCTCAGGAAAGATCCCGGGGCAGGAGCACAGGGGAAAGGGGGAGATGTGGCATTTCCCGAGAGCAGCTAAGGCAAAGGAGAGAAAAGGCACACTCTCCACGTCCACCTCCACTGGCCTGGAAGTTCAAGCTCTGCTAGGTGGTACACAGGATAGCAGTCCACAGGGAAAGGACCCTCCTCCAGATTGTTTTCCCTTTTTCATCAATCAAACTTGAAAGACATAACTTCCACCCCCTTTATTTCCGAAGGGAGATGCAAATGGGTGATCTGTTTGGACTAAAATTAAACTCCCTCTGTGTGTAACTTCTCGATGGTATTCATATATTGAATCTGACTCATACTTTTGAAGGGAAAGGTTTTATTAATATAACTACTTATCCCAGCCCACTCGCATTGGGATTCATGGCTCTTGCCCAAGGTACATTTTGGCTTAGTTCTATGTTAACTTAAATCCTGGCATGGACTAATGTTTCACGACAAGCACATTGACAAATGCTATGAGAGATTCCTAGCTGTCTTTGGGTAACGATTATGAAGCAAAATTGGAAGTGGGAAGCGGCCTTGTTTACACAAGCAAAGACCCCCAGCTTGGAGGGTCTGGAGACTCGGGATCTCATCACACCACTATCCGTGTGATCCAGCCATTGCCTCTTCAGAGCCTCAGGTTCCTCATCTGTAGAATGAGATTTCTGGCCTCACACAATTCTCAGTTCTCTTCCAGCTCTGACTTCCTGTGATTGTAAAAGACATTTAAAAATATCTCCAGGGAGAGAAATCTCACAATATTATTTAGTCATGAGAAGATTGGACTAATGATATCTAATATCTCTGGGTTCTGAAACCCTATTTTTCAGTTATACACAATGGTTTTTAAATGTGCAAAGATTAGTAAAAAGAAGTTTAACAAACAAAACAGAAGAGTCTTTCTTAAATGCCCGTTTTAAAAAGCCTAAAATAAAACCTCTAGCCGTTCTGTGTACACACAGAGAAAACGAGTGGATGAGATTAAAGCTATGCAACAACTGGGGTGGCAAAGACTTGTGGTGACCAGGACACTTTGCTGATTGAAATAAGACATGACAATTACGGGGACATTATACCACAGTCTTAACTCCATGTCACTGTTATACCTTTTGCCATTAGGCACAGGGGAGCGCAGAATCCCAACATGTGTATGGCATTATGCGAAAAAGATTAATTCTCTCTCAGCAAGGGCACTGCTCTCTCCCCAGCTCCATGGCAGACCCTGGGGCAGTAGAGTAGCATCTCAAGATACTTAAGAACTTGGGTAGGACAACTAGGGCTTTAGCAGGTGCCCAGTTTGGATGTTACTATGCAAAACCTGACATCAGGTTGGAGTTGGAGGCATCCTGGTTAACAGGCCATAGATGAGCCCAAGTCACAATGAAGGTACAATACAGGGACAGACAAGAGACACTCATCACCAAATACTCAGCTAAGTCCAGCCATGGCAGGGAACAGCAATGGGCAAGAGTTGTGGTCAAACGGTCAAGCATTAGCAAAGTTTTTGTCAGGCCCCAAGTTTAAACAGAACCTATCATTTAACACAGTCAGAAGTCATCCAAGCCCTCAGGGCTGGGAACAGATTTTGAGTGATGGTATACAGAAGGTTCTCAACTGTATTCCTTGACCAAATGGAAACTTACAAAGAAGCTATTGCTTCGTTGTTTGCTGAACAACGTTTCCCATTCATGGCAGCTCAGACTTCTAAGTCACCCAGGACAGGGGAACAGGAGTGAGGGATAACTCTCTAAGCTTAAATGTGCTTGGACCAGGTCCAAGTCCCCTAGGAAGGAGAACTGCACTTCATCGACCACGCTGGGTGTCACCGATGGAAAGGAGCTGTATTATCTGGATGTGTTGGGGATCTGACAGCGACCCATATCCTCCGTAGTTTGAGTTGGGTTGGGCCCTTAAAAAAGGGATGCTCACCCACCTGAGGAGAAACACCCCTCAGCAGCACCTCAGACCCAGCTGCCTCAGGATCTTAGAAAACTTGAAAGATTTCAGGCTGCTAGAGGTAGCTGGACACAAACAAAAGGCCCTCCACAGAGTCATTAAAATAAGCAAGCAATTAGAGGCTCTGGGTATCTAACGTCAGCAGGACAATCAGGCAGATGTGATAAACCCCAAGAATAAGCACCAGCTAAGCCTATTTTGAGAGAAAGCATTCCCTTATTATGAGGAGAAGTGGCATTAGATAAAGGAACGATCACTGTCAGTTGAATCTCGTGAGAAATTGTATTTAACTTGAAACTAAGTATTGTGTTCCTATCAATTCTATTTCTTATGGTATATCTGTCTTCTAATGGAGAGGACAGTTAACTAGTACACACTATGATTCTATTAGAGTTATTTTATTTGGAGAAGTATACCTAAATACAGTCTGGGAGTCAATGGGTTTTATATCTGGGAACTTCCTGGACCTCTGATCTTGCCCTGGCCTCTCTTAGCCATCATACCTGTGCCAAGGATCTCACTAGCCACTTATCCAATAAAATCAAACTCAAAGTAGTACCAATTACTTGGTGGCACTTCCAAATTGTAATGCATGGAAACAGATCCACAGACATATATGTATCACTTGATTCATGACAAAAGTGACGCCACAGTGCTGAAGGGAAAGAATACTCTTTTTAACAAAAGACTGAGTCAATTGGATGGCAAAACAGGAAGAAGAAAAAAAAGAATCTTTCCCTCACTATACACAAAAAGCACTTCCAAATAGATCTAAATGTGAAAAGTAAAACAATACAGCTTTCAGTAAAAAAAAAATTTAGGGTAGACAAAGATTTTTTTTTAATTTTAATTTAATTTTTTAAACATCTTTATTGGAGTATAATTGCTTTACAATGGTGTGTTAGTTTCTGCTTTATAACAAAGTGAATCAGTTATACATATACATATATCCCCATATCTCTTCCCTCTTGCGGCTCCCTCCCTCCCACCCTCCCTATCCCACCCCTCTAGGTGGTCACAAAGCACCGAGCTGATCTCCCTGTGCTATGCGGCTGCTTCCCATTAGCTATCTATTTTACGTTTGGTAGTGTATATATGTCCATGCCACTCTCTCACTTTATCACAGTTTACCCTTCCCCCTCCCCATATACTCAAGTCTGTTCTCCAGTAGGTCTGTGTCTTTATTCCTGATTTACCCCTAGGTTCTTCATGACTTTTTTTTTTTTTCTTAGAGTCCATATATATGTGTTAGCATACAGTATTTGTTTGTTTTTCTCTTTCTGACTTACTTCACTCTGTATAACAGACTCTAGGTCCACCCACCTCACTACAAATATCTCAATTTCGTTTCTTTTTATGGCTGAGTAATATTCCATTGTGTATATGTGCCACATCTTCTTTATCCATTCATCCGATGATGGACACTTAGGTTGCTTCCATGTCCTGGCTCTGGAGAACAGTATGGAGGTTTCTTAAAAACTAAAAATAGAACTACCATATGACCCAGCAATCCCACTACTGGGCATATACCCTGAGAAAACCATAATTCAAAAAGAGTCATGTACCAAAATGTTCATTGCAGCTCTATTTACAAGATTTCTTAAATAGGACACAAAAAGCGCTAACTGTAAAAGAAAAAATCTTGGTAGATTAAAACTGTACTACATTAAAATGAATAATGTATTTCATCCAAATACATCATAAAAAGCATGAACAGCCAAGCTATAGACTGGAAGAAGATATTCACAATGCATATATTCCACAAAAGACTCATATCCAGAATATATAAAGAACTCCTACAACTCAATAAGAAAAAAGCAGATCCCTTCAATAGCAAAGACTAAGCAAAGCAACTGAAGATTCACTTTACAAAAAAGGGCATCCAAACTGCCAATAAACATATGCAAAGGTTCTTGGCCTCATTCATCATCAGGGAAATACAAAAGCAAAAAAACAAAAAGCAAACCCACAATGTGGCACTACTATATACCTACCAGAAGGGCTAAAATGGAAAAGACAAATAACACCAAGTATTAGCAAAGATGTGGAGCGACTGGAAGTCTCCTACCTCCTGGTGGAGATGTGAATTGTTATAACTACTTTAGGAAACTATTGATGTTTGACAGTACTTACTACAGCTAAACATACGCATCCTCTAGAGCTCAGTAATTACTCTCCCAGGTTTGTACTCCACAGTACTGGGAACATACATTCATCAACAGACTTATACAAAAGTACTCACAGCAGCTTTATTCATAATAGCTCCAAACTGGAAACAACCCATATTCCTTATACAGTTAAATCAACAAATTGTAGTATTTGTAGAATATTACATCACAATGAAAATGACATACAGTTGCTACACACAGTGCAGATTAATCTCTCACCTATAATGCTGAACAAAAGAGGACACATACAAAATAGAACACACTTTAAGATACCATTTATGTAAAGTGTCAAAACAGGCAAACTAATCTATGGTGCTGGAAGTCACCCTAGATATTGCCCTTGAGAGGAGAGACTAGTGAAGGGAAGGGGACCCTTGGGGGCCAGTGTTCTGGGGTGCTGGTAACGTTCTGGTTCTTAATCCGTATGCTGGTTTCTCAGGTATGCTCACTGGGTAAAAATTCACTGAGTTGTACACTTAGGATTTGTGTACTTTACCAGATGTATGTTATATTTTGGTAAAAAAAACAAAAAGTTTACAATGAGGTTATATAAACAAAATAAATTGAAGGCGTAAAGTCCATGTGGGGCTGGGGGACGGGCATAAATTCCGCCTCGCCAATCCACACCTATTCTACTAAATGACAGCAAAATTGACAGCTTCTAATTGCTCAGATTATTCTGTTCTCAAATGAAAATTTGATTTTTTTATTTATTTAAGATATAGGCCCCACTTTCAGAAAAAATTGGAAGCCACCATCTTATTTATTGAGCAAACACATGTTAGAGGCTTTTTAGTCTTCACTGGAAGCATTTAGGACATCAAAATTGTTAAATTTTGCTTGGTTTACTTTTACTTTTTTTCCCATGTTAATATATGAGTTTTTAAAAATACAATCTTTCTTGGCTAACACCCTCTAATGAAGAGTAACCGCCCTAGTATTTACATAGCCAGCAAGCAAATTAAGCAGAGTAGAACACAATCTACCCAATCAGAATCTTTGGAAGGCTTCAGCCAGCGACCATTGTTCAGGTCTAACAGCCTCATGCTCATTGGAAAGGGAAGATTGGGAGCAATTGCCTCAATAATCCAAGCCAAGTAAAACAGCCACGGTGTTCAGGAAAAAGAGGGGCCACAGAGACCAAAGCTGCTCTAGTGAAACAGAGCCTGGCTGGCCAGAAAGAGCTCATGTTTTCCATGTGCTGGCTTCTGCCCCTTCTGGAGAAAAGCTTTTCCAGGGGACAGGATCATTCTCTTCCATCCACCAGACTTACATTTGTACAACGCCTATGGTTTACAAAGTTGCCCAGATACTACTATTACCTAAGTCTTATGCTCACACTAAGTAAAAGGTTATTACTACCCCCTTTTTGCTGATGAAAGAACTGAGGCTCGGCCAGCTAAGGTACTTCTTAAAGCCACAGGACCGGAAAGTCACACTGCAAGGACAAGGCACACTCAGGCACAGTGCTCTGTCTCCTCTACCGTGAGGTCTCCTGGCTTCTCTCCAAGCCTGCTTGTGAGAATAAGAACATAATCCCAAGACCTGAAAAAAATTAGGCTAGGACTGTTAGACATGGGGCAGCAGGCAAGCTGGAAGCCGTGTCCCAGCCCATGAACAGTGTTCACATCTTCAGGATCATGCATCCTGGAGGCATTGGGAGGAGCGGGGAGAGGCACAGGAAGGAACCAAGACTGGGGCAATTAGCTGTTGAGTGTTAGCAATAGTCTGAATGCCTCAGTCCAACTCCACTGCACAAAGGTCATCAGCAACAATGGAAACATGTTCCATCCAGGCAGGCTTTCCTGCAGATGGAACTGACACTGGTGGCTTTGAAATATACACCATATAGCTCTGAAATCCATTCACAAACATGGTAAGGTTGATTCTGCTAGAGATGACATGTCCCCAGTACTAAAGCATAAAGAGCACTGGCTTTGGAATCCAACAGACCTGGCTTTGAATCCCAACTCTACTTTGTGAAGACACATCTAGTGAACAAGTTACTTTGCTCTGAGCTTCAGTTTCCCTGGCCATAAAACAGCAATAATACCTACCCATCAGAATCATTGTGAAAATTGATGAAATAATATATGTAAAGTTCCTTTCCCTGCTCCCTACTTTAAAAAATAAATAGATGAAAATAAGATTAGTTTTCTTTTTGTGAGCTTTTAAAACATATGATATGACAAGTTTGTGTCTTTCTTGGCAGCTAAAATGAAAAACATAAATCGTTTAAATTCATACCTTACAGGATACTCACATATGAGTATGTAATAACCTTCTCAGATGGCCTAATTTAAGCACCTTGACCTATTTTTTTTTTTCCTTTTTCACCTGGAAGTAATCTGATTAACTCAGTGCCTGCTTCATTTCCTGGAAGAGAAACTGCAATAATCTTCCCCTTAATTTCAATAAATGATTAATGTGACAAAAACATGTCAGCCGTAGTCAGAATCCAGCTCCCACAATTTTCTCTGGAACTGATGTTGCCAAATGCTGCCTGAAAGAAAGATGAGTATCTGATTTCCCAGTTAACTCCAGATGTTGTCCTGGGCAAATTCCACAGGTTACCCAAAGAAGCTGAAAGAAAGGGTCTTATATTTGGCTGCCTATGACTTTCCTTTAAAAAAAAAAAATCATCAAAATGTACAGGTGTTCTTCCATTAGAATGTTTTGCTGTCACCTCAAACCCCATGAATACCCTCTACCTATAAACTGGTCTGCCTATCCAACTGTCCTATTTCTGTGCATGCCTGCACGCTCTTAGAATCTTAGAAACAAGGAACTGGAAAGGCTTCCATTAAAGCCATTTGGTCCAATATCAAAAAAATGCAGGAATCATTTCCAGTCATCCCTGATGGTCTGCTACTGGCTAAATACCTCCAGTGTAGGCGAGTCAACTACAGATACAAACTTCTCCACTGCACTGCTCCGCTTCTTCGTCAAGTTCTTCCATAAGTCTAGCTGGCATGTTTCCCCTTATGTTCTTCTCCCATTCACTAATCCTAGCTCTGCCTTCAAGAGCAATGGGGGGCATAGATAAATCTCACCCGTCCTCCACATTGGAGGCCCAGCAATATGGAAGGCAGCCATTAGGTTTATACACACATTTTCTGCTCTGAATCAACGACAATTCAAATAACATTTGTTGAGGGTCAACTACATGCCTCATATCGCTTTAGGTGCTAAGACAGGAGAGCTAAATAATGCACGGTATCTACACACAAGATTCTTACACGAGTCCCTATGAACAATCTGGATATGACCTGGCTTCCAGACCACCCACCGTCTCCCTCCTCCAGGTACACTGTGGCTTGTTGATGCTTCTCTTAAAGCATCAACTTTAAGACGCTTTAAGAGAAGCATCTTAAAGTTGGGTATTTACCCAAAGGGGTTGAAAACTTATGTCCACACAAAAACCTGCATAAAGATGTTTATAGAAGCTTTATCCTTAATTGCCAAAACTTGGAAGCAACCAAGATGTCCTTTAATGGATGAATGGATAAACTGTGGTGCATCCAGACAATGGAATATTATTCAGAGCTAAAAGGAAATGAGTTATCAAGCCATGAAAAGACATGGAGAAACTTTAAATGCCTATTACTAAGTGAAAGAAGTCAATCTGAAAAGGCTGTATACTGTATGATTCCAACTATACGACATTCTGGCAAAACTATGGAGACAGTAAAAAGATCAGTGGATGCCAGGGGTTAGGGGGAGGGAGGCAGAGCACATGGGATTAAGGCAGTGAAACTACTTCGTATGCTACTATAATGGTAGACACATAACATTATACTTTTGTCTTAACCCACAGAATATACAACACCAAGAGTGAACCTTAATGTCAACTATGGACTTTGGGTGATTATGACATGTTGATGTGGGTTCATCAGTTGTCACAAATATACCACTCTGGTGGGGGACGCAGACAATGGGGGAGGGTAGGCATGTGAGGAGGGCAGGGTGTAAGTGGGAAATCTCTGTATCTTCGTCTCCATTCTTCTGTGAACCTGAGACTCTTAAAACATGTCTTTTTTAAGAAATTAATAGACCAAAAGTAGATGGGTGGGTCTGTGGATTATACCAATGTCGATTACCAATGTGGTTTTGATATTGTACTATAGTTGCGTTAGATGTTAACAGTGGGGGATGCTGGGTGAAGGGTGCAAGGACCTCCCTGTATGTTTCTTTGCAACTTCCTATGAATCTATAATTATTTCAATATTAAAAGTTTAAAAATAAATGGATAGATGAGATGACACTGGCAAAAGCTGCTGACAGGACAGTTCAGATTCTAAAAATAGGCCCGAACCAGGGTGGGTCCATCTACTTCCAGAAGTCCAAATACTTCTGGAAATGAGCACCGAGGAGAAGAGAGCAGAACTGTCCAATCAATATCCACACCCTGCCCCTCCCTAGGAGGTAGGGCACCTTTCTGGAAGGGCAACGCTGAGCTCTGTGTTCTGAATCTACAGGGCTTTCTCCTCATTCCTATTCCGGAACAACTGGATGGTCAGAGTCTGTGGCCTGTGCTCCTTGTCACCTGGAGGGACTATGTGGACTCGGGGTGGGGGGTCATGAGCCATCAGGCTCCAGAGTCCAACACACCTGGCTTTAAAATGCAGGCCCATCACTCACCAGCTGTGGTGGCCTGAGCACATGATTTGCCCTCTTCTAGACTCCACAAAACAGGGATGGAGGAAAGCACTGTTATCACATAGCGTTGTGAGAGGAGTCAATGAAATAATTCATACAAAGCACATATAAAGCTCCAGTATCTACTAAAAACTCAGTAAATGCTCATGGTCTTAGAGCCTCCTGCGTGAGTAAGGACACACTCTTCCTCCCCTTTCAACTTCAAACAGAGCATCTGTCCTTCCCCCACTTGCTGGTACCTCTCAGCATGCCATGGCGTCTCAAATTTCCAGCTAGTCTAACCAGAGCTTCTCAAACCATCTGCGGTAAAGGACCAGTTTAGCTTGTTTTTTTCATTTTTTAATCCAATCTGTTATAGACTGGTACTTTGGTAAAATACAATGAAAATGAATTACTTGAGAAAGGCAATTTTAAAACAAATATAAGGCCCAGTTTTGTTTTGTTTTTTTTTTAATTTTTAGGTTCAACAGACAAAACTACTCTGGCAAATTGCTATAAAAGTATCTAAATGCTTCCTTTCAATTTCTGTACTTCTCATTACTGACTAATAACAAACAGTTGGCAGAGCTGGACCACGGACTGCACTTTGAGTACGGCCTCTTTTGTACCTTTTCCTCCAAGTTCCTAATAATATTACAGTCATAAAACACAAATGAGTAATTAAACATCTCTATTTTTTATATTAATTTTAATTCCCAAGATTGCATGTTCTTTGAGTGCCAGGGTCACGTCCACTGTGCCTAGCATACGACAGGTGCCTCACAGGGGCTCAAATCCTTGCTGATAATGCAAATATTAAACAGGTATATAATTTCCTTCTACTTTTTCACAATTTAGATCACTTGATAGTGCATTTGTGAAAAGCTGCCTAATGAACACATCTTGTCCCTGTAGTATCCCTCCCTATTCACCTGCCTTCCATCTATTTGTGTTTGTCTTTTTCACCACCTGCTTCATCTCCATTTAACTGAAATGCACTAGACATAGTCACTGTTTCTCTTCTACTGAGCGACAGGACAGGACAAATCACAGAAAATCCCATTCATCAGAAAAGCTGGCTCTGGCTCACCAGATAAACATTCAAGGAAATGGAGTGCGCATATTAATACACTTCCAGGGTATACTGTTATTCTCTCTACGGCTGGGCCCATGATGGCTGCTCCATAAATGTTTACGTGAACTGGCCATGGAGCACCCGCTACATCTGTGACTGCAAGTCACATCTTCATCATGTCCCTCAGAAGACAGAAAGGGGCAATAAGCGCTGTTACAGGAATGAGCCTCAGGCCATTTAGACCAGTGCTTTTCTACCCTGGCTGCACAGCGGAATCACCTGGGGAACGTTCAAAAAAAAATACTCATGCCTGCCTCCCAGACCCAGAGACTTTTTTTTAATGTTAATTGTTCTGCGATGAAACGTGAGCATCATTATATTTCAGGTTCCATCAGTAATTCCATGCAGCTAAGATGAAAAACCACTGATCTGGAATACCCTCCCACCCACACTGGGACTTGGCAGATGTGCCGTACACGTTTGTTGAGTAGATGAATGACTCACTCAATGGGTGGGAATGACTCTGTGGCAAATGTGGAGATGGTCTTGACTCCTGTCTCCTCAGACCCCTCACCTCTAGCGTGCATCTCCTCCCGAGGTCCAGCCTTAAACTCCAGCCAGAAACATTCCCCCACCCATCCTCTTCCTGGTAGGAGGAGGGCTTGTTTCTCCCAGGGATTACTGGCCCTAAAAAAGCACTAACTTAGCTCATCCTCACCTCTGTCAAGCAGGAGACTCCAGGACTTTCTAGAATACATACCCACAAGGCCCCCACAAAGAGCACTGGCCTCACACAGGATGGGAACATGTCATCTCATCTCTTTTGTGTTTATCTAATGGTTGTTCCCCGATTGTTTTTCTGGCCATCCATGGGACCAAGATGCTGTCTCAGACTCCAGACCCCAGAGGACAGAGGTCTGAGAACGCTTAGTACCAAGTGGCTGGTTTTTAAAACTCAAGTAAACAGACGCTGCTGTGCTGCTGAAGGCAGGCGGCGGGCAGTGTGAGAGGTGAACGGGGGAAGGAGGAGGAGGAAGTGATGCAATGTGTGGGCCTAGAGGGGGTGATGAGATGCTGGCAGCCCACTGTGGGCAGGCACAGGCGACACACGGACCAGGCAGTGTCTGCAACCCCATCCAAGGGGCAGGGAAGAGCTTCGCTGAGCGCCAGGTTCTCTCCTGAGAATGCGTGCCTGCAGCTGCCCCGGCTTCTGACCCCTGGCTGCCCCCTTAGCTGCTGCCGCCGCTGCTCTTTCCACCTGAACAGCAGCCCCTCCCCAGCCTCCTCTTCAAACCTCCTTCTGTGACCCCAGAGGAGCCGCTGAACTTTCACTCTCCCTCTGGACCCAGAACCTCCCAGTCCTCCTTGATGCCTACCTACCTACACAGAGGCAGTTCAGGTTGCTACGTGGGGATGTTTAGAAGGAGATGAACACAGGGTGGCTGTGTTTTAAACCAGGAAGAAAAAAAAAGGAAATACATTAGGTCCAAGGAGAGACCTTCCGCTGGCCCCCCAGAGCAGACATCCCCTGGGTCTCCCCTTCCCTGCCCACTAGCATATTGATGGCATTCTAACACTAGTAACGGGCATTTTCTGGTATGCTTCTGTCTCCCCACTAAAAGGGGAAAAGGAAACTTGCACTATTTGGGCACCCCTGTTTCCTGGAGCTCTGCTAGACTCTATTTGTGGGTTTTCTCATACAATTCTTCTAATCCATGAGCTACGTTAAGAGACCCACCGAGGGTCACACAGCTTGCAATTGGCAGAGCTGGGATTCAAACCTAGTACTTCGTGACTTCAAAGCTCACAGAGGATCATCCTCCAGTGAAAGTAAGTCTCACACTCCTGTCACCAAAAAGAATAATCTGCCCTCAGCCCTAAAGGGGCTCACCCAAGGCAAGAATCATGAAGCCCCATTAGACTGGTTCCTCCCGCTGGGCTCCATAAACCATGTGGGTTGACTGAATCATCAGCTTCCAGAAAAGAGAGGAAAACGTATTTGCCATCTACATGCCAGTAACATATGAAGAGATATGTGCCTTCTCTTGTTACACCAGCTTCTTAGGTGGCTGGAGAAAGGAAGGAGGGAGGCACCCAGCCAAGACAGGTGAATCACTGACCACCCCAGAGTCCAAAATAACATTTCTGAGTCCCAGAAGCACCTCGCAACTGTAGGGATTCTGAGAAAATGATCTGTTCACATACCATCCAGTAGATAATTCCTGAGCACCTACTATGTGCCAAGAACTGTACTAGATGCAGGGGTGAACAAAGCAGTCAGCTCTGTCCTCGTAAAGCTAGCAGCTATCGGAGGAACAAGGCTGGGGTTCAGAGGCATTTGTGGGGTAACAGCATCTCCTGACACACTACCATAAATTTAGAGCTGAGGCACTTTTGGGGGAGGAGGAGGAGAAGGAGGAGTTAAGGAAACCAAACTCGTTGCTATGCAACCATGACGATTTATTCTTAGCCAGAGCAGCAGCACTGCACCGGGCGTGGGTGGGGGAGGAGCCGGGAGCCAGGGCGGGTGGGGGGGGAAGCCGGAGGAGTGGGGGGGGGGGGGGCCGGGGGCCCCTCCCCTGGGAGCCGCTCACAAATGGACACTGCACAGAATCATACTCACCAGAGGCAGTCAGAATATTGTGGGGACAGCCCTGGGAACCACAGCGAGGCCCTCCTGCCCGGCTGCAAGAAAAAACCCTTGCTCTTGGGCCTGAAATTAACCTTCAGTTATTATAACCAGGTCTGTACTGAATACCAAAAGGGACAAAGAATAGCATAAAGGCTGGCATGTTTCACGCCTGGGGGAACATACAGTCCGCCGGGGCACTGAGATACACACGCATAGAAACAGTCCATCAACAGGTATTTATTAAGCACCTCCCGCGTGTGCGTTCTGCACAGCGCAGGATGCTGCGGGGGTGGAGGCGGCCCCAGGGCTGAGGGGGCGCACAGACTGTGTTGGATGGGCAGAGGCCAGCACCGTGCCGACAGACACTGCTGGGTCCTGGCTCTGAGTGCTGGACCCGGCTCTGCCGCCATGGGCTCCGCGCAGCCTGCGGCTAGTTGCTCGAGGTCTCTGCGCCTCAGTCTCCTGATCTTTAAAATGAGACTTGGACTAAGCAATGCTTCCAGTTCTGACATGCCTGAGTCTTTGCCATTATAAACACTACAGGATTTCGGTGGGAGCACAGCTGAGTATGCAACAGAACACTCGGGAGGGGGCTACATGGAAGAGGGAAGATTTTAAGATGGAGTGGGGGAGGGAGGCTGATGTTTATTGAGGGCCTATTATTTACTTCTACCTAGGGATGAAGGGTTTTAAGAGTTGAAAAAGCGAAGCCTCAGGGAGGCTGAGTAACTTGCTCAAAGCCACACAGCTAGTAAGTAGCAGATCCAAGATTCAAACCCAGATCCACCTGGCTCCACAGCCTGTGTACTTGCCACTGGCTCCCACTGCTTCTCTAAGATGGTAGGACATGGATAGGAACGGAGGTATGAGGAGGCCTGGGGAAGCAGCATGCACAAAGACACAGACAGCTTGAAAACCCCCCAGGATTAACAAGGGAAGATTCCCGGGGTTGTGAGGGGAAGGAGGGTGTGTTGAGCAGAAAGAATGAGAACCAGGCAGTCCCTCACCCACACCCTGCCCTGTGCTAAACGCTACGGAAAAGAAGAAAACGGTGCACAAAACCGTCCTTACCCTGAGTTAATGTGCAACCAAGGAGATAAAATGTGAAAACTGACAATTAGTGAAATGCTACAGAAAGTGCCAAAGAAGGTGTACAAAAGTAAATCATAGTACAGTGTAAGTGGGGGGGCTGCTGCTTCCTATTTCGGCGACCACAGGAGATCTACGGAGGAAGGGGGAATGGATGTGAGCCTTAGAGGATTCCAGGGGGAACAGTGGGGAGAGGGGGAGAGAGGTAAGGACATCTGGAACAGGAAAAATCTCATCCAGGGGAGAAAAATGCAGAAAGTATGCTCTGTCTGCTTAGAAGAGAGAGACGGTGGGAAACAGCTGTGTTGGGCGAGACTAGAGGGCCTTGGCTGATAGAGAGAAGATCCTTAACCAGAAGGCTATGAGAAACCACTGACCACGCTTGAGCAGCGGAAAGACAGGCTAAAGAGGAGTTTAGGTAAAGGCAACCAGCAGCACTCAGAGAGCCAGGGTGGGATGAGGGGGGTGTGAACGAGGGGGTGGCCCTGGGGATGGCAAGGAAGGACTAATTTCCTGGGTGTTTCAAGATGAACGGAAAAGTCCTGGTGAATCGGGAGGGGGAGAAGGCAGGAATCAAGGTAAACCCAAACTTCCAACCAAGAGAATGATAGGGCCATGTTGAGAACCAGAGAAGCCTAGCAAAAAATAAAACTTTGAGGGAGGATGGTGATGAGGTTGATTAGTTCCATTTTAGACATCCTAAGGTTCCTTTAGGATATCCAAAATGGTAAATCATAAACTCAGGAAAAGGAAACTTTAGGCCGGAGGAGGGGAGGTGGGTTCACCCATCGTCCAGGGTGAAATGAGTCCTCCCCTGTTCCTTAAGCCCACAGGGAAGGTAGGACAGCTGATCTGTGGGTTAGGAACTGTATGTCCTGATAAGAGAAATCATAGGAGAGTGGAAACAAATCTCTGAGCCGACTGGTAATTATTCCCATCAATAGAGCAAGTGAGGCTCTTAATTAGGGTCAAGCCCAGAAGAATGGAGTCCACTTCCCTCTCCAAGCAGTAATCCCTTCTGTGCTCTAGTGAGGGATCATCAGCGTCTGCCAGGGACAGGGAATCCTAGGGGACCTCACCCAGCATCTTGGTGTGGAGGCAAGGGATAAGATTTTGGAGCCAGAAAGATCTGGGTAAGAATCACAGTTGCTCCATCTGAGTGAGTGTAGGCAAGTTACCCAACCTCTTTGAAGAGTAAAAAAGACACGCACCAAGTGCCAGGCAGAGTGTAGGGCATATAGATGGTGCCGGTTAAATGTTAGTTCCCTCCACCCCCACCCCAGAGCAGGCCTTTCCTTACTGATCAGTTCTCCTTGAAACAGTTTTTTTCCTTAGTAGCTACTCAGAAGGCCTAGTTATACTCTCTGGGATAGCACAAAAAATCAGTCAGTTTCCCCTTCCACCTGTCAAATGGTAAGTATGTTTCCCCTGAAGCTGGATTTGGGGCACCTTGAACTGAATTCATGATATGGTCTGACAGATACAGAGCAGAGAGGGGCTGTAACTGCTCTTCTATCAATATAAATGCAGCCCAAGGGCCCCAAAATATCACCTCCACCTGATTGTTAGGGGCATATGAAACTCTACCATTAGAGATTTATTTCTTTAGCCTAACATACTTCTTTTAAATAATAAATTCTCCCATGAGGAATAATCCATTGAACTGTTACCAATCATAAATAACAAAATGTGCATTAATTTATCAGCTGCAGGAGGTGGGGTGTGTATCAAGGGTTTTGATGCTTTGGAGAAAAGGCAGGGGGCATTTTGGAGTTGAGATCACTGGTCCTATTTGGGGAGGCTGCTGAAGTGAGTTAGAGACCAGAGGGCAAAAGGACATAGCAGAGCAAGTTTCACAGCTTCACCAGGAAGCAGCACTGATTGCTGAACAAGAAGGTCACAGTAGAGATAACCCTGCCAACTGAAATCACCATGTGACAATGTGGGACCTTCAGGATACAATATGAGAGTCAGGGGGGCTGTAGCTCTCCAAAGGGCATCACAAAGCACCATAGAAAACCTATCTCCACCTCCCACAGAGGCAAAATCAAAGGGATCAAGGTGTACCAGGGGAGACTGAGATTGGAGCCAGAAAGCACTTCCAGGTGATGCAGAAATTCTCCTTTGTTGCCCAGCTAGGTTTTCCTTGTGCCCCATCACTCTCCTGAAACTGTTCCTTCAACGATGACCCGTGATGGCCTAATAGCTGAACCCCAGGGTTCTACCTCACTCCTCAGCAGATTGAAGGCCAATGCCCCCGCCTTCCTTGAAACCCCCGCGTGAAGGCACCCCAGGTGCCCTGGTATGACCACTCTCACATTCCATCTCAACTGCCCCAAGGCTCTGCCTTTCTCCTCTGCACCATCCCATCTCTAACAAGGCAGAGGGACCCCTTCCTGCACTTCTCCGCAGAGCAGGAAAGAGTAGCTCTGAAGAGTCTCTCCTGCATGGGGCTGAGCACACAGCCGGTGCATAATAGATTGCAGACGTAACAAAGGAAGCCACTGCATTCAGATGCTGGCCGAAGTGTGGCTCGAGAGGACGATGCCCTAGGAAGTGAGCCACAGAAGGCACGGCACTTTGCTGTGTTTCTGAGGGAGCTTCCCTTACTCAACATACACGGCCTGACTGACCCACAAGCACCCGTTCAGTGTGTTTTCTCCAGAGAACAACTTAAAGAGTGTGCTGTCAACCCCAGGGCCCTTTGCCTCCTCATTACCTTGGTCTCCGGTATCCAAGGAGACGTTCTCACAGAGGGCTGCATCTCCATAGAAAAAGGTTCCAGGGATGGAACCCTGAGAGGAGAGCTCTTCTTGGCCACAAAGGAGCTTTTCTCCTCCAGGCCAGCTTCCCCAGCGCACCACCCCGCAACCCCGCTGCTGGCCTCCAGCATCCTCCCTGACCCCCAGCCTTGCCTGAGTTGCACCAATTTTCTTTGTGATGCAGTCTTTCTGTCGCCTCTCATCTATATTATATGTCCCATGACATACCCGAGAACACCACACTCCCAACCTCTGGGCTCTCTCACACCAATGTGTTTCGTCTCCTCCCAGCAGAAGTGCCGTGGAGGGGAAGACCGCGCTCTCCCTCAACAAGCACGGAGCTCTCTGAGGACCACAGCCATGATGACCGAGTCACACATCATCCTTGACTCTTCCTCTGTACCCACCACTTCCCTTTAGCTCCCGGCAGAACTCTGCCCTTACGGGTGCCCCCAGTCTGGTAACTCAGAGGTACACAAGGAAAACCAAGAGGCCCTGGAACTTCATGGGAGGGGAAATATGAATACGTAAGGAAAGGCGGAAGGAGAGAGGCAGGAGAGGGAAGGACTGGAGTGAATCCTTTGTGAGCTCAGCCATTTCTTACATCCCGTCTTAGTCCCCCTTGTCATCTTTGGCCCCGGCCTTGATTACTGAGAGTTACCCTTTGATCCACTCCTCCATCTCTGCTCATTGAGTGTGAAACATTGAAATTTGTCAGATATTCTGAGCACCAGAACCCATGCAAGAAGTTGCCAAGGCAACAGAACACTCCTCCTTGGTATAAATATTCGTGGGTGATACCACTGGTTGAGTAGAGCTCAGATGTCTTCCCCTTCCCCCTCCTTTAGGCAGGTCTGGATGATTTCAGAGTTGAGGGAGCCATTAATGGTTTTGACAAGGGGAATGGAATGGAAAAGAGTGGGTCCCTCCAAAGACCAGCTCAGATGCTGCCTAATGAGCCATCCAGTAGGGAGACAGGATTTTGCAGTTCTGATTAAATGCTCAGCTCCCACTGGGCCTAGAGGTGGGACGGGGACAGAGAGGAGGCTGCCAGAAGATGGAGTGGCATGAATTGTGGGACAGGACTCCCGAAACCACAGTGCCAGGCCATAGCGCCCAGGACAGCTGCTTGAGATACCAGCCTGCAGGGGCCACTGGGAGATGTCCGGGGCCTTATGCTCTGGCTAGGGCTGTTCTGATCTCCCTTGTTCTCCATACTTTCTCCCTAGACCTTCAAAGACGCAGACTGCACAGAAGATACTTAGGATTAAGTATCCATGCCCCAGTGCTATTCAGGGAGGACTGTGCCTCGGCAGATACCATTCCGTTCAGAGGGCTGGCTCAGCCATCTCCTGTATTCAACCCACCCGAGAGCATCATTTTTTTAGCCCCTTCCCTTTCCTGGATCTCAATCTTACCATCTCTAAAAGGGGAGGGCTTTCCTCTCCTCCTTCCAACCTCTAATATTTCTGGAAAAGGTAAAAATAGTATGAAATTTTGCCTGTAAGGACTACTTGGAGAAACTTTTTTAAGCAGCAGTCAGTACCAGCAGCCCCACTGCCGGAGGCAGCGGTCCTCAGGCAGTCCCCAGAGACCACAGCTCTCATACTTTGAGGGAGAGAGGGGACAACAATCCAGGACAAGGTGTCCTGTGTTCATCTCCCCTCCTCCCCCACATCCTCACCGTCACTCCCCACATGCACCCACCTCGCCCAGACTGGGCTATTCACACATTGGGAGCTACACCCCCACCCCTGCTCACACCAGTATCACTGCATATCTCACACTCACTCATCCTGCCAGGACCAGCACACTCACCTCCCCAAAGCCCTCCCCAGCCACACAGTCCATAGGACTCTTCTCCCCACTCCTGAAGACTTGCCGCTTGCACCAATCATTTGACACATCACACTCTGTTTTTATCAGTATTGTCTTGAAAGCCCCACACAGCACCTAGAACAGTGCTGTGCACGTAGTAGGCACTTAAGTGAACATTTGTTTTAGGGTAGGTTTTTAAAATATTATTCATTGTTGGACTTCCCTGGTGGCACAGTGATTAAGAATCCGCCTGCCAAGGCAGGGGACACGGGTTTGATCCGTGGTCCAGGAAGATCCCACATGCTTCAGAGCAACTAAGCCCATGCGCCACAACTGTTAAGCCTGCGCTCTAGAGCCCGTGAGCCACAAGTACTGAAGCCCGCGCGCCTAGAGCCCATGCTCCGCAACAAGAGAAGCCACCACAATGAGAAGCCTGCACACCACAACGAAGAGTAGCCCCCGCTCGCCGCAGCTAGAGAAAGCCCGCGCGCAGCAATGAAGACCCAACACAGCCAAAAATAAATAAAATAAATATAAATTTTTAATTTAAAAAAATTCTTCCTTGTTCAAAAAAACCAGGAAACTCAAGTCTCCAGGTGTCTGAGTATGTCCTCTAAGAGAGTGGAAGCTCCTCACATCCTCTGCTATACTTCCCAGCACAGCTCTCTTCCTCCTCTCCTAAACACACCATTCCTGCCTGGCCTGAAACATCCTTTCCAGCTGCCCAAACTCTCACAGCTGCTCCACCCCACCAACCCCACCCCTACTCATCTAGGATGGCTCAGGACCTCACTTCCCTACCTCTGACCCCCACTGAGCCATGTTTCCCTCACTAGAGGCCCCTGAATTTCCTGTGGAGCACAAACTAGGTGTAACTTTAAAGCGTCCCCAGCTTTGTCACAAACACCCTGGGACATGCACATCCACGACCATCTTTTCCAGGTCACACCCAGCACCAGGAGTCTGTGTCCTAGGTTGGAATCCCAGAATCTCTTAGCTGACTTGAACCTCTACCCAGAATTCTGGGCCTCCAACAGCCACTGGGTTTCCTGGCAGGAAACTGGTATTGTCTCTCCCTGTGAGTAGACTATAAAGACCAACGAATTCTACCCTCCTCCCAGAGGGTAAACAGACATCAGGCCCACCCCACACATCCCCCCAGGCTCCCCAAGAGTAGTGACTAGTGTCATGATAAGACAGTGGGCTTTGCTACCAGGCAGTCCAGGGTTCAAATCCTTGGGTAATTTGATGATGTGCCCAAGTCAATCGGCATCTACTGATGGGCTACTCTTGCACAAAGGGATCAGGGGCTCTCTGAGTATGGTCCTCACATCGGCAGCATCAGTAGCATCTGGGAACTTGTTAGAAATGCAACTTCTTGGGCCCACCCCAGACCCGCTGGATCAGAAACTCCAGCAACCTGTGTTTTAACAAACTCTCCAAGTGATTCTGATGCACATTCAAATTTGAGGACCACTGATTTCTTAAGCCCTAGGAATACATAAAAATGAAAAACCTACAGTCTAGACCAGCACTTACCAGCTCTGGCTGCACATTAAAATCAGCAGGGGAGCTTTTAAAATAACACCAAAGCCCGGACCCATCCCAGAGCAATTCCATTAGAATCTCTAGGAATGGGTAAATAATCGTAATGCAATGTGCTGAGTGCAAAGATTGAATACCTGTGCAGGCAACTGAGAAGGGAGAAGGCAGTAAGGAGATGAGGGCAAGTGGCTTCACCGTCTGTGCCTCTGTTTTCTCATCTATAAAATGGGGATTGCAATGGCCACCCTACGTGAGATGATATACGTAAATAACCGGTATACAGTAGATGCTAAGTCGGCATCAATCCCTCCCTTACCCAGACCAGGCCCTTCGTTGACTCTGAGCTCAGCAGCTGGACTCACGTGTTTAGTATTTCCCACACCAGTTCATCAAGGACCCCGCCCCACCAAGGAGAGACCTCCTGGCTAGCCATAGCTTTGGACAAGAGCACTCTTCAGCAGCCATATCGACATTCCCAGGGTCTTCAGTCACTGTCCTGAAAAACAGCCTGGGTTCTTGGGAACCAGACTGTCCCCAGAGGGCTGCTCACAGCCCAAACCCCAGTTCTGACACCCCCAACTCCTTCAAAGAACAGCTCTCTAAAACAACTCAACCAAGGAGTCTTGAGTTATACTAGGGACACGTACATGGTCCTACACCTGCTCCCTCTCAAACTTTTGCCTGTGGCTCCAGGCAGGTCCTCGGGCTCAGGGGGAGCTCTCTCTGCATGAGGCAGACCCCCTGACGTAGAAGCTTTCATTACTCCATCTCCCTCCTCAGCAACATCTGAATGTAGGCCTACTGGGGATGTGACCAAAGCACCAAGCTCCTTCCCCCTCCCTCCCCACCAGGCACAGGAGTAGCCAGGTGTCTGAGTATGTCCTCAATGCTGTCACAGAGGGTTCCCTGGGCCTCCCACAATGCTGCTGACCTACAGGCCCACAGGCAACCGCACGCTCCCAAATAGAGCAGAGACACGGGGGCTGTCTTTGTAGCTGCCCCCTTGCGCTCTAGGCTTATCCCAGCAGATGCTAAAAACATCTTAGGTCTCCTCTTGAGAACAGCCTTCACTGTCATTAAAAAGAAAAACAAGCAAATTGCGTCATTACTTCGTAGGCAAACCTTGTTTTTTTTTTTTTTTTTTTTTTGGTAACTAAAAATGTGATCATTCAGCTTGCCCAGATTTGGTTTCCTCTTCCCTAGACTTCCTCAAATGAAGCTGGGCTATCTCCAAAAATCAAATTAGCATTCAAAGAATACAGTTTTGTCAACCTTAAGGAACAGTTTAAAACAAACAACAACAAAAACTCTGCACCACTAGACTGGGAAACAGTCTCCAGAATGCAGACCTCACAGAGTCTGAACACAGGTGGTGCCCCTGGCCTCGGTTCACCTCAGGGGGCTTGCTTTGAAGGGAGTACCCCCTCAGATGGCGGTGGTCAGTAAAGCATCAGTCATCCCATCACCTACAAGGGGCCTAGAAACCAAACCCCCTGCCCAAGTGAGGAAGTAGGAGGGGGACCCGGAAACGAGGAGGGATCTGACTGCAGAGAAAACGGGCCAGACACCCAGAAGCAGGAACCAGGCCTATCCTCCAAAGAGGCAGGGGCTGCCAGGGAGAAACAGTGTCTTCAGAAGCCAAAGGCTGACCTAGTTTCCTGCCCCTGACCCACAGAGCCCCCACAGAAGAATACGGAACATGAGACAGGAACAAAAAACGCTGCAGAAACAGTCCTGGAGGAACAGGAAAAATATAGGAGCCGCACAGTTTTTCCCCAGTTCTCTGAGTGGTAAAACTAGGGCCGGATTCCCTCCCAGACACCACGAAGTCACCCTCTCCTGGCCCCATCACCCCTCCTCCTCCTTCCTCAAGTCCTGCCACGTGCAAAATAAGACCTCAGCCCAGGCTGGCCAGAGGAGAATGAGATATTTTCTTCTTGGCTCTGCATTTTCATTCAGCCTTAAAAAGCTCAGGCCGGGCAAGAAGCCCGCAATGTATCGTGCTGTGCCTCGGTGCTCACATCCCCAGGGCTGGCTGGATCTCCCTGCATTTCTCCTCCTCACCCCGGCGTTCTCGCTGGCTGGGGTGCCAGACCCTGGGCTCTGGAAGCACTAGTTCAGTGGCCCTCACAATCCTTAGGAAAGTGTGGCCAAAAACTAGTTCACATTCCTTAGGAAAGTGTGGCCAAAAACTAGTTCACATTGGTCCAAGGGCTTCCCCTTGAAAAGAACCATCATCCGAAACCCCTGATACGGAACAGTGTGTCACCAGGACACCGCAGGTCTATTGGCAGTGGCTGTTTCTGTGATTACTGTGTTTCCTTACACATGAGTCACCCTCAAGTGTGCTGACTGCACTAGGTCGAGCACCAAAATGATTCATAAATCACTGCCCAATTATTTGAAATCAGAGCATGGTCTTTGATAGCAGCACCATATCTGATTCAAATCAGTAGCTGTTATCAATTTAATCAAGTTCAAGTACAACAGTATTCTTGGTATTTGGGTGGTCCTTTTGATTTTTTCAAAAATTCTTTGACATCTTGTACCTAACATTCTGTTCACCAAACCCCACGGGTTAAAGGTAGAGAAGGGGCTGAGACACCTATTTCATAGACTTTTCTGATGATTACCCATCAGTAGCAGCTGGCAAGTGGGGCTGAGAGACCAGCAAAGGACTCCTGACTCCCAGAGCCAAGCTCTTTCCACAGCAAGTTGGGAGTAGGAGTAAAAAGCTAAAATTTACAAGAAGTTTCAAAGGCAAGAGCCATAAGGACATTGTTTGTTAACCTGCAGGCAAAGAGAAGATACAGGGCCCTGGGGGCAAACTACTGAGAATCATACTTCAGTCATACCACCTTTTTATTTTTCTTTCTTTTTTAATTTTTTTGCTTTTTTATTAAAGTGTACAAATCTTAAGGGAAGAGCCAGGTAAATTTTTGCATGTTTATACACTGATGTAACCATCCACACCAAGACTTAGAACATTTATAGCTACCCAGCAGGTTCCCTCATCCCCCTTCCAATCAAGAATAACCACTGTTCTGACCTCTACCCCATACAATAGGTTTTGCTTGTCCTTGACTTTCATATATATGAGAATATAATATTTATTCTTTTATACCTGGCTTCTTTTACTGAACATTCTGTTTGTAAGATTCCTCTATGCTGTTCCTAAGCCAATAGTGTGATTCTTCTCATTGCTGTGTAACATTCTGTTGCATCAATATATTATACAACAATGTATTTACCCATTCTACTGTTGATAGAAACACTTTGGTTGTTTCCAGTTTGGGGCTGTTATTAATAAAGCTGATATGAACATTCTTGTACATGTTTGGATGAAGATAAACCCTCATGTCAGTTGGGAATATCCAGGAGCAGAACTGGAGCATCATAGGGGTATACATAATAGACACTACCAAAAATTTTTCAAAGTGTTTGCATCCATCAGCAAAAAGAGTTCCAGTAGCTCCACATCCTCACCAACACTTCGTGTTATTGGTAAAGACTCCTTTTTAAAGTATCACTGGGAAACAAGGTACCCCAGTTAGGTTTCCACATAACTGATTTTAGTCTTTAAGCAGCTGTTCTTTCTAATTCTAACAATTTTACTTCTTGAACAGAGTTAACCACCTAACCCTTGCAGACCAAACTGAGATGTGCAGAGAGATGTCTGCCCCCATGTTAAATATCTAGGAACTTCACTATCTCCTCCTTCTTGGGTAGACATCACTAAAATATCAGCAGACCATAGACCTTCTTCTAATAGCTCTTCTAGGAAATATTGAAGATGGCCTAATCAGGAACTTTAATCTATACATAATCATAAATCAGTAAGTTCTAGTCTCATTGTGCCTGGGCTTCTTCGCTGCTGTAAGGCTATTTCTATGTCCAGAATAGTGCAGGTTGCCCCACAAATAGATAAGTGAGTTATTACTCATTTCATTTGTTTTTATGTGGCTTGGCAAATGTTACTCAGTTATCAAACAATCAACACACATTTACAAAGCAAATATTTTATGTTACTGAGCTAGACACTCTGGAAGCAACAAAGAAAATCAACGTTTCCCCTCAGGGGGCAGAGCCCTAGGGTAAATCATGTCGAATGCTGTCATCTGCCTTCTTCTTCTCACTTTACCCACCCAAACTCTTTCACAGATAAAATGCGGTTAAAACAAACATCAACGATGGTCTTGGCCTTGGAGAGGAAAGCAAGTCTTAAGAGAATGATAATGGAAGAGGGGAGAACAGGCCTGCCCAAAGAGCCATGGTGATGGGGCTAGCAGGCATTTGGTCCTATCCAAAACGTCCATAAGGCACTTGGTCCATAAGACATTTGGTCCATGCCAAAAGGTCCTTGGAATTTGGTCCTATCTAAAACATCCATGGGTATATTTGGTCCATGCCAAATCATTTTGGACAGGACCAAATATCAAGGATATTTTGGCATGGACCAAATGTTCTACAATGGGTGATAGAGTAAATGGATGATAGCAGGTGGTAACTGTAACCTAAAGTCTTCACTTAGAACAAGGTCAAGTTCTACATTATACCTTCCTCCCCTGACCTCTTCCCACCACCACCTTCCTTCTCCCCAGCTACTCTCTAGGTGTCATCGCCCACACCTCATCACCAGGGAATATATGCCCATGACAAGACATATTCCCCGACCTTATAGAACATAACAACCTTAAAGAACATACCTATGGTGAGCACCAAATGCAGGGTTGAGTCTAGAGAGGAGTCACTGTGAAATGGCACATGCAGGCAAAGAATGGAAGGGCCTTGAGCTGGTCCTTAACACAGGTAAGAAACGGCAGAGCAGTGGAGCAATGGTGGGAAAGTGCTCTGCCCTCTAATAGAGCACAGGACAAGAGCAGGAAGAAACATGGGATTCTTAGAGTCTGTTAATAGACAGGGCAAGCTTTCCACACCATCACGCCCTTAAGATGCTCAGATATGGGCTTCCCTGGTGGCGCAGTGCTTGAGAGTCCGCCTGCTGATGCAGGGGACGCGGGTTCGTGCCCCAGTCTGGGAAGATCCCACATGCCGCGGAGCGGCTGGGCCCGTGAGCCATGGCCGCTGAGCCTGCGCGTCCAGAGCCTGTGCTCCGCAACGGGAGAGGCCACAACAGTGAGAGGCCTGCGTACCGCAAAAAAAAAAAAAAAGATGCTCAGATATGATTCGGCTACTGCTCCTGAGTATAGCCTGGCTTCTTCACTCAAACAAAAGCTGTCCAAAAACAGTGACTGAACATTTTAGGGACCTTCTTAGAAACATCCTCAGATACGCAAGTGCATGAGGCCGTGTACAATTTTGCTCATCAGCACTCTACAGCCTTCAATTTCTCAATTCATAGTTTCTGACTTGGCTCTCTAGACATCAAATGCAAATGACTGAGAACAGCTCCATGGTTTTTCTGCACTGGAAAGCTGCTTCTGTCCCTGTGCAGAGATGTAGCCAAGTCGACATGGCAGCTAGCACTGGGGATGGGGGAGGGGACAGGGAACAGGCACAGAAGGGTCAGATGCATGAGGTGACTCTAAACCCCAGAGCCCTTCAGGACCAGGTGAAGAGGGTGGAAATAGCATCTGAGTAGGGGCAGAGGGAATACCTCACACCACACCAGAGCCACCCACATGAAGACACAGTTCTCAGATCACTATGCTCCCCTCCATCAAGCTCACTTCTTCAGATATCTTTTTGGGGCCTAATTCATGGTTTGTTTGTTTGTTTTTTCAGGAATCTGTAGTCTTATTCAATCTTGAGGGACCATCTTGTCACTTGGTTTAAATTTTCATTTGGTCTTCCTGCTTCCCTGTACCATCAACTCAGAGGGAACATCTCCCCTCCGGCTGGGGCAAAAGTACAACTACCACTTTTGAAAAGCCAATCAGCAAACGGGATGGGGCCGAGACTTCCATTCTCAGCCGCAAAGTTTATTTCCCCTCAGGCTTCTGTCCTCATCAGTGTTTGCTGTCTAAATAATCTCTGTAGGAAACACATCTTATTCAGGGACAAATGACTTTTAATATACAAAAAGTAACATCCATCAGTTAAACAAACATAACATTAGTTGGTAGCATCTAGGTCTCAACATTCCAGGCTTCTGTTTCCTCTGATCATTGACTGATCTGATTCCACTGATAAGTTTGACTACAGGTACAATGAACAGCTTGAGAAAAGTCAGAGTGTGCACATCAGTAAGTGCTTCTTGAGAGCAGGGAGCTGGCCTTATTCATTCCTGTCTTCCTAGCACTTACCACAGACCTGCACAAACAGACTGAATAAATGCTAATTGAGGGAACACATGAATGAAGGAAATAATTCAGTAATTTAAAACATACTGTACACATCAAAGGCATAAATTCTGAAGGGACACAAAATTACGGAGAGGTTTAGCCTGTAAGACTGCGGAATAAGAGTAATAAAGTAAATGCAGCATAAGAGAAAGAAAACCAAATGTAGGAGACACACAGATCAACCAAAAAGTCTAAAGCATTGCCAAACAGACTGTGTGGGAATAATAACTGCTGTCCTCAATTATCTGAAGGATTTCAAGTAAAAATGAAATTATATAGCTCCATATTACTCTAGAGGGCTGAACTCAGATCGTGCCTAAATTAGACAAAGTCAGATTTCAATCACATAAAATAGCTGACTACCAGTTAGCTCTGTCCAACACTGAAAGGAGTTGTCATGTGGAGCCATGAGGGCCTTGTCACTGAAGCTATGGATCGTCACTACTCAGACATCATCCAGAGGCAATTTCTGCCTCAAGTGGAAGTTAGACTCAATGGACTCTAAGGTCTCATTCATAACTAAGATTCTATGAATCTAGAACTCTGAGCTCAAAAGTGGATAGAGTCAAACAAAGCAGACTTCCTGGAAGAGGAGAGTTTGAAGTCAGACTGGGAAGGTAACATGGAATTAGCAAATGAGTCTAGTTGCTACAGTACGCATTGGAGTATAGGATCCAGAAACCTTACTAAAGGGGGGAGGATTAGAAAAATCACCCTGTATAATTGTGCCAGGGACACTTTAGGGTCCATTGTAATCTATTCTCAGAACAAACTATTCAAAGTAAATGGATGCCTTCCCAAATTGGTGGATAATCCTAACCCAGATCAAATTGAAATGGGAAAATCTTATCAGATATTTAAGTTGATACAATATGGAGAGACCATAGAGTTGTAAATTAAAGGAAGCCAACAACAAGGCAAGTGTAGCCCACAAATCTGCAACCAATTTGAAACCTGTGAATGGTGGTCTCTGAGCGCCACCACGAAAGCGCCTATCCTAGCAGCCTTGGACTCTTGTCATTATCAAACCACGGGTCATTATTTTATGAATCTTATATTGTAGCTGAGCCAGACAGACAACAGTACCTTCTTTCATTTTTCTTGGATAATGGCCAATTACAAGTCACTTTACTATGACCTAAAGAGTATTGTGCCCATCTGTTCACAATTGATGGGAATAATTGAGGGGTAGAATGTGCCAGGCACTCTTGGACAATCCTGTGGAAATGGGTCGGGAGCTTTCTTGGCCATTTGCCACGTGACAACACTTCCTTCAACTGTGAACATATGGACCTGATGAAACTATCACTTGGAGAACATGGTACAACGGGGCTGGGGCCATTCCATTTCCACAAGAAAATTTACCTACGTTACAGCAAGGGAATAGCCTTTTCATTCTGTGTTACACCTTAAGAAATTCTTGCCAGCACGCATCCTTGTGTTGTGCCCTCGAATTAGAAAGGGAAAGTTGGGATTGGATGTCATCCCTGTCTACTATCTTGAGTTTAAAACAGGGAGATAAATCACCACAAAGGAGAGGAGTGGCCAGGTGGTGTCCTGAGACCAACTTCTGCTGTCCGCCTCTCCTAAGATGGAGCAGTGGTGGGGCGCAGGAAAGTGTTCTCAAATATTTGCTCAGACTTTTGAAAGAGTTCAGTGGTTGAAGGAGAGAAACCTCACCATTAGTGGCTGAGGAAACAGTCTGGGTAACACTGGATTATTTGTAAACATAATTTTGTCCAAAAAAAAAAAAGAGAACTGGCTGAAAAATCTTTCTGACGTCTGTCTTTTCAAGTTCAGAAATTTTCGCTTGTGACTTATTTTAAAAAGAGAAAGACAGAGAGAGAACGGAATCATTCGAGGCCTGGCAAAAGCAAGAAAGTCTCTCCTTATTCTTGGCTAGGAATTCCCGAAACCATGATCCTCTTTTATTCGACTTTTCTACAGTGAACATCAAGGTAAACCATGAAGGCAGAAGAGATGTCCCTAAAAGGCACCCTAGTGGAGGAAGGGAGTGTTAGTAGGTGAGCTGCTGAGTTTGGGGCATGAGCTGGTAGTCAACTCCTTTTCCTCCAAACCAAGATGGAGCCTCTAACTCATGGAGTTGCCGGTGCTCAAGTGGAAACACCTGATTGGCACAGCCCAGGCCTAATCAACCAGAGGGGCTGATGGCCTAGTTGTGGGTTATCCACATTCTTGACATCGCCTCTTCTGTCCTCTCAAGCATTTTCCGGTTCACAGAGGAATCAAGGACAGGGAGTGGAAGAAATTCATTCCAAGCCTTTTTGCTGTTTGTGGGCAGTGTGTTGAAAGCATTTCTAGGAAAAGGGGATTATGCTGTAAGTTAAAAAGAGAGTTTGTGTTTCCTCTGATTTCAATTATTCAGGCCCTCAGTGTCCTTGACTCCCCCCCCGCCAGCCTCCCTGGCATGCCCAGAATAAAGAAGAGTGGGCCTGAATAATGGTATCTTTCAGCAGTGCCAGGAACACCACACGCAACCCTCTGCCCACCATAACCATAGCTTCCTGTCCTTTGCCTGATAGCCCGAAGTCACATGCTCCTGGAACTCTTGCTTACTCACCACACCATCTCTAACCTTGCACCGCCCTCTTCACAGTAGTCGCAGCATTTTGAGCCACACATATTTTTTGTTCTCATGATTTGGAACTGACAATGTGAAATAACAGAACAAAATAAGACGCATGCTGTCTGAGGTGCTGGATTCAAGGCATGGCTTCTTGCTAACTGGGTGACCTTAGGCAAATCTCTTCACCTGTTGAGCTACAGTCTCATCTGGAAAAGGATGATATGGATTTCAAATGAAATAACCTATGTGAAAGCTTTTAGGAAATTGTAAAGCAGCCTGTTTCTGTTGGGGGTGATGCAGAGACCATGTCTCTTCCTTACACTTCAGAGTCTGAACTAGGGTCGTACCCACTCTGCAGGCTCAGCACAGATTTGGTTGAAATGTCACTGAATGCCCACCTTGTCCCTACAGCGCTAACATGGACCCTCTCCCCAGCTTTACCATGTACATTCAGAAGCCATGCACATTATTATAAAGATGCCTACCAAGAAGGATCCCGTAGCCTGGCCTTGTGCGTCCCCAGACAGGAGACAGGAGAGCAAATCCAGGCCTCAGAGTCTGCTGCAGGACATGATGGCAGCAGCAGGCTGGCACCGAGACTCCTCCAGCACTGCAGGCCACGCAGGTACATCTAGCCCCACCACCCAGGAGACAAATCATCCCCCTGATACCCAGGAATTTTATCTCCTCTTCAGCACCACCACCTGCAGAACTACCGTCACAACCACTGCAGCCAAACGCCCTGGCACCACTCACCTCACCATTTGGCAAGTTAAGAGCCCAGAATTCTCTCACTGGGACTCTTTTTTAGAGTCATAACTAAAATCTCTGATTGCCCAACAGAAAGTATCCAGGAGACCAAAGGGAGAAGCATGCTATGTGACACCTGAAGCCACTAAACGCCCATCTTCCCTGCAGCAGTGCGCGGACAGTGTCCTGTCTTCTTCCCTGAGTGTCTGCTAACAGGTCCGCCTGTGATTAGAAGCACTTAGAGTGATACTAACTCGCTCTGCTGACACCAATAAGCAGATGCTTTGTTTTACAACAAAGCAAATTCAATAATTAATGGCCTTATGGAGAATTCCAATCCATGGCCTCTTTCAACAGGGCTCCAAAGTCATCCCCAAACTATAAAAATGCTTCAGGTAGAAATAAATCACCTTCTTGCACTTTATTGTACAACCAGGTACCACGGGCCCCAGATTCAACCCTTCCCTAATGGTCTGATAAAGGAGGTAAGAAATGGCTGAGTGCTCATGAGTGACTTGGACAATATTTTATAAACACGAAAGAAATCAGTATCAGAGTGCTGTAGAGGTGGCAGTGATATCCCCTGAAAAACTTGAGATGCCCTCCCCAGTGCTACACAAGTTCTATCATGTTATAAATATCTAACTCAAGCTGGACTTCTTCCGTGAGGCTTTCTGTGATCTCTCCAGCCTAGAAAAAAATCATTAATTCAACGTTTATTTATTGAGCATCTATGTGTACCAGGCACTGTGCTAGGTTGTTGTGGGGGTAGAACAATATAAACAGTTAAAATCTCAGTCTGATGGCTCCATCCTCTGATCTATTAATAGAAGCAGCATTTATACCCCCTGCATCAAATACATTCTTTCACAGAGAGCATTTTCCCAAAACTCGTATTACTCTCCACTTTACAATATAATTATGAACATGTCTTTTTAAGCAGTGTGAAGGTAAAAGCACTTCTGATTTCTTTTGTGGTGCGGTAAGAGAAGGTGCTACAGCAAACATAATCCTCAATGGTGAAAAATTGAAAGCATTTCCTCTAAGATCAGGAACAAGACAAGGGTGTCCACTCTCACCACTATTATTCAACATGGTTTTGGATGTCCTAGCCACGGCAATCAGAGAAGAAAAAGAAATAAAAGGAATCCAAATTGGAAAAGAAGACGTAAAACCATCCATCACTGTTTGCAGGTGACATGATACTATACATAGAAAATCCTAAAGATGCCACCAGAAAGCTACTAGAGCTCAGCAATGAATTTGGTAAAGTTGCAGGATACAAAAATACACAGAAATCTCTTGCATTCCTATACACTAACAACAAAAGGGCAGAAAGAGAAACTAAGGAAACAGTCCCATTTACCATTGCAACAAAAAGAATAAAATATCCAGGAATAAACCTACCTAAGGAGGCAAAAGACCTGTACTCAGAAAACTAAAAAACACTGATGAAAGAAATCAAAGATGACATAAACAGATGGAGAGATATACCATGTTCTTGGATTAGAAGAATCAATATTGTTAAAATGACTCTACTACCAAAAGCAATCTACAGATTCAATGCAATCCCTATCAAATTACCAATGGCATTTTTCACAGGACTAGAACCAAAATATCTCACAATTTGTATGGAAACACAAAAGACCCCAAATAGCCAAAGCAATCTTGAGAATGAAAAACGGAGCTGGAGGGTGCATAGCACAGGGAGATCAGCTCGGTGCTTTGTGACTGCCTGGAGGGGTGGGATAGGGAGGGTGGGAGGGAGGGAGACGCAAGCGGGAAGAGATATGGGAACATATGTATATATATAACTGATTCATTTTGTTGTGAAGCTGAAACTAACATACCATTGTAAAGCAATTATACTCCAATAAAGATGTTAAAATGAAAAAGAAAAAAAAAGACAAATAAGTACTAGGGATGTAATGTACAACATGATGACTATAGTTAATACTACAGTCCAGTATAATTGAAAGTAGTTGAGAGCAGAGCCTAAGAGTTCTCATCACAAGGAAAAAAAATTTTTTTTGTATCTAGATTAGATAATAAATACTAACAGAAGTTACTGTGGTAAATTTACTTCACAGTATATGTAAGTCAAATCATTATGATATACATTAAACTTATATAGTGCTACATATCAATTATATCTCAATAAAACTGGAGAAAAAAAAGAAAAACGGAGCTGGAGGAATCAGGCTCCCTGACTTCAGACTATACTACAAAGCTACAGTAATCAAGACAGTATGGTACTGGCACAAAAACAGAAATACAGATCAATGGAACAGGACAGAAAGCCCAGAAATAAAACCATGCACCTATGGTCACCTAATCTATGACAAAGGAGGCAAAAATATACAATGGAGAAAAGACAGCCTCTTCAATAAGTGGTGCTGGGAACACTGGACAGCTACATGTAAAAGAATGAAATTAGAACACTCCCTAACACCATACACAAAAATAAACTCAAAATGGATTAAAGACCTACATGTAAGACCAGACACTATAAAACTCTTAGAGGAAAACATAGGCAGAACACTCTTTGACATAAATCACAGCAACATCTTTTTTGACCCACCTCCTAGGGTAATGAAAATTAAAACAAAAATAAACAAGTGGGGTGTAATTAAACTTAAAAGCTTTTGCACAGCAAAGGAGACTATAAACAAGATGAAAAGACAACACTCTGAATGGGAGAAAATATTTGCAAATGAAGCAACTGACAAAGGATTAATCTCTAAAATATACAAGCAGCTCATAGAGCTCAATATCAGAAAAAACAAACAACCCAATCAAAAAGTGGGCGGAAGACCTATATAGACATTTCTCCAAAGAAGACATACAGATGGCCAACAAACAAATAAAAAGATGCTCAACATCACTAATTATTAGAGAAATGTAGATCAAAACCACAATGAGATATCACCTCACACCTGTCAGAATGGCCATCATCAAAAAATCTATAAACAGAAAATGCTGGAGAGGATGTGGAGAAAAGGTAACCCTCATACACAGCTGGTGGGAATGTAAATTGATACAGCCACTGTGGAAAACAGTATGGAAATTCCTTAAAAAACTAAAAATATAACTACTATATGACCCAACAATCCCACTACTGGGCATACACTCAGAGAAAACCACAATTCAAAAAAACACATACACCTCAATGTTCATAGCAGCACTATTTAAAATAGCCAGGACATGGAAGCAACCTAAATGTCCATCAAAAGAGGAATGGATAAAGAAGATGTGGTACATATATACAATGGAATATTACTCAGCCATAAAAATGAATAAACTTGGGTCATTTGTAGAGATGTGGATAGACCTAGAGAGTGTCATACAGAGTGAATTATGTTCAGAAAGAGAAAAGCAAATATCGTATAACAACACATATATGTGGAATCTAGAAAAATGGTATAGATGATCTTATTTGCAAAGCAGAAATAGAGAAAGAGACGTAGAGAACAAATGTATGGATACCAAGGGGGGAAGGGGTGGGGAGGGAGGAATTGGGAGAATGGGGTTGACACATATACATTATTGATACTATGTATAAAATAAACAACTGATGGGAACATACTGTATAGCACAGGGAACTCTACCTAATGCACTATGGTAACCTAAATGGGAGGGAAGTCCAAAAGGGAGGGGATATCTGTATGTGTATGGATGATTCACTTTGTTGTCCAGTGGAGGCTAACACAACATTGTAAAGCAACCATACTCCGATAAAAATTAATAAAAAAAAAAATTTAAAGAAGAGAAGGTGCTAATATACATTGAATGAATAGTTAGCTAATTGTGAGAAATAAATAAATATGTTTAATTTTCCTATCTAGCTTGTAAACTTCTCCAAGGACAAGAATTTCTCTGTTAACATTTCTGTATCTTCTAGAGCATCCAACCTAGGGCTGGGTACGTGGCTCATTCTGAATACATACTTAGTTGAATTCAGTAATTCTGCTTGCAATGGGGGTTCCTCGTCCATGCCAATCCTGTTAATCATACCCTAGATTTAGAAAACGGGAAGCCTAAGGCCAAGGAAAACAATATAATCAGTCCTAAGTGACCTACAATCCCCCAACATACTGCCTAAGCTGTCTCCCAAACCAGAGCACTGTGTTTGTGAGAGAGGAATAAAGTCATCATTCATCCATGAGGACTGACATAAGCCACCTGTGCATTGCAAGAAGAAAACCAGAATGAAATTGGAGCAGCAAGCCTGATTTTAGACAACAAGACCAGCCATGGAAACATCCATCATGTGACCTACATAGGATCTGCCTGCCAAAAGACCACGAACCCAGGAGTCAGAGCCACCTACCCTGTCAGGGGTACAGGTGCAGCCAAAACCAGTCCATGGAGGCCAGAGACCCTGGGTATGCGGTACATATATACAATGGGTATGTACCTACGCTTGCTGTCTTTTACTTTTGTCTCTTGAAATCCATGTTCTGGAATATCTAGCCCTGCTCTGATAACCCTTAAGGGATGCCTCAGCTAAAGAAGTCAGTGGACAGAGCTGACCTCTGTAGGGAGATGGTCCAATATCCTTGGTTACACTAGGTGAGATCAGGTGAACTGATGGTGCTCTCCCAACCCCCATGGGCATCTGTGAGTCCTATCATCTAGACCACCAATGAGTACATCATTAGCATTGGCAGAGCACACCCAGCCTGGGAATGACATAGGATGCCTGTGTGTCACCTACAGGGGCATTAAAGTTCTAAGTTCTGGACATCCTCATAGGACATCTCAGGATTTACCGTCTGAAAAGTCAAGCCACTTACTCAGAAGCCCATCCTCCCCGTTCCCAAAATTAGAAAGTACCCCAGGGCCTTCAAAATCAACATTAAATGACCAAAAATTACATTCCCCTTGCTATCACAGACAATGCCAGACTTTGCTTCAGCCTTCCCAGATCTGAGCAGTCTGATCCCTCCTAATGTTGTGTCAAACCTGGAAGCATTCCTGCCTCCTTCCCCATCCTTGTGGTCCGGCATGGATCCTGAAGCTGCTCTTGGAAAGCAGCAATGGCATTTAGTCATGCAAAGCAGAGAGCTGACTTCATTTTCCTCAATTAATATTTCATTGAGATTCAGAGAAATAAGAGAAACCTTATTCATGAGATTTATGTTTGTCTTAATGATTCACAGCATAATTTGTTCCAATTAAATATTTATTTTAATATCTTCTTGGGTCTGGAAACTTCTGCCCATTCATCAGTGAGTCTTCGTATCATCAGTCCCCTCACAGATGTGAAGATGCTGGGAAAAGCCTCGTTCTCCTCCAAAGTGGGAGTTTTTCCTTTCCAGCTCCCTCCTAGGAGGGAGCCTGTGCCATGCTTTCACTGTCTCTGGCACACACCCCAGAGCCCTGCCAGTCAGTCTCTATTCCCTGCTCCCTCTTACCTTGCATCTCTCAACCCTACATATAGTCTTAAAGCTTCCCTGGCTCAGATACCTCTCCCAGACACAGAATCCCGAGAAACTCTCCACAAAATAGGGGTGAGGGGTGTGCTGGGCATTATGATATGGTAAAAAGGAGACTGGAATTGCAATAAAGACCTCTGAGTTCAAGTTCCAATGTCTACTTCTGGTGGTATAATGGGGAAATATGTATTGTTGGAAGAATCAAGTGAGATGATAGAGGTGCCTCATAAACTGTAAAGAATTATAGCTCCCTCCTGGGGTTGTGACAAATAAGAAGATATATTTCCAGTGTTTAGGACAAACCTGGTATATAATAAATACTCAAATAAGACACAGTTATCACAAAAATATGAGAAATTAAATGTTTACTTTCATTACAGCTCAATGACTATTTAGGTCTCACTGTCTAACTTGTTTACATGTTGCCTAAGTGAATGTTTCCATTACTCCCATATATAGATGTATGGAACTCTTAGTAATATCCAGGATGCATGTCAGGGGCAGAGGGTTGCTGTGTATGTATGTGTGTGTTGCACTTTTCAGCTGTTCACATTTACACATATCTTCACAATCTCCTCAATATACTCTCTCTCCCACGGAAATAGCATAATCCTCGCTCAGTTGCTAAAGCTTCCTTAGATACCAAGAAAAGCATTCCCTGTTTCCATCATAGGGAACATAGTCTAAGCCACTCCCACGCCCTTGGCCCCAAGAGCAGTCCCCATCAAGTGGAAGCCAGAGCCGTCTGCCATCTGTGGTCCCTCTGTCCTGATCCCAGCTGAGAGTTCACCACTCAGCCTCCCGAAATCTGGCTCCTGATACACATGGAAGTGTCTCCTCTTGGGCTCAGAAAGTGTGGCAGTCACCCTCAGGGAAGGCACAGTCCTCTGCTTCTGCCTCCCTCCTGGCCTGCCCTTGCCCTCAGGGAGGCTTCCTGGACAGTACAGAGAGAAGGGTGAGCCCAGGGGGAGGAGGGAGAACAAGCAGATTTGCAAGGGATTTTACCTGTTGGGTTAATTAAATGTCATTTCTAAAATTTTTAGGTCCTTGGCACTGTGAGAAAGATTTACTATGCCAAAGCAAAAAGGACTTCTGAAAAGTAATTATAAAGGCTTATAAGTTAATAATGGCTTTGTACCTGTATTACTAGAGCTAATTCCATTATCTGAGAAACTAAAAACCAATGTTCAGTAACCTGGTGAATGCCCCAATCCACAGCTCCTGAAAGAACAATCCTCTTTGCTACCATATCATGTTAAGTACTTTTCTAAGAGGCCATCCCAGAATATCTCCCACCATGTCTGAGTCATTCCATCCCCTCTAGACACCACCCACCCCACTCCACCCACGCATACACACAGCCTTCATGTTCCTCTACTTCTTCCGGAGCCAAGGAATCTTAAATTAACACCAGGGTATATTATTTTCCCACTCATAAAACGACTAGCTGAGTGATATTAGCCCAAAAGAATGAATGAACCATTCTGGGCGCCAAGGCACTGCCAGGGTCAAAGAGGTTTTGAGCTGGGAGTACTTTCCTAGCACCTTTCAAGTGATACCAATTCTGCCTTCCCCAGAGATAACTCTTAATGAATGTTTTAGTTATTTAAATATCAAATAATTTTCTGATTCTCCTTCCCCACATGCTCAAGGGAAAAACACCACTATTTTTCTTTTCCATAAAATAAATTCCCAGGGGCTTCCCTGGTGGCGCAGTGGTTGAGAGTCTGCCTGCCGATGCAGGGGACATGGGTTCATGCCCCGGTCCGGGAGGATCCCACATGCTGCGGAGCGGCTGGGCCCGTGAGCCATGGCTGCTGAGCCTGCACGTCCGGAGCCTGTGCTCCACAGCGGGAGAGGCCACAACAGTGAGAGGTCCGCGTACGGCAAAAAAAAAAAAAAAAAAAAAAGAAATTCCCAGTAGAGACCCCCAGCTCAGGGCAGCAGGTCAACAGCATACACTTGTCCACACACCAGCCAGTGCCCCCTCCTCTCCCTCAGAGCTGCTGCAGATCAGAATGTAGCCTGCAATGTATGAAATCTGATCTTCCATCTGCCACTTGATCTTCCATCTGTCACTTCCCTACTTCGGCTGGGGGCTGGAAGATAGAGCAAGAGAGGTCTCCAGGGGTCCACTTGGCAAGAGCAGATGTTAACCAAATGGGAGAGATGTAATGCTCCTTCAAAGCAAGAAGAGGCCTAAGGTCATAGCCAAATATACCTTGGTGGCCAGAGGAGACCCCAAGATGTCACTGAATGATCCAACATCTAAATCTGCCCCCAGGCACCTAGGGTATAGGTATTCTCATCAGTTTCCAGATGGAGAAGTGGAAAGAACATGAGGTTTAGAATATGAAAACCTAGGTTAGAATCCTGACTCATCATTATATAAGCTGAATGACCTGGGCAAGTCACATAACTTCTTTGAGCTTCAGTTTCCTCAACTGTAAAATAGGGACAATACTATTGTGAGGTTTGAGAGAAGCACCTAGGACAGTTCCTGGCACATTAGGAAGTATTTAATCAATGTTCCAAAACACTAAATTACAACACAACCATTATCAACAGGCCATATTACCTGGGTTCTTTTCCAGTAGAAGGTCTAGATTTTTGTTATCTGTCTATACTATTTTTGCTGGCCCTTGCATGACTAAGAAAAAGCTAGTGAGAGACTACCAGCTGGAATGGAAGATGTAGTCTCCAACCATGACTAGAGAGAAATTATCTAACAGATAACTGAGCCACAGCCTTCCCCTCACGAATATAGTGTTGGGGCCAACTATGCCAACAGCACCATAAGGATATTTTAAAACATCACTGTCACTGGAAAATAAATCTGCACCATCCCCTTCATTTGGATATAGAAGAGAAGTTTTAAGCCACCAAATTTGCTTCTTTGTAGACCATGTCCTGGTAAATAGATCTTATCTTTAAAAGTGCATCCCCATCTTTGTTGACAATCCTGTCTTCCATACCGAGAAATGTTCCTGGAACCAGGGTCTGTTTCTAGAAACCAATTTAAATTTATGAAACTGCTTATATTTATGATAAAATGGAAGTAAATCTGGCTGAAGCAAAAATCTACATTCCCAGGATGACTCACTGTTCATTTATTAGTTGCTGCCCTTAGCTAACATCCAAGCCACAGGCTGCCCCTTGCTCAGCCTTCTTACAGGAACCTGGCTCATTCTACAGGAACCTGGCTCATTCTACAGGAACCTGGCTCATTCTACAGGAACCTGGCTCATTCAGGAGCACTGGGAAGGAGCTGAAAAAGTAGGGGAAGCAAACAGCATTAAATCAAGGGACACACCCTCTATAGCCAAGGCCAGCACCCAGGAGGGGCAGCAGGGCTCAGACAGTGGCGGAAGGACTCCACCCGCATGGCACTTTGTACAGAAGCTCTCTTCCAACTGGAGGCAAAGAGCCGCTAATCTGACGCACGCCCAAAACAGAGATGTTGGTAAAAATAAAATGACCACTGCTCCCCTGTGAGAAAGTCAGGAAGAGAACATATTGAAGCAATCATGGCCTGAAGCCTGCCTATCACCAGTGCTACCACTAAGTGACCCCAGTGATCAAGTTACTTTTCTTGCTCAAAATCTCCCAACAGCTGCCCATAAACTACTGAATAAAATCCTAAATCTCCACAGTATGGAACATAAAGCAGCCTTTCCAGCTTTCTCTCTCATTATCCCAAATCCCCTGCACACATACTCACAATGAGCATACACACTCAACTCCACATGAAGACTATCTCCCAAGCTCTGAACCTTCCCGCTCTGCACCTTTCCTCTCTTGCCCTCCTCCACCTCCAGCTTCTACACATCCTTCAAGGCCAAGCCCACAGTTGGAATTCTTCTCTCCCTCTTCTCCGCTCCCATGGCACTTTCCAAATAAATAATCCTTTCTCTTCACTGTAATTTCCACGAAGACAAAGACTGCCTGCCTTGTTCACTCTCACAATAGTACCTTTGCAGATATTTAATAAATATCTGTCAATTTAAGGAGTCCCTCAGTGCCAAGATGTTTGTTCTGTGACTTGAGTTTTCTAGTCCTCAGCAGACTAGAAGTCCCTGTTAACTGAGTCAGTTCAAGGTCCACTGGCTTTGGCCTGATTTCCTTTCTCATGTGGTACCTCAGCCCCTGAAGAGTCTCATCCCACTGTGTCCAGGAGCCCCGCTCACATCCCCCCCGGGCTCCCCAGGAGTCGTACCAGCCACTACTGCTGTGTCTTCCTCTCCTGCTCTGGCTGCCCACTGCTGCTGGAGGATATCTGACGTGACCTCTGTGAGGATTCCAGCATCTGACCCAGGGTGCTGGCTCCCGGGCTCTCCAATCCCCAACACTTAAGTGCCAAACGGCCTGAGTTCCCTGGAGTCCCCCCTGCCCCTGGATCTAACCCCGCTCGAAGCTTAGTCCCTTACCCACTCTGTCCATGAGATGAGCATCATCTGTCACCATGCATCACAAAGAGCCCTCCTGAGAGCAGCTCCTCCCACTTCTGTGCAGTGCCCCTCCCCCAGGGCTCATACGTCAGCCCCACGGGGTGTCCAGAGACAGACATCTGGGAAAGAGAGCGCGGTCTTTCCAAAACCCCATCTTCCCCTTCCTCCCATTCAAACCCACCATACCAACAGGGACCACTGGGCTGCTTGCCTCTCTGATGAAGGGGCCAGGACATGTCCAGGTGCTCACGGTGGCCACAGTGTATGCTGAGCTACACTCCGTCGCCTCTGATATAAATTCTCCCCCAATCTGCTGCCTCAGTCCTCACCCCTCGTCCCCCTGTGCGCAGTGCTGAAGGAGAAGAGCTGACTGCAACCACCCTTCCTATTTAAAGTCGGGAAACCCTTCCTCTGCCTTCCTCCTTCTTTCAGTGCCTCTGCCCAGGGCCCACTCTACCCACCCCGCACCTCCGAGGACCCCGCTGCCTCAGCCCCTTCCTCTCTTCCTCCAACAGGCATTCACCACTGCGCACAGGTCCTTCTCTCCAGAAGTGGTGGATGAGATTGGATTTCAGCAGATACTGCCCAGGGCCTGAAGATTTATCAATGCTGAGGCTTTCTATGCCTGCCAATTAGTGTGTCCATTATTCTGGGCTGGGTTGTGCAAGCCCTTAATCTACTTAATGGAGAAGGAACTCCAGTGCGGCAGGAAGCACCATGGGCCGAAGGCTGAGCCCACAGGAGACAACAAGGAAGCTGTCCCTCAGAGGCAGCCCAGCTTGGCCACCTGGCAGGTAGCCTCAAAGTAAGGAGGCTGGGTCTTCAAAGGAGCAACTGATGGAAGACTCCATGCCTACAGGAAACACATCCCAGTCACAACAAGGTGCACAGGGCAGCCTGAGGCAGAAATTTTCCCCCAGGGCCTCAGGCCAAATTTCAAGGCAAGTGGAGGTTGGTCTTTGATTCCTTCCCCATACCTGACTCTCCATTGCCCTCCCTCAGAGCCCGGGCACTCAACACTCACAGCACATGGTCTCCCTCACCTCTTCAAAACCTGCCCACCTAAGTTGCTAGGCCCCAGATCCCATCCTGACCATTCCATCATCCTCTTCTCATCCAAAAGTTAAATTTTAGGCATTGCGGGTTAAGAATTAACAGCTAACATTTATTGAGCTTTTAACATGTGTAACATCACTTCATCCATACAATAACCCTATGAGGTAAATATTGATACTGTCAGCATCTTATAAATAAGGAAACTAAGGCCTAGAGAGGCCAAGTGAAATACCCAATATTATGCGGTAGTGAGTGGTAGAGTTGAACCATTTATGGTTCACACTGAACCATTCAGTATACTCCCTTAAAGGCCAAGTCCATCAGCAAACTAAGCCTGGCCACTGGGCTTGATACTTCCAAACTTTATTACGCTTTAGGTTTTTCTTTAGTTTTTAAAGGAGTCTGGTCATGCAAATCAATAGCTTTAACTGGTAGAGTTTAAGGACGAAATAGCATGGAAGTGATAAAAGGGGACAGAACCTACTTTCGATTCACCTTCCTCCCGCTTGAAGCCACCAGCCCAAAACCCAGCTGTACTCATCTGCCCATGACCAAAAATATATACCCGTTCAACCTGCTTGGCGCACCTTCTTCTTTGGGTATCTTCTCTGAGGGACTTCCAAGAGCTAGCAACCTGTGGCAAGTAATGTACGGATAAGGGGAACTCCTAAGATGAGGTGAACGCATAGACATGGGGTACGAAAAAGAGAGGGAGGGAGATGGATCCTGAACCTGCAGGAGGCATTGTCAGGAACTGGACCTCCTCTCCTCAGATGGAAACTATGGAGGGGACAGACAGGGCAGGGGGGTAAATGTTCCTCTTTATGGGTCCTCTTGTCCCAAAGAGAGGATATGGAGTCCATCTGGTTTCTCAAAGGCAGGGGGTAAGCAGCCTGCAGGAAAGGCTGTCTTTGGTACCCTGAGACCTCACTCTGTGCCCTCCAGCTCTGCTCCTAGGTAACAAGGGCAGGCGTATTAGAGTAAGGACAGCCCTCCAGCCCTGCTGGGGAAGTGATCCCCATGTTCCCAAGGTCTGTGATGATTCTTAAGCCTTAACATGAGCCTTCTTCTGCAAGCTGCATCCCATTTCTGCCAGAAACACCTGGACAGACCCAGCTCATCCAGTGGGGACATATGACATGCATTAGTTTTCATGCAATATGCATTTATAAAGGTAATTTGTAGTGTGATTAAATTTTGTGAATAAATTTCCAATGAGGCCATTCTTTCTACTACAGAATTTTGTTTTTGAATATTTTGATTAAATAAAATTATTACATTTTGATAGCAGGCTATCAAATTTTTATAGTTTTTAGGTTACAAAGTGAGTTTTCAAGGAGCATGCCCTCGACTCTTCCGAATCCTTTCCATTAGGGTTTGACTTTACATTTTTCTGCATCATTCAGAGCACATAGGCCCCCAGGTAGGGCAAGAAACATGGCTACACTTCTTAATCCTTAACTCTAGCTGAGCACAGAGTATGACAGATAGAGTTGGTTTCCTGCCCAGTAGCCATTTACCCCCTTCTTCCTGGCTTATACGACCTAGATTTTGTTCAAGAATCAAGTATCTGTGTGCTTCAGGGAAGCAGAGACACTTTCAGCCCCACAAGGTAAATGTTAATTCTGTTACACCAATCATGGAAATTGCATCCCCTTTCCGGTGGCTTGTTTAGGAATACATGCATGAAAAACAGCCTCTTTCAGCTGCTGTGAGTCCTCCATGAGACATATGAAGTTGTGACAGACATCTTGGGACTATAAGGAATGGAAGGGTGGAGAGAAATAGGGTCCTGGGAGCTTCATTTCTTGTAACAGCTGGTTGGGCAATTAGAACCAACCCTCCCAGTGAAGAAAGTTTGTGGGGGTTTTTCTTAATCTTCTTAAAAGCATTAAAGAGCTAAGTAGCTAGGCCAAAACCTTGAAGAAGGTGAGAATCCAAAGAAGTTGGCTCAAAACACAAAGCAACTTTTGCCCTGAGAGCATCTGGCAATCTGTAAGAAATAGTGGCAAAACCAAGCTGTGCTTTTCACAGCCAGGACCGGCAACGGGAGCAGAAATCCAAGTTCAGAGCCAGCCCAATGAAGGAACTCTGATAAATAATACCCCACACTAAGCTGGGCTTTCCCCAGAGGGAGGGCTTCTCCTTCAAGGTAAAGGAAGTCTAGAAACAAGCCAGCTCTCATGAAAACTTGAAACACAGCTGCCTGTAGTCTGGGTCCAAGGAACCTCAAGCATTCAACTTGGGTTCAGGTGGAACTGAACTAGTAGTATCCCTAGGAGTCCAGCAAAAGAAAATGATCATTGCAGGAGAAAGTTATCATTCTAGGCTTCAAATTACTCTCATAAAACCTTTTTCAAAAATAATGACCATGAAATAATCAAAGATAACACAAGGAAAAAGACACTATGAGCAAGACCCATCAGAAACAGCAGACTACAGAAACAGACCCACAAAGACTTCAGATATTGGAATTATAAAATAGAGACGATAAAGTAAATACACCTACTATGTTCAAAGAAATAAAAGACAAGCTTAAAAGATTTTTTATTAAACTGAAAACTTTTTTAAAAGTGATTTGAAAAAGAATTAAGTAGAGATTTTAGCACTGAAAAATATAATACCTGAAATTAAGAGGTCAATGAACGCAACATGGATGGACCTAGGGATTGTCATGTTGAGTGAAGTAAGTCAGACACAGAAAGACAAATATCATATGATATTGCTTATATGTGGAATCTAAAAAAATAAAGGGGGTACAAATGAACTTATTTACGAAACAGAAGTAGAGTCATGGATGTAGAAAACAAACTATGGTTACCGGGGATGAGCGGGGGAAGGGATAAATTGGGAGATAGGGACTGACATATACACACTACTATATATAAAATAGATAACTAATAATAACCTGCTGTATAGCACAGGGAACTCCACTCAATACTCTGTAATGGCCTACGCATGGGAAAAGAATCTTAAAAAAAAAGAGTGGATATATGTATACGTATAACTGATTTACTTTGCTGTACACCTGAAACTAACACAACACTGTAAATCAGCTATACGCCAATAGAAATTTTTTAAAAAGTCAATGAACAAATTTAATTGCAGATTAGACACAGCTGAATAGAGAATTAATAAACTAGAAGACAGACAAATATCATATGACATTGATTATATGTGGAATCTAAAAAAATAATACAAATGAACTTATTTACAAAACAGACATAGATCACAGATGTAGGAAACAAACATATGGTTACCAAAGGGGAAGGGGGGGAGGGATAAATTAGGAGTTTGAGATTAAAATATACTCTATTCCATAGTATATACGGAGTAGATAACCAACAAGAATTTACTGTATAGCACAGGGAACTATACTCAAAATCTTGTAATACCTATAATGGAAAACAATCCAGGGACTTCCCTGGTGGTCCAGTGATTAAGACTCCGTGCTTCCACTGCAGGGTGCATGGGTTCAATTCCTGGTTGGGGAACTAAGATCCTGTATGCCGCATGGCACAGTCAAAAAAAATAGAATCATATATATATGATTATATATATAATCACCTTGCTGTGCACCTGAAACTAACACAACACTGTAAATCAACTATATTTCAATTAAAAAAATTTTTTTGATAAAGAAAAAAATAAACTGGAAGAGAAATCAGAGGAAACTAGGATGCATCATGGAGAGACAAAATTGTGAGGCTTCCCTGGTGGCGCAGCGGTTGAGAGTCCACCTGCCGATGCAGGGGACACGGGTTCATGCCCCAGTCTGGGAAGGTCCCACATACCGCGGAGCGGCTGGGCCCGTGAGCCATGGCCACTGAGCCTGCGCATCCAGAGGCTGTGCTCTGCAACAGGAGAGGCCACAACAGTGAGAGGCCCGCGTACCGCAAAAAAAAAAAAATTGTGAAAAATACAGAATGATAAGAAATATAGAACATACAGTGAGAAATTTCAATTTCAATCACTTTCAAAATGGATTCAAATTCAAGAAATTTTCATTTTAATCAATTGGTAACTCAAAAAGAGAGAAGGGAAAGAACAAAGATAATGGGTGAGAATTTTCCAAAACTGATGAATTGCAACAACCTGTAGATGTCAGAAATCTAATGAACCCAAGCAGACTAAATAAGAGAGAATCTGGTTATACTGAGCCTCTGATTTAATGGCCCAACTTCTGAACTTCTTGTTAAGAAGCACGAAAAGAAGTAGGAAGAAAGGAGGAGAATTATTTATTCTTTAAGTCATTTTGAGTTTAGTTTCAGTTACCTGTAGCCAAATGCATCCTAAATGATATTGATAGTGAGAATAAAGTATCCACCATTTACTGAATGCCTACTATTGGCACGCACAACATATAGATTTCAATTTTGTGTAATTCCCCACAAAGTCTTAAAAGGTAGTACATATCAGTCAATACAGGCTTGGTAGACTATGGATACAAACCACCTCAAAATCTCAGTAGCTTTACAGAAAAAAATAAGTATTTCTTGCTCATACTACATCTTCAAAATGGTTCAGCAGAGGACTATGCTCATAGTCACTCACGGTCCCAGGCTGCTGGAGCCTTTAAAACCCAACACAGCTCCTATAATTGATGAAACACTGGGAGAATAAGGTAAACAGTATTTTACTTTTTAAAGCTTCCATATGGAAATGAAACATCTGACTCTGCTCGCATTTCATTGGCCAAAGCAAGTCACACGACCAAAGGTATAGGGAAGTGCAATTTTATCATGTGCCTGGAAGGTGTAGAGCTGGAAATATTTAGTGAATGGCTCTTATGATGACCACAGATAGATATGACCCTAGTTCTTCCAATGAGGAAGCTGAGGCTCAGAGAGGTATTTAATACGTGTTAGATGAATGGAGAATGTGCTCACATTAATACATCTTCTGAAGGTAATATTATGAAAATGACTATTTGCCCTTTGGTGATGGGGTAGTGAGAAGAGAAAGGGAGCTGTGATATGATCTATAAAGAGACAAGCAAAGTACCTAGTTGGGTCTCATCATGCTCTATCCCAGAATCACCACTATCAAGGGCAGAGTATGGGACCAAAGCAGCCAGAGGGCACAAATCTTAGTCCTTCCTTTGTTCCTTGTGCTAACCAGAGCCTTTCCTACGTGGATAAGGTGGGACTGAAATTGGCCAGAGAGAGAGTTTGTATACATGCACTAAAGTTTCCCACTATCTTATGTATTCCAGGTGTTCAAGATGTGGTTAAGAGGGGGAGAAAAATAAGCCCACATAAACGGGTTGGCCATGCCAAGTTTCTTAACTTTGATCTATGTAGATTCAGAAAGCTTGCCAAGGCAAAGGAGATGCAAACTGAGAGAGCTCTCAACTCATCATGTCCAAACACAGGAGAAGGGGCCACCGTGTTTCTCTTGGGTCCTCAAAACCTTCCTATGAGGTGGATTTTCCAGCCTGTAATGTGCAGAATATTCCCCACCTCCTCCCACACCTACTGATGACACATGCACCACCCCCCTCCCAGTACCCTACACTATTGGCAGGCTCCCTTGGCTGCCACATATGTCCTGCATCTGCCAGCCCTGTCCAGCCTCCTGCAGATACAGCAGCATTTGCCTGAGATTCTCTCCTTGTGGCAGGGAAAGAGTCAACACTGGGGTTCTTATTTACTTACATGTTGGTTTAGTCCTTCCCAGGGATGAGGCAGCAGTTAAGAGGAAGGAGAGGGAGGAGGGACGGGGGGAAGGCACAGAAAAGAAGCTGTGGTGAGCCAGAGATTGGCGGAAGAAGTGTCTATAATTTCAACTGCTTTCCAACCACACTGTCTCTAGCTGAGCCCCCTGGGGTGAAAGGTCTGTGTATTACTGGGGATAGGAGTTTGTAACCTTAATTAGGCCTTGAAGTATTTGGCGGTGTTCATCCTGAAACTTCCAGAAGGAAAAAAAAATGTGGTTTCCATTACAGTGTCACTGAGGGGCTTGTACTGGGGTTGGGATCATTAAAATGAAAACACTGATGAGTAAGTCATGGCATTTTTTTCTCCAAGACTTACGTCCTTCCTCCACCCCTAGCCCTGTACTTTATTTTGAGACAGGCTTAAAATAGTCTATAAAATATGGAGCTCATTATCCCATCTAACAGATTTCATTTGGCATGAATGCAGATTAAAAGCCCCATGCCAGTTCTTCCTCCTAGCCTGGGTTTATAAGGAAGACACTCCTCTGCTTTTGCTCAGGGCTGAGTTCTTTAGAGCGTGATTCTGCAGTAGACAGGGAGAGCCAGGAGGTGCCACTTCCAACTCCACTCAGCTTATTTTTCATGATAATAACAAGGGAGGATAGAGAAAGACAATTCTGCTTTGGGGGCTTCTTAGAAATTTTCCCTACAGCCTTAAAAAGCCTAATCCAAACTAGACACCCCTCAAACCCATATATTCCCCAGTCTGCCCATCCTTCCACATACAATAATTCTATCGGGGCTGCTAAGCATGTCAAAAGGGGCAGAATTGAGTTGAAACCACAGGGAATATAATGAAAAGAGGCCTCAACTAGAAGTTTTTGTGTCCTTGCTTCAAATGCAGGCTCAGCCAACCACTAACGGTATGACTTTAGAAAGCGAAATCATCTCTTTGGGCTCAGTTTCCTCATCTCTTAAATGAGAGGTCTCTTCCAACTCTGTCTCTTTTTTCTTTTGCTCGGCGTACAATTATGGAGGCAAAGAGAATGAGAAATAAAAACCTTTTCCTACTCACCACTGATCTTATTTGACCCAATACCATCTCTTGAACCAGTAAATTCACTTTTTATCTGATAAAGACACAGCCTTCTCTGATTACACCTTTTGCCTGAATCACTAGAGTGTTTGCATTGCATTTTCTCTTACTCCGAATGCCCTTTTCCCTTGCTCTATCCAAATCCTTAAAAATCCAAATACTCACAAGGACAGTGCGCTTAATAATAGTAAGTACATGCTGATGACTTGATTTATCAATTTTTAACACAGACCCTGCACAGGTGTCATCTCCTCTCCAATGATCTCCCCCAGGGCACAGTATAGGATTTTGTATAAGAGGGGGGAGCAGGGACTGATCTCTTGATGGCACTGACAGGCTCCACTCATTAGCAGTCCCCTCTGAGCTATCCAATGGCTGAGTAACCAGGTGACAGACCTACTCCTTGCCCCTATATTTTCTAGTTGTAGGTCCCTCTGAGTCCCCTCAGCTACTTCACCTATACAATGAGAATAACACCTCCTACACACAGCACTGTTGGAGGCTTGAATGAAGCAGGTAAGAACCTATCCAAAGTCTTGAACTACCCACCTCTCCAGTCTCAGCCCATGACATTGCCTCCTCTTTTGCTAAGAATATCAAGGCCATCTGAACTGCATTTCCTCATTTCCTTTTTCCTACTTAAAAATAGCTCTCTAAGCACCCCCTTCTTCCTCTCTCCCAGCAGAGGAAGCATTCTCCCTCCTCCAGTCTTCCACTTCCATCTGCACTCCTTAGCCAACCCACTCCTACCTCCTCCAGGTCATTGCCACACTTTACAGCATTTATCACAAGCTCTTCTTCTAAATTCAACTGTTGCTTGACTCATGTATTGTCTGCCTCACTCACTAGAATGTAAACTTCATGAAGATTTCATGCCTTATTCATGCTGTATCCCCAGCAAATAGCACAGTGCCTGGAGCACCGTCGATGCTCAATGAGTATTTCTTGAATGGATTAATAGATCCATTTCTACTCATCATTTTCAAACTACTCTCTGTCACTGGCACCCTCTCCCAGCCTCAAACACATTCAAGCCTCCCTTCCTCAACAAAACTATCACTTGACCCTACTGCCCCATCAACCACCATTCTATTTTTACCTTGCATTTTCTGACATATTTCTCAAAGAATATGTGCTTGCTGCTGCCTCGTCGTCACCACCTCCTCCCATCACAATCTGGTTTCTCTTCATAACGGCTGCCGAAGCAATGCTGTGAGCAGTCACCAAACTCCTCACATTGCCCATCTCCCTGCAGATGGGGACCCCTAACTGTCCCTTCTCCTCTACTCCCAGGAGTTTCTTGTATACTGGCTTCCTCCTATCCTTAGGAATACTCTTCTCACCCCTTTGATGCTGTCTCCCCAAGTCCACACTTTCCAAAACCAATCTAAATTTTCCTCTATACTCTTTCCTGAGCTAATATCAATTTCACTATCATCCTGGGGGCAGATGACTCAAAACCGTGCATCTCCTACCCTAACTCTCTAGAAACATAGACATACTTCAGTTGCATGAAGGAGGTGGGCATTTTGTTATGCCATGTTATACTTCTTTGCATTCCCAGCACCTGGTCTACTGCCGAGTACATGGAAATTGTTCAATACATTTTTAAACAGTTAAATGTTACTGCTCTGCCATTATTTGCCTTTAACCTGATATGCAAGCAAGAATCTTCACAAGGTGACCCCAACCTATCTTTCCAAATTTAACTCTTACCACACAGATGTTCCTGGCAGTCTGTACTCTCTGTCTTCCATCCTTATCATTAAGTACTACTAAAGCTTAAGTCAGTTCTCTCCTTTTTAATCTACCTGCCATTGTATTATTTACTGTGTTATTTCTTAGTGTCTATTTCCCCTGCTAAATCCTAAAGCTTCATGAAGACAAGAATGCCGTCATCTTCAGCCTTGTATTCCTAGGCCCTTGAATACAGCACAGCCTATAGTAGGTCCTCAGAAGATACTTGTTGAAGGAGTGAACATTTCCTCTTTCCTTCAGACAGACCCAACTATTTCTCTCCCTTGTGAATGCATAGCACTCATTTAGCAATTCAACATGAAACACCTTGTGAAATCACAGATATATTATAGGTGTTGTAGGTGTATTATTTTGCAGGCATTACAGGTATTGTCTACATAGAACCATGGAACATTACAGCTAGAAAGGATCCTTCTTATAAGTAATCCAGAATGGCCAACAGAGACTCAGAGAAGTTACCGCTGGTTCTTGACCTTTCAGGAGTTTGAACTGTAAGTTTCCTGAGGGCAGGAATCCTACTTCCTACCCCTAAACACTCCCTGCTATACCTGGAGCCCTTAGTAGACAGTATTACTACTGCCACTAATAATAACACTACTATTTATTGTTTTGACAATTACTTTGGCGATATACCACCTCCATCCACAAGGTGAAGAACAAACCCATCACCTACACTGGGAACCCACAGGTAGCTTTCTGACCATCCAGACACACAGCTACCCCCACTGCCTCTCAGCTCTGAGCCATCACTAAAATGTCACAACAGAAGAACAGGCGCTGGGAGGCCATGCCACACCCAGAAAGTGCTGTTTTACTGTTCTCCCCTCACAGTCACCTCCTCCTCATTGGGTAGAAACACCACACCGGGACCTCACAGCACAGCTATCGGTGTCCTTCCCCCAGGACTTGGCCTAGATATATCTTGTCTAGTGATCTCACACCACAGACATCGCATCCCAGTGATACTCTCTGCTGACAGGGAAGGTGGGCAGACACCCCAGTTCAACACATGTGCCAGAGAGAGAGAAAGATGGGGGTCCACCCACCAGTACAAGAACAGGTAGAGGAGAGAACTCATCCCAGATGAGAGTCAGGGGTCCTGGATCTCGATCCTCCTCTTAGTAGCTCTGTGACTATAGCAAATTCTTTAACCTCTACAAGCCGGTTTCCTACCTGTCAAATGAGAACTAAAGTAACTTCTCTCACAGAGACAAAGTGAGGACCAAGGGGGATAAGATATTGGAACTGTCAAATCATTACAGTTCTCTCCCCCACACCCCCCTTGACAATTCCAGGATAACCAGCACTGTCTCTGAGTTCCCTGGGGAGTTCAGATACTCTGTTAGCCCTGTTTATGCAGTTTCCTAATAGGATACAACCTTGAACTCGGTGTCTGGGTGAGAATACAAAGGGATAGGGAGACAAGGACCTGCCCTCAGAGAAGCTCTACTCACAATGAAAGAGAAGGACCCCCCAGAAGCAACGAAGCTCCTAAAAGCAACCGAAATCTGGGAGGAGAGCATGCTTTTACTGAGGCACTTATTCACACCAGGCACCAGCCACACATATTAACTTCTTCAAGGCTCACAACCACCCCATGAGGTGTGTCCTTTTACCACCCACAGGAGCACATCGTGAATCGCAGAACGCTGGCCTGTACCTAAGTGCCTACGTGTCTGTGAACAGAACCAGGTATGATTGATTGTGGGAGCTTTTTCTGGAGGACATAGGGGCTATGTGGTTTGGAAGGGGAAGGATGTGGGTTAACTGTAAGAGGAGGAAGCTTCGGGCATTTCAAGTGGAAGCACAGGAAAATAGGAAGGTTGCTGGGGAGGTTCTGGTATGGGGCAATGCGGAATTGTCCTGAGATGGTGTTTCAAGGGGTGCTATATTGAAAATGCTTATCGAACAAAAGGCCAGGTCCCTTTAGGAAAGTGGTTTTGTGCCAGAAGCCAACTGAATAAGAGATATCTATTTGTGATGTAAAAGCTAAGTTAAAGTAACTTCTTTATGTATTGTATGAATATTCAGCTCAAATGGGAAGGTGATTACAACCAAACCTACTCTTATTAGAAAATTCCCAGCACAGGAGAACCAGTCTATGTGTTTTTCATACACATGCTGTGCTTTTCTTTTCCCCGCCAGCCACAGAAAGGGAGGAACAAGTCATAAAGGTTGGCACAAAGAAGCTACATATCATGCTGGGCACATATATGCAACAGGTAACAAGAAGAGGACAAGTCAAACCAAGGTGGGTATCCAGAGTCCAAGGCAGCCTAGGAACGGACTAAGCAAAGACACCAACTCTGAGCCAGCCAGTGGCCAGTGCTGGGCGGATAAATGAGCAGCAAGCAAGCCAAAGACAGGGCATCCGTCAGTGATGGGAAACCAGGGGCCAGCAAGTGGGCTGCAGGCACAGGAAGGACAAGACCACAGATCAGGGTGCTCTGAGAGCCACGGCCGTGAGGGCCAGCTGCCTGGGCACTGCACCTGGGCAGAGTCAATGCTTGGATAGAATGTTTGGTAGATTTGAAGACTGAGGCAACAGAGAATGGCCACGCAGGGAGAGGGAGCTTTAGTGAGAAAGACAAGTAAATTCCCAGCCGAAGAAGAGCCCAACACCATGGAGGCTTGAGGAAAGTTACTGTCCTCACTGACCATCTACCCAGAAGGGAGAAAGGGATTTTTCTTTCTCTAGTTATAGCTGAGTATGGGCAGTGCCCACCTACTGAAGTTACTCTAACCACGTAATGAAAGGTTGTTGACATCTGCAGTGACAAACCACCATCCCAAAATCCAGAACCCTAGGCAGCCAGAACAGAGAGTGGCAAACCCAAGGCAGGCTGAGACCAGACAACATCCTGGGGCACAGGTAAATTTTTTTTCCCAGGAATATGAAAGAAAGTCAAGATTTAGAAAGACAATATCATATGATATCGCTTATATGCGGAATCTAAAAAAAACGATACAAACGAACTTATTTACAAAACAGAAACAGGCGCACAGGCTTTGAGAACGAACTTATGGTTACCGGGGTGGGGGAAGGGTGGGCGGGATAGATTGGGAGTTTGGGACTGAGATGTACACACTGATATATTTAAAACAGATAACCAACAAGGACCTACTGTATAGCACAGGGAACTCTGCTCAGTCCTCTGTAATAACCAAAATGGGAAAAGAATTTGAAAAAGAATAGATACATGTATATGTATAACTGAATCACCCTGCTGTACACCTGAAACTAACACAACATTGTTAATCAACTATACTCCAATATAAAATAAAAATTAAAAACAAAAAAATTTTTAATTAAAAAAAAAGATTTAGTTAGGTAGTGATAGAAAATGGTTAGAGCTGAAATTTCTGAAGAAACCTGCATGAATTATATCCAAAGGATTGCATTCTTTTAAATGTTGTTCCTTAGTACATTCCTATGTTTATGCCTACATTTACTACTCTCATTTAGTGACTGCTTTTCTCATTTGTTTTGTTATTTTGCTGAAGAGTCATTTTTGCCTTTACTCTCTGGTCTCCATATGAAAGCATGACAATGAGCAGTTCTCAATTGTGGCTGTCATTAGAATCACCTGCAGAACTCCTTAAAAATGCCAATGTCCAGCCTCCTTTCCAAGGACTCTAATTTAGTTGGCTGGGGGGCTTGGGTTGGGGGGTGGGAAGGGAGAAGCTGGGTATCATGCTTTCTAAGAGCTCCCAGATGATTCTAGTATATGTCCAGGGATGAGAACCAGACGGTTTCTGGCCCAGAATCCAAAACACTTTGTGGTAGGTACAGGAATGTAGACGAAGCAGCAAGAAGAAATTAAAGCCAATAATGTAAATTCAACATATCACTTAAGTTTTCCACATCCCAGTCATTTTTGTACTTCTATCGCCATCTCACCATATCCCCATAACTCCTACAGTTATTTCCTTGATATCATTTTAAATCAATTCCATCTTTTACTTAACTTTGGTTTTAAAAGAAACTAGTAGACTGGGGGTAATGGCAAGGTAACATAAAAAGGCAGGAGCAAGAGAAGAAAAGACAGTGGCTCCTGAGAGGAAAAAGCACTCAGAGTTAGAAATCAGGGATGGGCTGGCCCAGGGAGAGACCCAGGATCCATGAGGCCAAGTTGGCCTAGGCATAGCGGTGAGAAGGAATGAAGTCTTGGCGATGGGTTAGGGAATAACAGAGAATGTCGTGGAATGGGGTTACAGGCGGCATGGGGCTGTGCCTTTAAAGGAACTCTAGGGACAGAGAGGACTGAGGGACCAGGGGTGATGGAGGAGGCAAACATCTGGGGCCAGAGATGAAGGCAGGGCAGAATGTGAGGCCCAGGTAGGGCTGGTGAGAAGGTAAAAGGGAGACTACAGGTGGGAATGAGGGGAGATCTGAGGGATGGGTGGGGCTAAGGAGGGCTTGCACTGGATGGGGTGTGGGCAGGGGGTGGACAGCACAGCAGAAGCAGACACTGGACAAAACAGGGTGTCCTCCAGACAGTGCCAGGCAGTGACCAGCAAGAAAACGTCCAGCAATACCTGTAAACTGCCTGAAATCGTTTCATGTGCTACCAGTGGTGGTCGTTCCCACACACTGGGAAACACTGCCCGATGCTCTATGAATAAAGAGCATCAGTCTTTTCACTCTTCCCCTTTCATGACAAAAAAAAAAAAATTAGATGTAAACAAGGAAATGTAAACCCCCACCTCACTTGTCTGGTCCCCATGGATATACCAAAAGTCAACAACAAAAGGCAATGTGACTTCTCATCTCTCATACACACATTCATGTTTCAGATCTGTATGAGCACCTTTCTTTTGATGGACAGTCCCCATCATAGGAACCACCTCCTCAGTCACCATCTGAAAGCACAGAACACAATCAGCAGAGTTGACAAATGCCCAGTAACAAACACTGTAAAAACAGCACCTGCTATTAATGAAAGAAATCACCAAAATAATCGTGTCTGAGCAACCTGGCAGTTCATTATCGTATAAATCCTCACATATAGTTAAGTCCTAGAAAACAACCCCTTTTATTTTCTTAAATCCTTATCCTTAATGAACAATGATGGGGGAGACAAAAGATTCATCTGCAATCACCAAGCATGCACTGCCATTTCTTCATAAAGTTTATTTCCACTCCATGATGTGTTCCAATGTTTCCTCCCTTTTCCTAGGTGTGTCAAATCACAGATCATTTATCCCCCAGTCACAGCCACGAGAATGACTCAGGCTGGCACCCAGCTTGTTGATTATTTCAATTTCCTGGGCTACACTTATCATTTCCCACTTCTCATTGCTTATTCCCTCCTCACTTTCCTGAGGTCTGTTACTTTCAAAATGACACGAGGCATGACGATAAGGGTGAAGTGACATAAAATCCTAAAAAAAACAAAGGGAACTAAATTCTGTTACACTAAAGACGAATCCAGGAGAATTCTGTTCACTGCGCAGAAGGACGGGTTCATCATTCATCCATTCATTCAACAAATATTTATTGAGCATTTCCCATGAGCTAGCTCAGTTTAGCACACCACATTAAAGCATGCCGCTGTCTATACAAAGTTAGCTAACGTTAGTTACTAGAGGGAAGTTGCTGTATCCTAAGATTCTGCTTGAATGTGGCTGTGGGCATCACACGTGTACATGTGTAATACCCATTAACCAGAACTGGGCAACATAAATCAACACCCAACCCCCCAAAGCCTGGAAATAAGGGGCCCTACACAGTCAGAAGCTGCTAGTCTAAAGCCTCACATTAAAGAAAACCCTAGAAACACTGTTTATACAAGACCATAAACTTCCCAAATACAGCCATACATGGTGAAGAAATATGCATGGAAGAACGCACCATTCTGGCAACCAACGTTTGCTATCCAAGGGGAGAGTTTAATCAATCAAGCCATACATTCATTAGCCTGACATTTCTAAGAATGCCTGACACTTTTACATGCACTAACACAATAAATTTCCCCCAAATTCCATAATATAGGTATTATTATTAACATTCCCATTTTTCAGATTAACAAACTGAGGGTCATTTTGAGGGTAAATCATTTATTCAAGGGCACCGAGAAAGTAATGAAGCCAAAACTTGAACCTAAGTTTGCAACTCATGGATTCAAGCATTTTTGAAAAAAATAAGACCAAATTATTATTAATGTAGCTTATACATTAACATCTAGTTTCTTTTTACAATTAGCATCATATGTTGGTTTGAATCTTGTTTTAATTTATGTAAGTATAAATTATCTCTAAGCTCTAACAACTCTTAATTGGACTTTTCTCAACTCCTGGTTATTATATACCACATGTTCCTGTCTTTCCTAATATGTCTGTCAGACAGTGAGAATTAACTATCTCGGTAAAGAAAATTAACATTTAAGGGGCACTTTCCTCATTCCAGGCACTGGGATAAGTATTTCGCTTACAGTCTTTCTCTACAGCAACCCTCTGAGTTGGTGTTACTGCTGTCATTATCATTCCCTTTTACAATGAAGGAGGCACAGAAAGGTTAAGTAACTTGCCTAAGTTCACACAGATAAGGGGGATTCACACCTGGTCTCCTTCTCCTTCCCTTGGTCTATGATCTCCACCAGTAACAAGTTCTGGCTCTCTTCCTAACACTCTCATCTCAAGTCTGGGCTCCCACTGGCCTGTTCTCAGTGCTAGTGAGAGACCGCTTTTCAAATGTGCTGGCTTGGCTTCCTCCATCTTTGATTTCTCCCTGATAACAGCGCTGGTTCACCTGCTATGTGTAGTGCTCTGCTTCCACCTGGTATTGACCTCCTGGCACACCTACGACTATTCAAGGTGAGGATGAGTACACCTTGGGCTGTGCAGCAGAGCTTCCCCTGGGCCACCTTTTCCATCAGGGATTTAACATCATTCTTGCGAAAACCTCTTAAAGGAGCCAAAGCTTTTAAAAATAACACTCAACATTGTAAAAAAAAAAAAGAAAGAAAGAAAGAAAGAAAAGAATCAATTACTCAACCAGGTTAACAGTGGGTTTTCCTTACACCAGAATGTCTAGATTTGCATCACATTACCAGGAGATTTAAATCACATGAATATTCAATGATAAAATGTATTAAGGTCAGATTAACCTGAGGAATAAAATGGACTTTCCCTTCCCTTTCCACTAACTGCAAATTCTGTACTGGCTCTATCTACAGATAACCACAAAGGCAGCTGCCCTCCGGACAGGTGCTACAGCTCCATGATGCTGAGGGGCATTGTAAGGAGGAAATGAACACATACAAAGCACCTACTATGCACCAGACATTATGTTACATGTTTTACAGGTATGAATTAACTAAGAATTCCACAACAACCCCAGCAGATAGGTCTCACCACACCCATTTTACAGATGGGGAAACAAGCTTAGATAGATCACACAAATCAGCCTAAGGTCACAGAGTTGGTGGTGGCAGAGCCGAGATGTGAGCCTGCATCTGTCTGCCCCCAGCTTCTTGCTCAGGGACCATTCTCCTTGCTGCACTGCTCAGGGTTCCATCTAGAACCCTGAAAGATGGGGCTTAACTTGTCTTTGACTACAGTACACAGCTTGATGATCAACCCAACAAGAAATGAGATCCAGATACACACATGCCCCCCAAATGGCCCTGGGCTCCCAATTCCCGGCTGGGTAAAAAATGTCCCCAGAAAAACAGCCTTTTTTTACTTTCCATGGGTTGGCTACTCGGCTGTTTCATTCTCTCTTCTCCCTCCTTGCTTTCTGCTCCCTTCTCCACTGCATTTTTCTGTGTGTGTGTGTGTGTGTGTGTCTGTTTCTATCTCTCTCTCTGTCAGAAATCTCTCTGTGTGTGCATATCTCCCTCTCTCTTACACACACACACACACACACACACACACACTCATATTCATTCTCTCTCTTTCCCCCCCCAGGAATACCTCGATCCAGCAGCCGGAGCAAGCGGAGATACCAAAGATACCACTGGTCCCAGAAGCGGTCCGTCATCCCCCCCTGAACTCATCCTTCACAGCCAGTCCCCTCAGCACAGCCTCATCCCACCACCGCCGACTCGAGGAGGCCGGAATTACTTGACGCTGGGCTCGCGCGCGCAGCCTGCTCAAAGCAAATGCCTGCCTGTGAAGACAGCCACCAGTCCTCCCACACAGAGGCTGACTGTGCCGGGAGCCTGTTTCACAGCAACAAAGGAACAAGTGCGGAACACTGCCGCCTTGTGCGGACTGAGCCTGCATGGGCCCAAAGGGAGACCAGAGGTGCGGGGGAGGGCGGCCAGGGAGCACCTTCACAAAGAAGGGAGCAGAGAGGTGGTCTTGGGAATGAAAACCCACAGTCAAGGCCGTATCTTGAATGTCATTCCAGGATCTCCTGCCATCCTGGCTGTCCCTGCCTCCCATGCCAGAGGCCAGTGGCTTCCCTAACAGGACAGGGATGGGAAGCCAGGAGCTCAACCACCCTGGACTCCAAGGCCAGACCAAAAGAGCCAGAGCCTCACTGCCTTGTTCCTCGGGAACCACAGGCACCTCCTGCCCAAGGGTGCAGGACCCATGTGACCAGAAAAGGGCCACAGACCCTATCTCCCTTCGTGGACCCTCTGCTGTCGTGGAGACAGCATGGGCTCTGGAGTCACATGGTCATGGATTCAAATCCTGCTACCACTGAATAGTTGCCTAGCCTTGATCAAGTTACTTCAACCCCAGCCGCCTCCTCTGAAAGCTAGAGAGAACAGCATTTGCTTCATCAAGCTATTGTGAGGCTCCCAGGATAGGAAGGACCTAACATTTCTGGTCCAGCACTTGGTGAATGGCGGCGCTCAAGTGCTCGTTCCCCCTTCCCCTCCAACCCCTCATCCTCTCACCAGATTTCCAGCTCCCACACCTCCTTACATCCCATGCTTTCCTACCTCTGTGCATGTGCTCCTTTCTTCCTGCCCATAGCATGGCCACCCTACGCCCCCACTTCATCGTGGCCAAATCCTCCTATTTTTCCACAGAATCAGGTAGCCTTCCCTTGTCTTTCTCCCCCTCTACGCTGCATTTCACTCCCTCCTTTGTGTAAGACCTCCTTTGTACAGGACTGCTCCTTTACTTGACCACAAACTCCATGAAGACAGGATCTGCTCTGTGATCTTCGTTACATCCCCTGAAGCATCTTGAACTTTGCAAGTGCTTGAGTATTTACTAACTGAATGAGTGAAGAGGCAAATGGCACGTGCACCCCACACGCTTTCATTTTTAAGTCAGGAAGAGGAGTGGACGGCAAGGACCTCAGTTCCTGGGCACCACATAAGGCCTGTAGAAGGATGACAGGGCACCCTGGCCTTGCCTTGCTGGGAACCCATTTTACAGGGGCTGGCCACCCGCACGGTGACCAGAAGTCCTGCTCAAACAAGGGAACTCCGAGGGGACCTCCAGGTCTGGAACAACTCTGGACTCCAAGCCTAAAAACTACCCGGCAGCCACATGCATACTCATCACCGCTTTTGTTTCAGCCCAGGCCATGCCAGCAACGCCTTCTCACTGTCCTAATGGAAACACTGGCACCCCAGGCTTCCTGGTCTCCAACAGCAGCGGGCAGGAGCAGGCCTCCTCAGCGTCAGCTCTTCCTGGGAGCTTAGGCTTCCAGGATGACACAGGCTGCAGATTCTGACAGACGCAGACTGAAAAGGAGGCACGTCCTGGGGCAGGAGCTAGGTCGGGGAGGGAGAAAGCCAGCAGAGCCACAGTCTCCACCAGCCTGGCCCTGCCCCTGCTCCACTGCTGCCCCGTGGTTCCTTCTGGAAGGGCAGCATTGGGAACTGAGCACACACCACTTCCCAGAAGCTACCTCGCAGGCTCTGGTAGTATTATTTTACTATTACCTTAAATGGACAAGACTCCAGTGTGTAGTTAACACAAGAATGCACGCCCCTCCTCCTCTCTCTCCACAGAGAAGTGCACTGACCCTCAGCTTCCCCCTTCCTTCATGAGTAACAAGCTCCATCATTCAGGTGTCGCCAGTACGTTTTAGCTCACACAGTACTTCCACATCCATCATCTCCCTTGGCCCCCCGAGCCACCCTGCAAGGTCTGTAGGATGGGACTCACGTTCCCCAGTCTACAGAAGGGAAAGCCCATGTTCCAAGAGGTTAAATCACTTGCTTACGGTCAAATACCTAGAAGGTGGCTGGGCTGCGGAAGGAATGTGTGCCATCTGTCTCCTCCCGAAGAGTTTCTGGGGCTCTGGATTGTTCCCTGGGGAACTGTGAGGTCTTTCATAGAGAGGTGGAGGCCCTCACAGTAGGGCAGGACGCCCAGGGCAGGGCTGACATGCCACCAGCACAGGCTCAGTAGAGGGCCTGCGTGTGGCCTCTTCCTGAGTGACAGCCTTTCATCTTTTTCTTTGGCCCTGGCTTGTGGCTGCCCAGGGAGAGCATCTCCAAATAAAAATGCCAAAGATGGTTCTGTCTAACCCAACTTGGGAGAAATCTGAGATGTGAGGGACGCACACATGGCTCCCACCATGAGGAGACCTAGACGGAGATGGGCTTTGGAAAGAGCATCTGTCTGTGAGGCAGAAAGTCCTAGCGACTGTGTGGATGCCATGTGAACTCTGATGGGGCTAATTCTACTATTCCACATCCCATTCTTGGGTCTGGAGAAGGAAGCTGGCCCTGTTCCCCTCCTTCTGGTAATCAAGTGCCAAACATTCCACACAGCCTCATGTTCAAAGAAAGAGAATAAAGATGTTAAAGAACAACACGGATGCAAGAACTTCCCCCACAAACTGTGAACCTAAGACCATAAGCATCAGCTGTGGGGTCGGGGCCAGGATGAACCCATTCAGCCAGCAACTGTACTAAAGACTGGCTTCAACCCATCGAGCTGGGCTCCTGGGAGCTCCCCAGCCCACCAATGCTCATTTCTCCAACTCCCACAGAGACTCGTAAGCCATGCTTTCAATCCAGCCCCTCCAGAAGTTGAATAAAATGTTCCAAGAGATTGTCAGAGTTGCCATTTACCTGGAGTGCAGTTAGAATGGACGGGACACCGGCCAGGAGGGGGCTTTATTAGGTTTTTGTCGTTGTTGTCATTTTGTCTTAAACAATACTCCTGCAGCAGCTCCTTCTTTCATCATGGTCAAAGCAAGCTCGGTCATTCCCATTGGTATGGTTCCTCCAACCCACCTGGCTGGCTACAGGGACCAGTTCTCAGGAACAAGGAGCATCTCCAGGCCAGCAACAGCCCGTCCATTCCAGAGGGCTGATGCCCACCTGGATGATCACCGGTTACTCGGTGTCACAACATAGATGTGTTCCCTTCTCTTCGCTGTTCCTTCTTCTTACTTGGCACTGTTCTTTCTCCCTCTCTCCGCCCGCCCCAATGTGGAAACACTGTGTTCCCGATCAGATAAAGCCAGCACAAGTGTATGGCGCAGAAGGCAAGCAGCACAGAGGCAGGAGAGAAGCAATCATGTCCCAAAGCTTTCCCACTCATCTCCCGGGGCAAAGGCACTGTTCCCGCAGAGGCACTGGCCAGCTTCTCGGACACACAGGGCTACCTGACCAGGGAAGGCCACAAGGGAGGTGGTACAGTTGCTAGTCTGCAGAGCGGAGGGAAGACTATCCCTGTCCCTCGCTGCCCCGCCCATGCAAGTGGGCTCCACCAGGCTGCCATTTTGGCCTACAAGCTGTGCTTCAGTTGCAATATGTATCACACTCCAGCAGACAACAGCCTCAGCCACCTCCCACACCACTTCTGCCCCTTGGCGATTAGCACCCAAGTGGTGAAGTGCAGCCCTGTGGCAACATAGTCTCAGTGACGCCACCCATGGATGGGATGGACACCGGCCAGTCTCTCCTGTGAAAGCCTGGTGTCCCCAGGTGAACAGGTTCCCTAGGTCCACACCTGAGGCCAGCACCTAAGACAGGTATCACCTGTCACTCTGAAATTCAAGTCCACTTCTCCCAAGAGGCCTTTTCCAGCTAACCTCGTTCATCTTCTATCTCAGAGGTTCTCAAAGTTTAATAGGCAGCAGAATAACCTTAGAGGGTTGGTTATCCATGCAGATAACTAGGCCTCACTCCCCAAGGCCTGCATTTTTAACAAGTTCCCCAGATGAGTCTGAAACGGTGATCTATCTGCTTCTGTCCCTGCTCTTCTCTCTTACTTCACTGAACTATTTTGGTTGAATTCTAGAGTGCACCTCATTTCCCACACATCCTAGGAGTCCAGTAGGGAGGAGGATTCTGAGTCCAGAATTAGAAGAGTCTCCTGGAAGGTAAAGGGATGTCCCGCCTGCCCTCAAGGCCCAATAGAGGGCCCCAGACGGAGAGGCTGAGGAGCTGCCAGCCAGGAGGCTGAGAATCAGGCTCATCTCTCCACAGGCTCCAGAAAGCATTCATCTGTACAGTGGCTTTAAATGTCACCTCAAATATCAGGCCAGGCGGCAGGAGGGGAAGGCGGAAGCTAATTAGCCTGCCTTGTCCTACTTTTGTGTTGCTTTCATCCCTGTTCACCTCTGACCTCCACTGGGATCTTTAACTCTCCCTTGGCGGGGGTAGCCTGGAGATGCCACACGACCCATCACCACACCGGGCTCTAAACCAAATTGCTAAGTAGGGGAAATGCAGTCTCTCTCCGACCCCTCGCCTGAGCATTTATTCCTCGCCCACCAACCGCCAGAACCCCCTCTGTCGCCCTGAGTCTCCAACCACAGCACGCCACCCAACGCCCCCAGCCTGGGCCCCAAGAGCTAGAGCCTTCCCCTCTTGTCATGCCTTTTCAAAGCTCACCCATCCTGGGCCTGTGAAAAGTATGGTGATAAACTCATCCCCTGTAAGGTTTCCACGATGAGAGCTTAATACTCAGACCCTCAGGGAATATTTATATTTTGGCAAAAATATTGTCTTAGGTCAAAGGAAGGAAAACAAAGACCGAAAACAAAACCAGGCTCATAGATACAGAGAACAGATCAGTGGTTGCCACAGGTGGGCAGTGGAGGGTGGGTGAAGCGGGTCAAATGGTACAAACTTCCAGTTATAAAATACATGAGTCCTGAGGATGTAATGTACAGCATGGTGACTACAGTTAATAACACTGTATTGTACATTTGAAAGTTGCTAAGAGAATAGATCTTAAAAGTTCCCATCTAAGGAAAAAAAATCCGTAACTATGTATGGTGACAGATGTTAACTAGACTTACTGTGGTGATCATTTAACAATATATACAAATCATTAAGCTGTACACCTGAAACTAATATAGTATTGTATGTCAACTATACATCAATTTTTTTAAAAAAGGGAAATGTAAAAAAAAATAGTATGGCATATTTATACCATCACCAGGAGTGCTAAGTTAACATTTTATTTTGAGGATTTTTGCACACACACACATATATATATACATATTCTTAAGTCAAAGAGCTTAATTTGTGCAAATTATGATCTGGAATGACAAGTAAATTTATTCAACCATTAAAAAAAAAAGGAAGGGGAGCAGAAGTCCTGGCCTCAGATGAGCAGTGGGGGTGGGGCATGCTGGGGGCAAGATGGAGGGTCCATGACTCTCTTCCTTAAGCTCCATGGGCGCTTGCCTGTCAGCTGACCTGCTGAAGGCAACTCAAGGGACCTGTTGCCTCCTCTGCCTTCCTCGCTCGCTCCCCTGATCTCCCACTTCCTACCCACAACATGGTTGGCTGCCCTCTCCAAATACCTAAATTTAAAGTAGTTCTTGAAGAAAAAATAAAACAATAAATAGTTAGAGCGGACAACTCGGCACCTGACCAAAGAGGCCCAGCAATCCAGAGAGCTCATGATTGCCTCCTGTTTCCTTCACAGCCAGTGAGGGGCGTTTCCCTCTTGCCTCTACTAACAGCAGCTTCTTCACCCATCAAAGGAGGCGGTGTGCCTCAGTGACCTAAGGGCCATCAAGTCTGGGGGCCGTTCACTCCTCTGATGTTTGGCTTCTCTTACTAACTGTTCCTCCCATCGCTCAATTCCCACAGCACACCAACTCAGAAGCAGGAAAACGTACTTTGTCAGTCACCACAGCTGAAACCTCATGCCTCACTCAGCCTGTGGGAAGCCCTACTGTGGAGAATTCTCTTCATCCCACACCTTCTCCATCTCCTCCGACAGCTTTTCCAAACAGCCCCCCTCAGCATATCTGCCCAGGAAAATCAGGCACCAGACTATGACTGCAGTTGATAATAATGAATGTGAAGTTCAACAGGATCAAAATGAGCCCACTGGGCTTCCCTGGTGGCGCAGTGGTTGAGAGTCCGCCTGCCGATGCAGGGGACACGGGTTCGTACCCCCGTCCGGGAAGATCCCACATGCCACGGAGCGGCTGGGCCCGTGAGCCATGGCCGCTGAGCCTGCGCGTCCGGAGCCTGTGCTCCGCAACGGGAGAGGCCACAACAGTGAGAGGCCCGCCTACTGCAAAAAAAAAAAAAAAAAAAGCCCACTGTACCATCAAAGAAATACTAAATTTTGACTAGCATATATCTTGAACGAAACTATTTTTTCCATAACTATTGCGTTTATTTTTTGGAAAATGTATAATTTGTGCGTGTTCCATAAGGCAAACACAATATTTGACTCACCTGAATGCCCTGACACCGACTCTAACATACACGCACCAGAGTAGCTGCACACTAGCCAATTTGAATTCTCTCTTCCTTGACTCTTATTTTTAAAAAGAAAATAATCAATTGCCATGATCACTTTATTTTCTGGCAAATGAAATCTGCTTATGGTTCTTAAAAATAACTGATTCCCATAAATTCTATAACTAATCTCTTTATGATCTGTTTATCCAGTTAATCTGAAGCCTTCTACATGTCAGGAAAGAGCCTGAGCTAAATAAGACTAACTAGGCTCAAGTCCCAAACCTTTTTCTAGCTAACTAACTTGAGGCAAATGACTTAACTTCCCTAAATCTCAGTCTCTTCATCTTTTGGATGAAGATAAGGCTGACCTTACCAAATCAGAACAACCTGCATAAGGAAAAAACAAAATAACATATAAAATACTAAGCACTGTACCTTACCTAACACAGCAGGCACCTCATAAAGTTAGCGCATTCTCCTACGATAGAAAACAAGCTCATGCCAGGTTGAAATTCTCAATCCATGGGATATAAGTGGACAGATAAGCCAATAAAAGAAAAAAAAACAGAGAGATCAGACAGCAGAAGCAAGAAGAACTACAATCCTGCAGCCTGTGGAACAAAAACCACATTCACAGAAAGTGAGACAAGATGAAAAGGCAGAGGGCCATGTACCAGATGAAAGAACAAGATAAAACCCCAGAAAAATAACTAAATGAAGTGGAGATAGGCAACCTTCCAGAAAAAGAATTCAGAATAATGATAGTGAAGATGATCCAGGACCTCGGAAAAAGAATGGAGGCAAAGATCGAGAAGATGCAAGAAATGTTTAACAAAGACCTAGAAGAATTAAAGAACAGACAAACAGAGGTGAACAATACAATAACTGAAATGAAAACTACACTAGAAGGAATCAATAGCAGAATAACTGAGGCAGAAGAACGGATAAGTGACCTGGAAGACAGAATGGTGGAATTCACTGCCACAGAACAGAATAAAGAAAAAAGAATGAAAAGAAATGAAGACAGCCTAAGAGACATCTGGGACAACATTAAATGCAACAACATTCACATTATAGGGGTCCCAGAAGGAGAAGAGAGAGAGAAAGGACCCGATAAAATATTTGAAGAGATTACAGTCGACAACTTCCCTAACATGGGAAAGGAAATAGCCACCCAAGTCCAGGAAGTGCAGAGAATCCCATACAGGATAAACCCAAGGAGAAACACGCCAAGACACACAGTAATCAAATTGGCAAAAAATAAAGACAAAGAAAAATTATTGAAAGCAGCAAGGGAAAAATGACAAATAACATACAAGGGAACTCCCATAAGGTTAACAGCTGATTTCTCAGCAGGAACTCCACAAGCCAGAAGGGAGTGGCATGATATACTTAAAGTGATGAAAGGGAAGAATCTACAACCAAGATCACTCTATCCAGCAAGGATCTCATTCAGATTCGATGGAGAAATCAAAAGCTTTACAGACAAGCAAAAGCTAAGAAAATTCAGCATCACCAAACCAGCTCTATGACAAATGCTAAAGGTACTTCTCTAAGTGGGAAACACAAGAGAAGAAAAGGACCTATAGAAACAAACCCATAGCAATTAAGAAAATGGTAATAGGAACATACATATCAATAATTACCTTAAACATGAATGGATTAAATGCTCCAACCAAAAGACACAGGCTCACTGAATGGATACAAAAACAAGACCCATATATATGCTGCCTACAAGACACCCACTTCAGACCTAGGGACACATACAGACTGAAAGTGAGGGGATGGAAAATGATATTCCATGCAAATGGAAATCAAAAGAAAGCTGGAGTAGCTATACTCATATCAGATAAAATAGACTTTAAAATAAAGAATGTTACAAGAGACAAGGAAGGACACTACATAATGATCAAGGGATCAATCCAACAAGATATAACAATTATAAATATATATGCACCCAACATAGGAGCACCTCAATACATAAGGCAACTGCTAACAGCTATAAAAGAGGAAATCGACAGTAACACAATAATAGTGGGGGACTTTAACACCTCACACCAATGGACAGATCATCCAAACAGAAAAGTAATAAGGAAACACAAGCTTTAAACGACACAATAGACCAGATAGATTTAATTGATATTTATAGTACATTCCATCCAGAAACAGCAGATTACACTTTCTTCTCAAATGCGCATGGAACATTCTCCAGGATAGATCACATCTTGGGTCACAAATCAAGCCTCAGTAAATTTAAGAAAACTGAAATCATATCAAGCCTCTTTTCTGACCACAACACTATGAGATTAGAAATGAATTACAGGGGAAAAAAACGTAAAAAACACAAACACATGGAGGCTAAACATTACACTACTAAATAACCAAGAGATCACTGAAGAAATCAAAGAGGAAATCAAAGAATACCTAGAGACAAATGGCAATGAAACATGACAATCAAAAACCCATGGGAAGCAGCAAAAGCAGTTCTAAGAGGGAAGTTTATAGCTATATAAGCCTACCTCAAGAAACAAAAAAAATAATCTCAAATAAACAATCTAACCTTACACCTAAAGGAACTAGAGAAAGAAGAACAAACAAAACTCAAAGTTAGCAGAAGAAAAGAAATCATAAAGATCTGAGCAGAAATAAATGAAATACAAACAAAGAAAACAATAGCAAGGATCAATAAAACTAAAAGCTGGTGCTTTGAGAAGATAAACCAAATTGATCAACCATTAGCCAGACCCATCAAGAAAAAGAGGGAGAGGACTGAAATCAATAAAATTAGAAATGAAAAAGGAAACGTTACAACAGACACCGCAGAAATACAAAGCATCCTAAGAGACTACCACAAGCAACTCTATGCCAATAAAATGGACAACCTGGAAGAAATGGACAAATTCTTAGAAAGGTATAACCTTCCAAGACTGAACCAGGAAGAAATAGAAACTATGAACAGACCAATCACAAGTAATGAAATTGAAACTGTGATTAAAAATCTTCCAACAAGCAAAAGTCCAGGACCAGATGGCTTCACAGGTAACTTCTATCAAACATTTAGAGAAGAGCTAACACCCATCCTTCTCAAACTCTTCCAAAAAACTGCAGAGGAAGGAACACTCCCAAACTCATTCTATGAGGTCACCATCACCCTGATACCAAAACCAGACACAGATACTACAAAAAAAGAAAATTACAGACCAATATCGCTGATGAATATAGATGCAAAAATCCTCCACAAAATACTAGCCAACAGAATCCAACAACACATTAAAAGGATCATACACCATGATCAAGTGGGATTTATCCCAGGGATGCAAGGATTCTTCAATATACGTAAATCAATCAATGTGATAAACCATATTAACAAATTGAAGAATAAAAACCATATGATCATCTCAACAGATGCAGAAAAAGCTTTTGACAAAATTCAACACCCATTTATGATAAAAACTCTCCAGAAAGTGGGCATAGAGGGAACCTACCTCAACATAATAAAGGCCATATACAACAAACCCACAGCAAACATCATTCTCAATGGTGAAGAAATGAAAGCATTTCCTCTAAGATCAGGAACAAGACAAGGATGTCCACTCTCACCACTATTATTCAACATAGTTTTGGAAGTCCTAGCCACGACAATCAGAGAAGAAAAAGAAATAAAAGGAATCCAAATTGGAAAAGAAGAAGTCAAACTGTCACTGTTTGCAGATGACATGATACTATACACAGAGAATCCTAAAGATGCCACCAGAAAACTACTAGGGCTAATCAATGAATTTGGTAAAGTTGCAGGATACAAAATTAATGCACAGATATCTCTTGCATTTGTATACATTAATGATGAAAAATCTGAAAGAGAGATTAAAGAAACACTCCCATTTACCATTGCAACAAAAAGAATTTTTTTTAAAAAATGTCAGCTTTGCCACTGAGGACAGCTGTAAGCCAAGTGGCCCTTGTGAAGTCCTGAGTTAGGGACAAGTCATGACTCCAACCCCCCCGGCTCTCTACCTGCCCTTCAGGTGGGCACAGATTCCTATACCTTACTTGCCCAACTGCCCTAGCTTATCTGGCTTCCTCCCTCTGCCCTAACACAGGCTGCAAAGTTCCAACAGAGATTCAATTATGAGAAATCCTTTGACTATGCCCACATTAACCATGTGGATGACCCTGAGTACTGAGGAGATGGAAAACTTTACGGAGTTCCCTGATGGAGTTTCCAGGTAGTAAACGCCAATGATTTGGCTTCCCTAAAAGTCCATCAACCCTGGGACTTTCCTTCCCTGGTGGTGCAGTGATTAAGAATCCACCTGCCAATGCAGGGGACACAAGTTCGACCCCTGGTCTGGGAAGATCCCACATGCCACGGAGCAACTAAGCCCATGTGCCACAACTACTGAGCCTGCACTCTAGAGCCCACAAGCCACAACTACTGAGCCCACGTGCCACAGCTACTGAAGCCCACGCGCCTAGAGCCTGTGCTCCGCAACAAGAGGAGCCACCGCAACGAGAAGCTCGCACACCGCAGTGTAGTCCCCACTTGCCACAACTAGAGAAAGCCCACACGCAGCATTGAAGACCCAATGCATCCAAAAATTAATTAATTAATTTTAAAAAAAAAAGTCCATCAGTCTTGGCCTCGAAGCATGCACACAGGAAAGCCTAGTTAAAGACATCCATGTAAAAAAGCCAACTATAAAATTCCAAGAAGAAAAACTTTTACAGTCTTAGGGTGGGAAGGTTTTCCTAAGCGAGACACAAAGCTCAACATACTGGCTTTTATATGCATTTTTTTTAATCTCTGGAGGGATATTCAAGTCACCTAAGGAGAACAGGGGGTGGACAACAGTATTGAAAAGGAATACTTTTCACTGGTTTTTTTTTTTTTTTACACCTTTTGAATTTTGACCCTTGCACTGTACTTAACTTTTTTTTTTTTTTTTGCGGTACGTGGGCCTCTCACTGTTGTGGCCTCTCCCGTTGCGGACCACAGGCTCCGGACACGCAGGCTCAGCAGCCACGGCTCACGGGCCCAGCCGCTCCACGGCATGTGGGATCCTCCCGGACCGGGGCACGAACCCGTGTCCCCTGCATCGGCAGGCGGACTCTCAACCACTGCGCCACCAGGGAAGCCCTGTACTTAACTTTTTAAAGGACATTTTAAGATGATGCAGTCAAGAATAAATAAAACCGTTCTTTGAGTCTAGCTGCCAGGATGTGAGAAGCCCAAGCCACATGGAAAAACCACATTAAGGAGAACCAAGGACCCATACTGAGAAGCCCAGCTAGTCCCAGCCCCACCCACACCAACTGCCGTCCACGTAAGTGAGGCCACTTTGTAGCTTCCAGCCTTCCCAGCAGACACCACATGAAACAGAACTATCTGCCTGCTCGACCCTCACGATCATAAGAAGTGGTAAATTGTGGCTGTAAGCCACTACGACCGGGGGTGGTCCGTCACAGCAGAAAGGAAAATGAAACAGGGAGTCATTGGTAAATGGAGAGATGTTACAGCCACAAGACTGGATGAGATCACAAGGAAGTATTGAAAAGGACTGTACTTCATTTCGTCTAGAAGACAGAAGCATGTCTATGAAGACAGTGTTGTCACAGGGGTGTCTAATTAACATGCTTGTTTGAATTTTAAAAAGAAGTCAGATTTTCTCTGACAGGAAGTAAATATGTCTGATTTGGCTGCTTTCTTTGACAATGAGAGCTGCCTTTTCCCATTCATTAAATTTCCAGCTCCAAGATTTTTAAGAAAATTCATTTAAAGCTTGTATACGATATACAACACTCTAGAACATATTTTATTTGCAACCACTTAAACTTATGGTAAAAAAAAATGTTTAATGTCAACTTAGATGTGTGAGGGGAGTATATAGCTCTCAATATGCTTTTAGGGCATACATAAACAAAAAAGTCTGAAACCTACTGAGCTGTGTATGGTATACCCACATAATGGAATATTATGCAGCTGTTAAAAATAATAAGGTTTTCTGCAAATAGATATGAAAAGACCTTCCAAGCTTACTGTTGGGTTAAAAACGCAAGGCACAGAACAATAAAGTTAGTATTCACTCAGTTTTGATAAGAAAGTGGCAAAATAAGGATGGATTCAAATTTGCCTATATTTTAAAAAAGAAACACTGGAAGGAGTCATAAGAAAATAACACTGATAGTTACCTATGGAAGGAGGGGGCTGGGCAGATAGGCATAAGGTCGTATTTGATATTGTATTAATTTTTGAACAATGGTAATGTATTATATTCATGGATTTTTTTTAAGTCCTCAGAGGAAAAAAAAGAATGTATAAAATTGCAAAACATGAACAATGTTAAAAGATAATCTAGGAGACAAATATTTGCTACACTGCAACAAAACATCACATAAAGGATTAATACCTCGAATTTACAAAGAGCTCCTAAAAACCAGTGAGAAAAAGTTAAACAACCCAGTATAAAAATAAGTTAATAAGAACAGGTAATTCACAGAAGAAGAAACACAAATGATTGATAAAAAGTAAAAAGATGCTAACCTCTACTAATGATCAGGGAAATGCAAATTAAAGCATAACGGCTTGCATATTTTACCTATCATATTGGAAAATATATATACATAACCTGGCAGGAGACTATATTGATGTAACATTTTTAGAAATCAATTTGGCAATACCTATCAACACTTCCAAAGTGCATAGCCTTCAATCCAGCAATTCTACTTATAAAATCTCACCTACTGCACTTACACAAGCGTTTCAGTGTATTCTGTAAAAAAACAGCAAAAAAACTGGAGATAACCTAAAAATCCAACAATAAGGGACTAGTAAAATAAATTATGATACAGTCTATATTATACTTTGAAACCATTATAAAGGACAAGCAATTTTACACATAGTGACATTTAAGGATGTCCATGATATATTGTTGGGTAGGAGAATACAATTTGCAAGATAATTTGAAATAATTTGTATTATTCCATTTTTTGGTGAGAATAGATATGGAATATAAATATACACGTACACACTATGAATACGTATTTCAACGTGCACAGAAAAAGAGTTCTGGTAGGACATAACACCAAACTGTTAACAGTGGTTATCCCTAGGAGATAGGGGTAGGTGGTTAGAGAACAGTATTTTATAAAATTTTGTGTCGTTATGATTTTTTATCATAAGCATGTTACTTTGGTAATTTTCAAACCATTGCAGGCTGACTGAAGTAGGAACTCAGACCTCTTCTGAAAGCCGAGAGGTCCCTGAGGGCCAGAACAGCAAGCTCCTTCTCCACTTCCCACTCACAAGGGTCTGGAATGTGAGATGGTCCCCAGAGAACCCACAGGCCATCATAAGCAAGTCCCTGGACTCATGCACCCATCCACTGGCTGGCAGAGGCAGTTCCTCCCACACTGCTCCACTCCTTGCTTACCACAGGGGTTGGATGGGTGCTTCATGACCTCAACGAGCACTCAGTACAACCCAACTCTTCTCAGCCTGTTCACTTGCCAGCTACTTAGACATCTTGTGGGACTTTGGTCAGAGAAGGCGACTGTGTTTCATCTCAAGTTCCAGCTCTAACCAGGGGCAGTGATTGTCCAGAGCTTTGTGTTAAATCAAGTTACTATCTTCCCCTTTGTATCAATAAATATCTTTGAGACTATGTCGGGGGGTGGGGTGGGGGGAGGAACAACCCTGAGGCCACAGGCAGGAAGGATGTGGAAAGAGTGGCACGACCGTCAATTAGTGAGGGCTGCCAAGAGGAGGCTGGAAGAGCCGTAGCACGTGGGCTAGCAAGTCTGCCATCCCTGCCCTGGAACAGTGGGCTCTGACTCACTAACACTGATACTCTCAAACCCACCGTCTCTACTGGGAGTGTTATTACTTTGGCAGGTGGAGACTGAAGGGAGGCACTGAGGGTGAAGGAGGGCGACAGCTCACTATGGCTGTGTCCTAAGTGCTGTGTCCATCAGAAGACAGGGTGAAGGCGAGGACAGCCAGAGGAAGGGGAAGGATCCACTAACAGGTGGAGTTGTGCCCCAAAAAGCTTCAGATGGAAGGCTCTGAACATCTGGGTACAGTGCAGGCCCAGAGCCTGGGTTCCATCTGTCAGGTCTTACCAAGTTCCTTAACCCAAGGACACACAGTTGTGCCCACGAAAGAACACATCTTTCACAACTGTGAACCATCCAAGTGCCCTGTTCATTGGGAATTCACTCATCTTCCCTATCCCCACAACCAAAACCAGAAAAAACCCAAAGCCAAAAAATTCTCAGAAATTCACGTGTTGTAACTAAAAACACTCAATAAACAAAGCCAGCCCTTGGGCTCCCTTGGGAAGTAATTGTCTAAGAATGTTTCTTTTCTTTCAGCTGGTGAGAGAGAGACAGACGTGCTAAGGCTGTGCGGAGCTCATCTTGAAAGCATTAATTTTTCCAAACACCAACATGCAGTTCCTGTGCTTTTCCGGAGCGAGTGGCAGCAGGCTATGAGGAGGCTGCAAGGACGCCCCTCTGAGCAGGGTCTGCCTGCGGGAGTTCAGAGGAAGGGTCATCACCTGCCATGGGGAGGGGCTGCCCAAGGCCTGTGAGGGCACTGATGCCTTGGGGTGGATCACTCATTTCCAAAATGGGAAGAGAGAAAGCAGAACCAATACCTCTACCCCTTTTCAGGCCCGTTCTCTAGGGGTCCAAGGGCAATCAGTTAAAACGTTCTTCTTCCTCACCCATTCCTCACCACCTGTAGCCCTGACAATCAGACACAAGTGGCCTAGCACTGCTAAAGGGTGCCCAGTTTGGGTGGCAGAGGTCCTTCAACCATTTCTCTTTCTTCTCTTCCCCATTTAGGGATGGTAGTCTAGAGTGGAGGCTGCAATCTGGTCACCCAAAGTTTAACTGTTCTTTGTTGTCCCAAGTCCATTCTCCCCCGGAGGCTGGGGACACTCCGCTCTGCAGTCTGTTCACAGAGGACAAGACACAACGAACCATCTACAGCGGCAAGGGAGAGTCTCATCGCCTGCCTGTTGAAGTCAGACGTGACAATTAGGATACACCCGAAGCCCTGACAGTCTTTACTAGACATTCTCCAAGTGGACCACTACCGCTGGGGCCTATGCATATCCAGCAGCATGCCAGGATTCCCAATGGGGATCAGTGCCCACCCCCGCCCAGGCTTAAATGCTGTACCACCACCAAGACTTCATACGCCAGTTCTACCACTGACTAGTTGTGTGAGACTGTTCAAGTGACTTCACCTCCTGTGCCTCTGTTTTCTTTTCTGTAGAATGAGAGTGATACTAATAGTATTTAAATAAGTTAACAAATACAAAGGGCTTCAAGTAGTACCTGGCACACAGGGAGTACTATGTATGTGTTTATGATTATGATTATTATTAACTGTCCAGCCTTCACTCTCCATGCTCAGCTAGCTCTTCCTTTTGGTCCACTGCATGTACTCTTCCCATGCTTTGGAACATTGTTTCCTACCTGTCATTATCTAAGCTATCTGTGCTAATTCTCTAAGTCTCTAGAAGGCCTTCCCTGCCCCGTCCAGCTGGGCTGGGTATCCCTGCATATGTACCCATCATACCCTGTTCTTTCTCGGTATCATATTAAATCCATTATACATCAGATTATATTCCAATTGTCTATATGTCTCGTCAGCCAGGTCCCATTCATTGCTGTATCCCTAGTGCCTCGCACAGAGAAGGCAATCAATAAACATGTGTTCAATGAATGAATGAATGAGGAATAGATAAAGGGAAGCTTTCATTTGTTCAACAAGCATTTAACAGGTGTCTACTCTATGTCGTATCCTGGACTATGCCTGGAAATATATGAAGGAGCAGAACACCCAGGAGGCTCCCCAAGAATTCACAGTTTGAAAAGCAGAGCTTCTGCCTTCTAGCAGTAACTCAAGAGAAAATAGGGGATAGGTGTAGTCCTGCCCAAGGCAGGAGGTCACCAGGTCCCAGAGAGAAGGGGTGGCTCTTGGAGGGAAATACAAGTTTGCCCAGAGTGGGTCTGTTTAACTTGAAGAAAGCAACAGAAGCCCTGAACCTAAGATTCTGTTTATTTTCCCTGTATTTGAAGAATAAATGTAGCTTTGCAAGACCTGTAAGAAACAAAAGGTGAATTCTTCATTATGAGGGTGGTTTATTTACCCAAGTACTATCAATCGAACTCTGCCTAGAGAAACACTGGTCAGTTCATTGCATCCATGCTGTCTGCAGACTTGTCTTCACCAGACTGTAAATGCCTACAGACAGAGACCATAGTTAGTGCATTTTTGTACCCCACCCCACTCCTGCCTGCCACTGGCACCTAGCGCCTAGCACAGGGCCTTGTCCAGGGTAAAGGAACATTGCAGATGCAAACGGGGAACAGCTCACTCATTTTGTATCATTTCTTCCCTTCTGCATTCTCACTATGTTTTTATGTTTGTTTTGTTTATTAGCTTAAGGGAAAAGAAAAAAGAAACATCAGGAGTTAAAGGAGTATTTGTTGTTCCTATTTTTCTCTTCTGAAGCAGAACTGACACCACCACCATCCCACCCCGCAAATGAGGCCAGCTGTGGGATTTTGGAGATCTACTTGCCTGTAACTTTACCAGAAGCCTTTGATAGCTCAGGCTCACTGAAGGAAAAAAAAGGAAACAGAATTTCTACTTATAGTAAGAAAAAGCCCAAGCAACTTTTTCCTTGGAGATTACATCATAGATACTTGAGGTTAAGTTTTCCATACTAGATGCCCTAAAAATGAGGCAACAGAGGTTCTTCTCCTTAATGAAAAGTCCAAGCCTGGCCACCTCCAGAAGGGTAATAGAGCTCCCAAATCCCAGGCTGGGGAACGGAGGACTCCAGGGACCACCACCCTATGCAGTTGAAGCCATGTGACTGTACATCTGTCCCAACGATTTTCAGAGTTGCAATGCCTTCACCCTCCATCACCCACTCCAGGACTCCGGTCCCACCATCCTTATCGTTTTGACGGTCATCTGTGGCACGTCATAAATACAAATTTCAAAGCCAGATAAAACTGAGTTGGAAATTATCTGTCTCATGATTTCCATTCTTCTTACGGATAAGGCAGAGTAAGCTAATAAGGCCTGTAACTCAGAAAATGTCTTTTTACCACGAGAACTAGATTGAGAAAACAGGTGCCCATGGCTGTGTGTCAATGCGCGTGTCCATGTACCTACACCTGTGGGTGTGTCCATGTGACTATATCTCTGTATACCGTAAATTAGCCTGAATAACACTGGAAATATAACCCTAGGTACTGAGCTTATCACTAAGGCTGCTGTGTCTCTGCCACAAGACACAGTCTCCCTGGGAGACCAACTGGTTTGGGAACATATAGGTAAGAAGGGTAATTTGAGAACAGATAGCTTATTTTTCCTAATATCTCTGAGTTGGAATGAACACTTTCCATGGAGGTACATAAAAACATTGCTCATTAAAGTGTTACCTGCATATACTTTAAATGACACTCATCTTGGGCAATGTATATCATCCTCATTTCCCTCCGTGACAGACATACGAGGGTGGGTGGGCAGAAGAACATTATATAGTGTGCGTCTGGATCTCTGCTAAACGTTTGGCAAATGTCCTCCACAATATTCTTGTAGATAAGATAGTGAAAAATGAACAGGATAAGAGTACAGTTGGATGGAATTGCTGTAGATAAATTGCAGGACCCAAAGAGTGTATATTAGGACAATACAGTGAGCTTTAGGTGGGATGCAGGTCTCTGGTGGTAGCCACAAAGCTCGTCCCTTGACTGTTGTGTTTGACTGAAAAAAAAAAAAAAAGTTCCTAAGATGACAAAATGAAAGATATGCTTATAGTATGGACAGATGATACAAAACTGGTATAGTGAGCTTAATATTGTAAGAGATGACCAAAATCAGTATGTAAATTTATCTTAGCAAATTTGAACACCAGGTCAAAATTAACAAAGGCAAGCTTTATGCCTGAGATCTACATTTTAAAATAAAAAATGTACCTATCACTCACTTAGCAATTCCAGTCCTTTGTATCTACCCTAGAGAAATACTTGTGTATGTGTCTGTTTGTTCACGAACATTCACTGCAGCACTGTTTATAATGGTAAAAGAATAAAAGTAAAAGAAACAGAAACAACAGAAGAATTGCTAAGACAACTAGGGAATATCCACAGTGAGAAATACTATCCAGAAGATTTTCAAGACATGTCATTGCATGAAAAAAAAAGTTGCAAAATGATATGAAAAGCCTGATATGTTAATCTCAGACATACACACAGAGATATTTACAAATTTCTACAGATATATATATATAGATAGATAGACAGATATAGATATACATATAAGCAAATGCATGGAAAGGTCTGGAAGGTCCCTAACATCTGCTACCACGATCTACCTCCAGGGAGAAATTAATTGCTATGAAGTCAAAAAGGGCTTTCACTTTACCCGTAACATGTGAAATCCAGAATGTATTGTGTTAAACTGTGTGATTCAGTGTTCGCTATAAAGTCTTGCTTTTCGCTTTTAAAAAAAAGTTCAAAAATAGGGGGAAGGACACAAATTCTTGGGGTTTCCATTACCACAAACCTAAGAGGTGTCAGCATTGTGTAAAGACTACAAAAAGCTAATTCATACCACACAGAGTGCATCTGAAGTCTGGCGTCCAGGTAGCCTGCAAGTACCAGGGATCACTTAGCTGATCAAGTCTGTAGCACTGTGTTGGATCGAAGCCTGGCAGCACAATTAAGCAGGGACACTGGCAAAGGAGAAAGCAACTAGGGGAAAGAAATGCCTATGGGGAGTCTGAAAAGCATGACTTCAGAATAAAGATCGAAGGAACCACAATTGTTTAACCTCAAAACAGGATCATGGGGAGATAAGCTGCTTCAAATATTTGAAGGGTCATAATGCAGATGACACAGCAAACTTATATTGGGTTTTTCCAGGGGTAAAAACCAGGGTAAATAAAAACAAGTAATTCTTCCTATTAAAAATAAATAAAAAGAAGAAACATTCTGATAGAACGAATGACAACAGAATAGTCTGTCAGGCAAGATCATGAGCTCCCTGTTACTAGAGGCATTCAAGTAAGAGCTTCTATATGAAAAGATATCGGATTTAATTAGAAGCAAAACTATGTGATTTTTAAGATCTCTAACAACTTTAATATTTTATGATTCCATATTTTGGCTGCAAAATCAATTTTCAATTAATGTGTACCCCCATCAACTTCAAATCCCACAGGTGGTGCACTCTGCCACCAGGTGGCAGTAGATGCTTTGGACTCCGGATCCTAAACATTAGCTGTGGTGAAAAAGAAATTAGCACAATTTTATATTTTTTAAAATAAAATTTTAGAAAGAACAGATACAAACAACAAGTCCGAAAGTAGCCTATTTCAAAGGAACGTGTAAGTATAACTCAATTTTTCTGATTACTCCATCACAATGATTCTTAATCACCTGCTCCCCTCTTGTACATTTCCTTTGTACAGGGTCTACAAAGAGAACCTTATCTTCTTCTGTGGCCTCCTCTTGCTGGTGTCAAGTTTCCTGACTTGCACACAGTTCCAGATCCCTGCGTCTCCTCCTAATGCAAAAATCTCCTCTGCTTCCTCCGCAGCTGCAGAGCATGTCTGCTACTACAGTCTTTCTTTCAGACCCAAGCAGAAGACCTAACAGGAGGGTCAGAGAAACACCCCAGCCATTTCCTGCTTCTAGCTTTCCTGCCCCTGTATCCACACAGCTGGAGCCACAAAACAAGCAAGCAACAAAAACAGAATACACTGAGTAGCTGAATCTCCATACTCTGACAGCATGAGAGTATATGATTATCTTTTCCAAATTAGAAGAGAATAATCTCCCACCCAGCTCTTAAAGAAAGGAGAAACTTTGCTTCTCTAGCCACAGCTGTCAGCTTGGGTGTTGCTTAAAATTTGAATACAATCAACAACCCTTGTCCCAGTCCCCAGCAACCTAAAACTATAACATTGCCTTGGTTACAGATCATTTCAGAAAACCTGGTTCTCAGAAAGCATTTCTGTAAGAGCTTGTGAGTGAATGAAAACAAAGCAAGGTTTTCTTAAAACTGAGATTTAAAGCAGTTTCTTCACAATAAACCATGTACCTGAGTCAAGGTCTTACTCATCCTTCTGGTCTCAGGTGAAACACCTCTTCTTCCAAGATGCTCTCAGTATGCTAGGACTGTGTTGGTTGCCCCTGCTATGTGCACCAACAGTACCCTGTACCATCTGCCTTGTTCACAGCCCTGCCCCTGACAGGCCACCGTCCTTACCACACTCACTTCAGTGGCCTCTGTACTGGCCCATTTCCTGGTTACACTGCAGGATTCATGAAGACCTAGACTGTATCTGTTTCTTTTACAACTGAATCCCCTCAACACAGTAGGACTATAAATATTCATGAAACTATCATAAATACACACATTATCAATTAACTACTTAATGTGGAGCCCAACTGAGGATAATATTCATCCATTCCACAAACTTCTCCTGAGCATCTTTTGTGCCAGTGTGGTACGAGATGTGTCAAACCCAGGCTCTGCCCTCAAAGAGCATGCAATGGGGGAAGGAAATCAGGACAAGTACACAAATACCTATGCTATAAAGTAGACACAGCAAAACCAAAAAAGGATGCATAACAGAGAATAAGAAAATGGCCAAGGCAGTGGGATCACCAAGTAGTTCAAAGTAGCTGGAGCTAAGGCTGTGGGACAGGTAATACTGGTACCAAAGCCTGGAGGCCCTTGAATAATACCTTCAATTAAAGAATCAGTGTGTGTCAAGCTAACTGCTTTATATTCATGATTTCATTTATTTCTTGAAACAATTCTGTGTAAAATCCTCCTGTTACGGAGAAGGAAACAGGCTCAGAGGAGTCAAGAAAACTGCCTAAGTTGGCACAGCCCGTAAGTGGCAGGGCTGGGATCTACACCTAGGCCAGACTGATGACTATTGCTTCAATACCATAGGGTTTTGGAGCCTAAGATGCCAAGTTAAGGAACTGTTACTTTATCCAGTGGGCAATGCAGAGCCATTTTGAGTAGGAATATGCCACAGTCAAAGTTTGTGCTTGGGAAGATTTATCAGACAGTAGTGGAGCGTGGGTTGGGATCAGTCTGGCTTGAAGCCTACTGCAATGGTCCCAATGTTGTATCGTGAAACTCCTGAACTGGGAGAGCAGCAGCAAGACTGGAAAGGTGGTTCCAAGCTGAAGAACCCAGGGCAAGACTGGGGACAGTCTAGGATGATCCCAAGGTGTACATCTGAGTGACAAAGGGCAGGGATTCGGAAGTGGCATATGCCTGCTTCTCTGGTGCCTCTGCGTGTGTGCATGAGTTTGTGGTGCCTGTGGGAAAGGACAGGAATGAGCACAGGCATGGGTGGAGCTCCAAAACGGGGGCCGCCTAAATCCTCACCCCCACATCTCACTATGCACTGCTGCTACCTACAAAAGCACCCTGAATTCCCCTAACCATCCCACCCACTTGGAGCATCTGAGCCCTAGCAACTCACAAAAGCAATAATGTAGCCCAAGGCATCAATCATGTCCACTCAGGTCTATTCTCCTCCAGCTAGCCTGCCCCAGCACAGAGAATCCCTGGTCCCAACTCAGCACCAAGAAGCAGAAGAGTGCTAGACAGAGTTATAAGCTCCAGGCTGTAACCCTGACTCCCTGGAACCTTGGGCCAAAGGCTTAACCTCTCTGGATCTGTTTCCTCATCTGTAAGACAAGCAGTTTGGACCAAAGTCAGAAGTTGCACACTGGAGGCCCACAGGTCAAACTCATCCTGCTAATGGACTTTGTTTGACCGACACAGTGTCTTTTAATTGAATTACTTTCAACACTTAAAAATCAGGCTACTGCACAAAGAAAATACCTATCTGAATCCTCTCTGAAACAAGATATGGCAACAAGGAGCTCACATTCCCATGTGGCATCCATCCGCTGGGGCTGAGTAGCTGCAGCCCCCCGAGATGAGGCACCACTCTCCAGTCTGCCACCGTCCCCACCACTCTCCACTGCTCCCTGATACTCTCCACTCACCGTCTACACTTGGCCCATTTTGGTATTTCAGGCTAATGGTCTGGCTCCCTTGGGCACCTGATTTCATGACCCCTAAGAAGATGATGATCTAAACTATCATCACTGTGAAGCTCAGGAATTGGGGACAGTAAACAAAAGCACAGAGAAGCTGGCAGCGGACTCCCCACAGTGGCAGATGCGGGCCTCTCAGAGAGGCAGGGGCTTGCTGCAGCTGACGGGGGTTTATTAAAACCCATGTCAGGCTTGCCCACCCCCCCCCCACAGCCCCGCCCCATCAAGGAGGAGCTCACGGATGACATCAGCCTTGGCCACAGTCAGAGAGAGCCCATCATGAAGCAGTTTGCTTCCCCAGCCTCTCTAATTTAACAATTAGCTCAACAACCCTGGTCAGGCACTTGCTGCTGAAGCAGAGAAGTGATCCTGACCAGCAGCAGCTTCAGCCTAGAAGTGTCACGAGGTCCTTTCCCGCACTGCCCTCGCTTCAGCTGGGTCTGCCTCTCGGCTCACACAGACAGATATTCTCAATATCTCCAAAGGGGTTCCACCTTCTCCTTGAGCCTCCCACTTGAGCTCCTTGGAAATTCTCCCCCGTGTCCAAACTCAGTTTCTCCTACTGCAACTTTAGCCCACCCTCTGTTAGTCTGTCCTGCAGAGGTCCTGGCCTCATCACAGGAAGCAAGCCGGGCCAGAATGCTCCAGTCGATCACTTCTCTGGCTCTTTGGGAGCTGGGGTGTGGAAGGGAAGCCTGCACAGAATCCATGCTGCAGGGAGGAGGGTGTATTCACTGGGCTGGCAGCCTTGGAACATCCTAGGCACAGATCCTGACTCAGAGGACAAGTCTCAGGAACTGGGGCCTGCCCTGACCTGGACAGCATGATCAGCCGCCCATGTGCATCACCAAAGGGCTTCTCGGTAGAATGCACAGTACCTCCTTTGCCCAGCTTGTCCTGCTCCTGCCTCCAAGTCCTTTCTCAAGCGGTACCTTAAACCCTAATGCCAAATGTCAGAGAGAGATGCACACACATTGGTAAGGGGAGAGTGAAGAGAAGAGTTTATAAAGTCACAAGTCCACAGAAACCTGAAGGCTATTTTAAAATATAGTATTAGAATTCCCAGGATAGATGGGGTGAGGTCAGGGACCACAACAGCAGACGCTCAAAAAGGAAAGCATCCCTGCATGACTAGGGAGAAATTTCAAAGAGGCCACGGAAGAAGAAATGGCGCATAAACCAAAACAACCCAGGAACTTAAGCCAAAAATAAAACTGAGGAATGCCAATGTCAAGGTCAATCACAGAGGTTATTTTGTTCCACCAAAGGGACACAATGAGATGGAGCATCAGGGGGAGCAGTGATGATGCTCCTGGTACAAAAAACATCCTCGAGAAAGAAAGTCCTTCCCAACTTGCCCTCCTCCATTGACAGGAGTGAAGTCAGGGTTGAAACTGCAGTTAAGTGCTCAGGAACCTGACTGACAAACGAGATGTAAATAAATCACCAGGACCATATGGCATCCACCTGGCAGTCCTGAAGGAATTCAAGGGTGAAATTGTAGAGCTGCTAGCCAAAATGTGTAACCTCTTATTACAAAGTCACTTGTGCCCTAGAACTGCCAGAGTACTCATGTAGCCTCCATTCATAAGAAAAGATCCAGGGAGAATTCTCATTTTCAAACCAGGAAAGTCAGCAAAACATATGTGAAGAAAAGGACTACTAAGTGTGTAAGCAAGCATGACCTACCAGAGGAAAAGACAGGACAGTTCTTATAACAGCAAAGCATGCATATAAGAATCTTTGAAAGAATAAATATGAATGTGAATTAAAGAGAATATGTGGATGTAACTTACATAAATTTCCAAGAAATTATTAGCAAGGGATTATAGTTAAAAAGTTTTTTTAATTGAATAATGATGCAACAGGAAAAACACTTTTTCAGTAAGCTGACTTAGAGACGAGAAACAAGTTTAAAAAATTGACACGTCTTCAAATTAAGAAATAAAAAAGTGGTGTTCTTAAGGCATGAACAGTAGAACTGGTCTTATATAACATTCTTATAAATAATCTGTTGGAAGGAGTTAGTGGTGAGCTACTCCACAGGTCTACACTCTCCCAGGCAAGAAAAAGAACTGCTGATCCAGAGAAACAATAGGAAGGTCTTTTCAGATTCTCAGAGCTGATGTGAGGGAGGTGACTGAGTTTCAGTGTGATGGGCTCTATCTGCCCTGTGACAGTTCCTTCGTCTCCTCTCTCTTGATAAGATGAATTCTGGGCTCCATTCCCTGGACCTTACGAACGTGGGCTCCAGAACTTACATATGCCTGGAAAATAGGAACAAATCCAGATTTAACTCACAGAAAATGCTTCTGGCTAGACTAACAGGGAGATTGTCCACCATATTTGGTTAAACCCTGACCAGTCAGGTTGACCATGGGCTGGCCCTTCTTCCCTTACCTGCAGCGCCCATTCAATACACAGAACTTCACGTTTATAAACCCAAGGCAGACGTCCATAGAAGAGCCATTCTGATGCTATGAACTAAAAATTCTAAAACAAACAAGAGTGTAACTGGATTTACCTATTCCTTTGAATTAATTTTTGTTATTGCATCTTATGTCAGGCATATAGCAGGGAGCTAACCAGAGAAATGCAAACCTGAGTGAGTTCAGCATCGCTTACAGGCCTCACTGTTCCCTGTGCCCCACCTCATCTGCCTATCCTGCTTCTCCTACTGCTCCCTACATGAGTGACTGCCACATGGTAACAGGCTGTGCTCCACTTTCTCAGCATCCATCTCTGCTTATCCAAGTCCATTCATTCCTTCAAAACTATGGGCAAAACAACTCCTCCCCACAGTTACCCCCTAGCATCATGGGAGCTTAAAACTTACTCTAGCATTTTGGGCTTGAGGTCAGTCCTTTGTTGGAAAACTCAGACACAAAAAAGTTCTATGTTGTGTCACCTGCTAAAACTTGTTCTAATGTAGTATAGTGGCTATATGCATAGGTTCAAATCCTAGCTCTACTGATCACAAGTTGAGTAAACTCGGAGCTCAACATCCTCATTTGTCATATGGATGGTATAATGTTTACCTACTTCAAAGGGCAGTTCTGGGGATCAGCTGAGGTCATGCTTATAAAGGGCTTGGTACAGTAGCTGGTGCATAGTAAACACTCAACAAAATTTAGCTGGTACTAACAATGTCTCCTTTGCTCTAGATCTAACAGATCAGCTCCTTCCTCGATTTTCTCCCCAATCTAACTGTAGCTTTTAAAAGGCTGCTTTTCAAGAGGCAACTGATTCTAGCTGCCTCTGTTCTACAGCCCCTCAGTGCTCAGCTGACCTTTTGCTATCTTCTTGTGCAGTATTTACTGGGTGCCAAAAACAACAACAAAATACAACTGTGACAGGACATGGAGTGCTCAGGTCAGCATGGTCTGTGGAGGCTGATCGACTGGGGAAACCAAACCATCATCTAAAAATTGCTTAGTGAGCATGTATCAATAAAAGCAAGGTTAGAGGAGTCTGCAGGATAATTCATGGCCCAAGGACAGCATACCACAATGGGCTGGTGTATATACCCCAACATTAGAGCTAGACCTGCCAGAGAACCAAAGATCCCTTGTCTGTGGTCAGAGCCTGAATGTGCACTACCAGCTTCTGTCTCTTTGATAACTTGCCTTTCAGAAGCGCCTCAGCTGACCAGCAACTTCTGTACACAGTCTTTCCCCAGGCTGCCCTCGGTGCAATTAATTAGGCTTTGGATTACTAAATTACAGTCACATTTCAGCAGGGCGTCCCTGAGATTATTCCCAGCTCATACTGACGAAGTCTCTTCTCTTCCTTCACACATTTGCAGAATAGCTCCTGGTCCACAGCTGCAGATGATGGATCACATCCATGTAGGATGGATGGATGGACCTAACTTAACCCTCAAAGGCAGCTTCATTTCTATTATTTCCAAGTTCCTGGGAGACTTTGCTGTTACCTCCATGAAACCTCTATGGGCCAAAACTCCCCCAGGCCAAGATCCTCATCTATTTTATCCTTTAGTGGTAGAGCAAGAATTCATTAGCAGTAGGCACCTCATCAATGGCATTGATTGACCTGTTAAGCGAAGCTGCAGACATCTGCTTTCATTAACAGGAAGAGACCACTTTTCAAGCACTGGTGAGAGAGAGCAGATTCAGGGAGCAGACCGGAACAGAACAAGACCAGGAAGAGGGTATACTGAGCTGCTGTCTCTGCTGTCTTTATAAGGACTTGCAGAAAGAAGTATAACATGTCCTTGGGTTGTATCTAGAAAATTGATACCCAGTACTTAGAAAGAAACAGCTCGCCTTCCACCACATTTATCCTGGCCAACATTCCCTTTTCCTTCCCTGGTGTCTTAATAGCCCATGGAAGAACATCAGCTTTAGTTCTCAAAAGAAAGAAACTTGGAGCCTGGGACAGGAATATGTCTTATTCTACAAATCACTGACTTCATAGGCTAGGGAAGATCTTCAAGAGGTCTTTCAGGGATCCGTCTGGCTCAAGGACTGATGTGTCCGAGGGGCATTCTAACAGAGGAGACGCCTTGCCAGTTGGGGGCTGCTCGCCTTCCTGTGTGGTTGTGGCATGGACGTCGCCTGCTCTCTTCTTCTGGGTTTAGCTGAGCTGCAAGGCAACGTTGATGAAAAGAGCCCATGTTTGAAGCGAGGCAGCCTTGGGCGAGATCCTGGTTTTGACAATTTCTGGCAAATCACAACCTCTCTGAGCCTGTTCTCTCACAGTACAGGAGGAAATACTACATTTCAGAGTTTGGGGAGGTCTAGAGAGGACATCTGAAAAGTGCCTAATCAACGACTGTTCTTCTGATGGGGGACTTCTGGCTAACTTGCACCTGCAAAGACACCACCATTAGAGAAGTCACCACCAAGTGACACATGACTGGCTCAGAGCACCAAGCATCCCAGCACACCTAAACAGGTGGGAACACCATGCCCCCACAGCATCCAACCAGGCACAAGGATGCCTCCCTCCCCTTCCTGGTTATCTTTCACATGGAAATGCTACATTCCTGAGTCCAGAGTATATGTAGAAGGGACCCTAGCAATCATTCAGTGCAACCCTCTCATTTTACAGGAGGGAAAACTGAGACCTTGAAAGGACAAGGGACAGATCCAAGTCAATGATATAGAGCAATCCTAGAACCAAGCCCTCCTGACTGGGTCGAGGGCTTTATTCACTATCCTGTACTGCACTGCACAGACCCACTGAAGGTGACACACAAGGCAAGATACCAGAGGAATAGAATGTCAAGCTTGTATTTATTTAGCTTTTACTGTATAAACAACACTGGGATAGGCACTAAGACTTTCAAAAAGTTCCCAGCTGTCTTCCAGGAACTTAACATCTGTCAAGCTGGGGAGAAAACACCTGGCACGTGCAATAGCAATAGTGAAAGGAGGTTTGTGATGACAGGTCCTGGAACGTGTTCAAGGAGACAGAGATGGGAACAGAGTGACGTCACAGAAGACTTCTTCCCCACCTGGAGTGGAACAATGTTGGAGCCTCACAAAATTGATAGACTGAATAGACGGACCATAGCTAGGATGGAAAGGACCTTCAAGCAAAGGTTCCAGCAGGAGCAGAGTCTTGGAGTCTAGCCCGAGTATGGTGTGTTCTCAAGCAAGCAAAGAGAGAGCCTAGAGCAGGTTCTCCAAGAACCTGGAAACTATTACCTGGCTGCTTCCTGGATCTCTTACCATAGAGCATGGAGCTTGGTGCTCAGAGCAGAGACCTTGAGGATGCCAAGTTATTCAGCAACCACCACGACACTGAGGTCTCACACACACACGTGTGCGCACACAGGCGTGCCGATAGAGTCGGCTGCTCAGATTTCTCTCTTCCTACACACTCCATGACCCACTCTCATCTGGACTCCACCAGGCTCTGACCACCCCATCACTGAAGCAGCCTTCACCTCTGCTCTGCACAAAGGCTTGTCCAGCTATCCTTGGTGCTGCCCACAGGGCCGAAGTGTGTGTTGCCACTGCCTCTTCACAGTCTCCACCTCTGCTCCACACGTACTCTGTCTTTTAAAGCAGAGTGAGCTTTGGAGAGCATGTCCCCAGAAAATAGGGGACAGGTCCAGCTAACTGTGCTAACCTCAATGCGACCTTCCTTTCACTTTTCTTACCTTAATTTTCTCTCTGCCCTTATTTCATCACCTCCTTACTTTATCCTGTCGTAGTGCATATTTTTTATAAGCTGCTGTAACTCCTTTTTCAAGCAAGGTGGTATCTAAATGCATGCCTGCTCACCTAGCTCATTTGCACAGCGGCCTGACAAGAGAAGCTCTCCAGTCTCTCCTCCAGGGATACCTTGGCACCCCCATCACAGACTCTCCAAATCCATCCTTCCAGGCCTAAGCCAAATGTCACCGTTTCTGCAAACCATTCCCTAACTCCTCCTGGTAAAGTTCACCTCCCTCCCCTCTGAGCTCCAACTGCATGTGGTATCTACCACTTTATAACACTTACCCTACTTCACACTGTAATCCACTCTAAACACTGGTAAAAATTATCATTATTACTGTTATTATTATTTTCTTAAAGAAAAGCAGCTCTATGATGTCATTCCCTCACTCAAAAACATTCAGTGGCTCCCCACACGCAATGAAGGAATCCCTCACTTTACCACAAGTATACGTCTAGTGGGATTTCCTATTTCCATTCTACATACCTGCTGATCGAACTGCCTACCTTTCCTCAAGCACGCCCTCCTTCTTTTCTACAAGTAGACGAGGAGCAGCAGATTCTGTGGACTCCTCTCCAGTGCTGTCCCTGGGCTGCATGCTAAAATTAGGGACACACATGTAGACCCGGCTCTGGGAGATCCCCAGTCTCTTAGAGAGTCTTTTTAACTTTCTCCCCTCAGTATTTCTTCCTCCTCCTCCTCCTAGGTCTCCTTGAATTTATTTTCCCCCAGCGTAGTGCAATAGAAAGAACATAGACTATGGAAGTAGACATATGGACTATTTCTTGGTTCAAATCCTAGCTCTGCACTTAACAGCTATGTGATTTTCAGAAAGTTCCTACCTTCTTTGAGTCTCCATTTCCTTATCTTTAAAATGGGAACCACAAAGGTTATTTTATTTATTTACTTTTTTGTATTCTTTTCCAGTATGGTTTATTACGAGATTTTGGATATCTATCAGTCTCCAGTCTCAACACAAGCACTGCTTCGGGCTGAGGCCCTTTCCACATCATAAATCACACTGTTTCCTCATACATCAAGTGGAAAATGCCATGTTGTCCCTTCCTCAGACCACAAGTCAGAGAAAGCTCCTCTTCACCCCTTACCAATTCCTCCAAGCGCCATGATGTTTCCTACCTTTTGTAAAAATGAGACGTCCCAAATGCTTCTGTCAGTAAGCATTATTCAACTCCTGGGGGTGGGAGGAAGGTCTAAATCAATAAATACATAAAATCCACCAGCTTCTCTATCATCTCCAGACATGACAGGGCAGGGGGTGGGGTTCCTGATGTTCAAATGCAAAATGAACTGTTAGTTTGTAATGGAGGTAGCCAGGGAAGGGGGGTTTACTCTAGGCTGCCTCATATTTGTGTCTCTGGGCTAAACACAACTGTTGAGTTATGTTCGGTAGGAACAAGGGAGTAGTACTGGATGGACTCTAAAGGTTAAATCTCACTCTGTAGCACACTCAGCAAAAGAGCCTCCCAGGAATTCACAATGTAAGTGCAGTTTGGGGCTGTCATTGGTGTCACTAAGCCAACTAACCTTTCTGGTTTTCATCCTAATTTCACAAAGTGATCTCGATACTTCAGAGTTGCGACCTGGCATGATGTCATTAGGCTGCTACCTGTGGAAAGGCAGGTTACATTAGGTGGAGGCTGACAAAGGCCCATGTGAGTGCCCTTGAGTTCCACAGATGGAGATGGGTAGTTTCCTTCCTGAAGGAAGACCATGCCCCTTCCCTGACTTCTAGTCGATCCTAGAACTGGGATCTGGTTGAGCTATCCAAACTTTGTCATCCTGCCCCCTTGGTGAAGGGATTTGTCAGAATAGTGGCCCAGATTTAAAGGAGGCACCGCTTCTAAAGGGGAAGCCATGTTTTTCTCCGTGCAACACTAGCTGGGTCTTATCAGGATCAGACCCATGGGCTAGCCTCCTAAAGGCCACTGCCAACCAGTTGAGCTAACAGCACAGGTCCAGAGAAGATACATGCAGGACACGAGGAGACAGGTGGGTGATGAGGAGACCATGGGAGGAGCCTCTTGTCTGTGTCTTCACGTGTCATAATTAGTTGGAGGTAATGATCCAATTCTGAGATCCATGAGGCTGGGCAAATAGGGGTAATTTCAGTGGAGACAAAGTCACTTGAGGGCCCTTTTGCTCTTTTTATCTTTGGAAATTAAAGACATGACCTCAGATGTTTTTTTTATCTCCAAAGCCTAGAAACTGAGGTACAAAATATAAACATTCACCCTAAATCTATGGAGGGTGTAATTTGTGTATTTAAAAATGTTCAATTCTTCTCTACAGAAAACAAGAGAAACAAACAAAATGTAGATAGATGAAGATAGATAAAAGTAAGCACAAGCGCTAAGGAAGCAAGTAGCTCATGAGGCATGTTAGACATAGATAAAATAAAAGCATGCACGTGTTGAAGAGAAGTTAGGAAGGAAGGAAATGACCAAGTAGACACCTAATATTCATGCCAGACACCAACTGCTCTTTTGTGACACCCATTCAGGCCCCATGAGTCCTCTGCCCACACGAGACCCAGAGCTGTTATCAGAACTGTTCTGGCCAGGCTTACTGCCCCAGTGTTTCTCCAAAAAAAAAAAGTATGTGTCGGTCATAGGCACCTTCTGCCTATTGTGCCCTCTCATTCACCTCTCAATTCTGGTTTCCATAACACATCATCAGCGGGCAAGGCTGACCTGGCAGGGAGACAGACAGGACCTCTGACTCTGTATAACACAGAAGCCAGGGATGTGGTCTTTCCACCCACTCGTACCCTATCCCAATGCATGAACCCAACCCATGTCTTTGGCGGCGAGTTTTCAGTTCTAAGACCTCAGGACAGTGTGCCAACTATGTGTAAAATACACTTAGAGGCCCCCATTGCATCAAGGTAATTTCCTATCACAAGAGAGCCTGGTGCGGTGGTGACCTTGAAGAGTCAAGGTCAGGGAATGCAGAAAGAGAGGAAAGGTGCCAATTTCACGCCTGAGGTCAGAGTAGAATTAGGTCCTGGAGGAAAGATCATTTCACTGAGAGCCAGGATATGAGTGTCCTCTTTTGGGCTCTGCCACTAAGAAGTTGTGGACAAATCACTTTGCCTCTCAGAAACTCAGTTTTCTTGTCAGAAGGAGGCAGTCAGGCTAAATTATCTCTAATGTCCCTTTTGGAGCTCCCATTTGGGGATTTAAAGTCTGCTTCCAGCCTGTACACCACAGCTAATAGTGCATCCTTACAAACCGGTATTTGGATAAAGTGGCTGGTGCTTATGTAGTAGAGTACAAGAGATCACCTGGCTCCTCTGCATACTAGCAATGGGGACGTAACTAAGAGTGAGGTTGGAAAAAAAACGTTTTCTCCTAAAAGCCTCATAGTCTCCTAGTGGGCCAGATGAAGATGTCCGGATCCACCCTCCCCCACTCTGCACCCTGTTCTAGGTCAGCCTCTGTCCTCCTCTAGCCGGTTCTGGGCCCTGGGAGGCTGACCTGCGTGTACGGCATCAAGGCTCTCTTGCCGTCTGGTATCCCGCTGGGTTCAGCCATTGGAAAGCGCTAGCAGAAGATCAAGAGAAGCAAGGAGAGTGAGGCTGGGATATCCCCTACCTCTCCTCAACCTCCCCTGGGGTCCTGATGGGCTGGCTGTGTCCCTTGACCTAAAGTCCCAGCTCCCTTTAGATAGCCCTCAATACAAACTCTCTGTCCCCAAGTTCTGGTACAACTCCTTCCTCACTCCGTTAGGTCTAGAGGAACTAACTCCTCATCACTAGTCTCTTCCCACACTTATGTAAAGAGCCCCTTTTGCTAAACCTTCCTCAGATGATCCAACATGGCTGGGCCATCTGTTTCCTGCTGGATCCCTGACTGGTGTTCCTAATGAACCCATTTTCTCTCTAGTCCCATCTTTGAATGACTGATTCACTCTGAAAATCTCTGCACTATGCAATGCACATTCCAGACTTTCTCTGGTGCTGCTGAATTCCCAGACAGAAGCTGAGCTGCCTCTTTTCTCTGTAGCCCTCTTCATGCCTACCTGCAAAATTTCCTGTTCCGCTTGAAAAACATATCACAGTGACTACAAGAACGTCAGTTCTGTGCATGGATGAGTAGCACAACATTCCATTCACGTCACTGTCCAATGAGATCTTCCACCCAACCTGGTGACTCAACATCTCTCCCTGGAGATGGCCTTATTGCCCCTCACATCAATGTCTTCCTACTTATAAGCCTCTCTCTGACAACACCCAGTCCACCCTGCCAGAGAAAAGGGTGTCATCGAGGATGCCGGATCCCCATCAAACCCAGCTCCACCTCTGCCCCCGGACTCACCACAAACTGGAAGGTGGCCCAAATTGAATGCTTTTGTCTGGCCTCTAGAGAATTTCTTTTTTAATTTCAGCTATACTGACGTATAATTAACATATAAAATTGTAAGATATTTAAAGTGTACATCATGGTGATTTGTTATATGTATACATTGTGAAAGGATTCCCCCATATAGTAAATGGATCCATCACCTCACATATTTATCTTTTTTATGAGAGCGCAAAAGTTCTACTCCCTTAGCAAATTTCAATTACACAATACAGTGTTGTTAACTGTAGTCGCCATGATATTCATTAGATCCTCAGACCTTATTCATTGTATAGCTGAAAGTTTGTACCCTTTTACCCACCTCTCCCTATTTCCTCCACCCCCCAACCCCTGGCAACCACTTTTGTACTCTGTTTCTCTGAGTTTAACTTTTTTTTTTTTTTAAAAGATTCCACATATAAGTGATACCATGCAGTATTTGTCTTTCTCTAGCTGACTTATTTCACTTAGCATAATGCCTTCAAGGTCTATTCATGTTGTCACAAATGGTAGGATTTCCTTCGGCCTCTGGAGAAATTATGTTCTCTCTCAGTCCCAGTCTAAGTTTAACATCTCTACTTCTTGAGACAGTTTTCTTTTTTTTTTAGTGATGAAAACTGGGCCAACCTTTTTTTTTTTTAACCCCACATTTGTTTATTTTTTTTTGGCTGTGTTGGGTCTGCGTTTCTGTGCGAGGGCTTTCTCTAGTTGTGGCAAGCGGGGGCCACTCTTCATCGCGGTGCGCGGGCCTCTCGCTATCGCGGCCTCTCTTGTTGCGGAGGACAGGCTCCAGACGCGCAGGCTCAGTAGTTGTGGCTCACGGGCCTAGTTGCTCCATGGCATGTGGGATCTTCCCAGACCAGGGCTCGAACCCGTGTCCCCTGTATTAGCAGGCAGATTCTCAACCACTGTGCCACCAGGGAAGCCCGAGACGGTTTCTTTTTAATAATAATAGTAATAATGATAATAAAGCAGTTATTGAGTACTTGTGTACCAGACACTGATCTAAGCATGTTGTGTGTTATACAATTCAGTCTTCACACAACCCTATACAGCAGGTACCTTTGTCATCCTACCCCATTTTAGGAAAGAGAAATGGCACAGAGTTGAAGTCACATGCCACAATTCAGGCCCATGAAATCTGGCTCCAGAGCCTTTACTCTTTTTTTCTTTTAGTGTTTTGTTATGAAATGTTTTAATCATCTCGAAGAGTAGAAAGAATAGTATAACTAGTCCCCACACACTCACACCTAAACTTAACAATTACTAACTTGTTGCCATATTTGCCTCATAATCTTTACAAAACTATTTTGAAGTGATGTGCAGACATCATAACATTTCACCTATAAATGCAGCATGCATCTCTTAAATATGAAGGCATTTTCTTATCCACAACACTGCTAATCACATGTAACAAAATTAACAGTAATTCCTTAATATTATCTAATAACCAGTCTATATTCAAATTTCCCCAACTGTCGCCACAAAATATAGAACTCTTTATGAGTTTGCACGTTGTCCTCACACAGGGCCGGTCGAATCTCATCTGAATTATTCCAATTTTTGTTCATATGCTGCACCCAACCCCACCACCACTGTGCTATCTGCTCCTTGCTGTGCTTTTCCTCCTTAAATAGTCTTTTAAAATGAAAAATCTTCTCTCTTACTCTAATTTTCCTTCCACTCAGTTTGTGTATAAATCGAGTGCAAACCAGTCTTTCCTGGTAAGAAAGATGAACCTCCCCAATTTAGCTATGGCTTCACTGCAGCTGAGACCTGTAAGAGTCACAACAGAGAGCACGCACAAGACACAGCACTGCTTATGTCATTGTGAACAACTCAGAGAAAAGGGTTAAGGTGGGGGGGTTCCTGAAGAGATGGATGGGGGTCTCTCTGGGGTGAGTATTCTTGCCAAGAGGGAGGAAACTGGCAAATTTTGCTCCAGGTCTTTGTCTCTGTCACTCTTGTTCTGAAAACAATGTGCATGCAGCTCACGTGGTGGGAGGGAGGCGGAAAGGAAAGGCAAGGCTGGGTCACTCCAGGAACAGAGGGCCACTTCTGAGAGTCCAGACACCAACCAAAAGCAGTCCTCATACACACACCCGGTCTTTTCCTCAGGGCCCAGCTAATCAGCTCCTAATCAGATGTCATCTTTGGGCGCCCTCTCAAAAAATCTCAGATCTTCTCCCACCCCAGGTGGGCAGCGTGTGTGGTGGGGGTTGACAAGAGGACAGGTCACCAACACTGTTGCCTTTTATCCTGCTTCTGACCTCTTTGATGAAGGAAAGATGATGAGGAGAGAAGTGAAAGAAGACGAGCTCAGAGAAGAGCTGACTCGGCATCAGCTAAGTCTTCCCTCTCTACTATTCAGGAGCTGAAGTCCCTAACATACCTCTAAACACCAAAACCATAGGTCCTGCCTCTAAAGGGCTGCCAGAGGGACTTCCCTGGTGGCACAGTGGTTAAGAACCCACCTGCCAATGCAGGGGACACGGGTTTGATCCCTGGTCCGGGAAGATCCCACGTGCCACGGAGCAACTAAGCCCGTGCGCCACAACTGCTGAGCCTGCAATCTAGAGCCCGCGAGCCACAGCCACTGAGCCCAAGTGCCACAACTACTGAAGCCCGCATGCTTTAAGGCCCACATGCCGCAACTACTGGGGCCGCGTGCTGCAACAACTGAAGCCCGCGCGCCTACAGCCTATGCTCCGCAACAAGAGAAGCCACAGCAATGAGAAGCCCGCGCACCACAACGAAGAGTAGCCCCCGCTCGCTAGAACTAGAGAAAGCCCGTGAGCGGCAACGAAGACCCAACACGGCCAAAAATAAATAAAGGGGTGCCAGAGGAATCACAGCATTCTTCATTCACTGATTTTTTTTAAAAAGTCTCTTACCGTCTCTCAGCAGTTTAAACTCCTTCTTGTTCTTTAAAGCTTAATCAAAATCACCTCCTGAGTTTGACATCCTCATCTATGCCTCCTTAGCATCCTGTGATGACCCAGCTGCAGGATGTATCACGATGAGCTATAATTATCTGTTTCCTAGGCTGTCTCCCCTGCTAGACTTCAAGCTCCTGAGGCTAAAACCATGTCTTATTTATCTCTGTACCCTCAGTCCTTAACACAAGGCCTGTCATATATCAGTCATTTAACAAGTGTTGCTCAAAATGTACTGAATTCTAGAACTTCTCCCAAAACCACCTTCTGTGTATTGCTAACAGTACTAGTGTTTTTCTTTATTTTTCTTTACTTAAAAAAAAAAAAAAAATCCCCCGTTGCTCCTCAGTAGCTCACCTGATAATCAGTGGCTGGAAAACACCACACATCCCCAAAACTTGAGTCTGTGTCTATAGAGAAGTAAGCCTGCCCCTTATTAGTGTTTTGTACATCAATCCTTTTATACCATGACTCCTGAAGGTTTGGCCTGGCCTTTTTTGATCCTTGCTACACCAAAGTCAGTGCTTTACATATGGCACACCCTCAAGAAACGCTTGTTGAATTGACCTGATGGTGTCCATGATCCTATCTCCCTGGAGAAGTTGACCATCTTCCAAATATAGCAACAGCATTTTTTTGGGTTTTTGTTTTCTTGGTTTTTTTGCGGTACGCAGGCCTCTCACTGTTGTAGCCTCTCCCGTTGCGGAGCACAGGCTCTGGACGCGCAGGCTCAGCGGCCATGGCTCACGGGCCCAGCCGCTCCGCGGCATGTGGGATCTTCCCGATCGGGGCACGAACACGTGTCCCCTGCATCGGCAGGCGGACTCTCAACCACTGCGCCAACAAGGAAGCCCCAAATATAGCTATAGTGTTTGAATTATGTTAAGTAGCTAACAAAGATCAAGCAAGGAAGAAAATTACCAATCCCTCCTGGAAGTGAACAGAGAGAAGGGCTTTCTTGCTTCCAAAATGTCCAAACATCTTGTTCTAAATACTGACATCTGTTTGCCTCCAGTTTGCTGCTCCCAATGTTTGCCAGCTGGCCAAGAATATTTGTGTCTTTACCCACCATCTTTCCCCACTGCACCCACGTCACTTCCTTCCCAAGCTGGCAATCACAGGCACTACCGTGTAAGCACCAAGGGCAAACACCCACCCCCACTGAGGAGGTGACACCACCGCCTCTGTACCCTGCACAAGCCCTCTATCAAAGTGTTCTAGTGGCTCACCCCTCTACAAAAGTGCCATCATCCCAACACAGTCCCCATTGCCCTCCCCTCCTCTGCTTCTCTTCCCATTGCCCCCTTAAATCACATGTAATCTGGCTGCCATGACACCTTTAAAGACACTAAACCCTCATTCCAAATGCATGAGTCCTTCTGGAGACAGACTGACCGGCCTTCAGTGTTTGGAGACCACTTCCACACTCTTTATTCCTGAAGTCCTCCCATCGAGCTGTCCTAGCTCTCCTTCTGCCTCTCCAACTCTCCTTGGATGTCTTATGGACTCCGCAATCCCTCCCACCCTCTAAATCTGAGCTGTCCTGAAGTCATCTGTGAGCTCTCTCCTTACACAGCCCGGGGACTCCCACTCCTGGGAAGGCTCCACTGCCTTGTGCAGAAACACCTCCTCACACTTAAATGCATGGCAGTCTTTCTCCTTTACATCCTTCAGTGTCCCAGTCCTACCTCAGGCACTCCCAAATGCAAAGCTCAACCCTCTTCTCTCCCATACACTTTCAGCCCCACAGCCTCCAATGTGCTCTAGACAACTGCATTTTAATCACCTGCTGTCACCTCACATTAAATGTCATCCCTCTCCAAATTAGCTCCCTTTCCCAATGTCCTCCTTTCTTCCATTGTGCCTCCATTTTTCTAAGGCACCAAAGAAGTGTATGATGTCAGAAAAACAAGAGAAATAATTAGAGAACCGGTAGAGACTTTTATACTTGGAAAGTAGCAGGGAGGTGTTAACACGTACAGTGGAACACAGAAGTTAAAGATGTGGATTTCTAGGATCCACTCCCAGAGATTCCACTTCAGGAAGTCTGCGCTGGGGCCCGGGAATCTGAATTTTAACAACGCAGATTCGGATTCTAAGTGATTCTGATACAAACAGTCATAAGTCACATTCTGGGAAAAACTGGGTCTTAGCAGTTGGGTACAGGATAAAGATGACAGGACTAAAAATGTGTAAATGCCCAAAGGTGGCTTTAAATAGAAGCAATAAACTGTTACAAAGCTCTGTTGCTTAGGGATTTCTACTAAAACCACAGAACCGGGATACACTGCAGAAATGATCTGGTCTCACCCCTTCATCTAACAAGGGAAAACTGAAGCTCAGAGGATGTTAATTACCTACCCAAGGCCACACAAGTCTTTAACATAAGTGACAAAGAATGTCTTTTCTCCATAGAAGTAAACAAAATAAGTACGTCCATACACACACACACACACACACACACACACACATGCACACGCAAGCTTAAAATGGTACTTCCCAAAGTTTAATGTGCAAATGAATTCCATGAGGCTCTTTTTAATATGCAGAATCTGATTCAGCAAGTCTGGGGGGCCTGAGATCCTGCATTTCTAGCCCCAGGTGATGCATGTGCTGCTGGTTCACGATCCACCCTTTGAGTAGCAGCTCTTAGAAAGTAAGGTAACTGCCCTCTTGTTGTTCTAAGTAAATGGTCTATTTCTTCACAGTGAGCACTTGTGCCACAGAAAGCCGAATACCTCGGATCTGGCCGGCCCGTACTGTGTGAAGTGAATGGTCTTACTACATCACTGCCTCAGGATTCAGGCCACTAATCACCTATTGACAGACAGCAGAGGTGGAGCTCAGAACAAAGGGGGACTAATAAGCCTCCAAATCCAGCCCTGTTACTGAAACTTCCATGTTGAAAAGTGTGATGAGATTACAAAAATTTAAAAAAGGATTTAAAAAGATGTAGCTATGTACTTTTCTTGAAAACATATTTAGAAAATCAGGAGATTATTTCATTTTGAAGAAAACTTTCAAATTAAAAATAAACGTCCTTGGCTTCCCTGGTGGCGCAGTGGTTAAGAATCTGCCTGCCAATGCAGGGGACATGGGTTCGAGCCCTGGTCCGGGAAGATCTCACATGCCGCAGAGCAACTAAGCCCGTGCGCCACAACTACTAAGCCTGCGCTCTAGAGCTCGCGAGCCCTAACTACTGAGCCTGCAGGCCACAACTACTGAGCCCATGCGCCACAACTACTGAAGCCTGCATGCCTAGAGCCTGTGTTTCGCAACATGAGAAGCCACCGCAATGAGAAGCCCGTGCACCGCAACGAAGAGTAGCCCCCGCTCGCCCCTCGCGCGCAGCAACAAAGACTCAATGCAGCTAAAAATAAATAAATAAAATACATTTATTTTAAAAATAAATAAATAAATGTCCTTGTCTAGAAATACATGTAGAAGCAAACAAAAGGTTTTGTTTGGAACCAGGAAATAAAGATGCACTTGGGCACCATTACTATGAACAAAACTGGACGACACCCAGAAGGAGAACGCTCTCCTGACTCAGAGGTGGCCTCTAGCACCACACTGTCGGACCTCAAAACTTGGCTCCATCACTTAGATACCACAGGATATTGAGCAAGTCATTTGAGCCCAGTTTCCTCATCTGTAAAATGGGGTCATTATGAACATTCAATGAGTTCCTAAGGGAAGTAGGAAAGAAAGGACAGTAAACCGCTTAGCAGGATGTCTAACACATGGTGATCATTCAATACAAACTGGCTATAAATATTTCTAGAACTGTGAGCACAGCCAGTGAACCACAGTTTAGTGAAGTCCTCAGCCACTGAGGAATTCAGCTTGATCAGTCACAAGGTAGAACTCTCTACTGTACCTGCCTCCCCAAGGCTTAGAGGCCTCCTCTGGAAAAAGAGACCCACACAAAAGTTCCTGGCTCAGTCTCTCCCATCCACCTTGGGGCCTCTCAAGTGCAGGCATGTGGTCTGTGACAGGGGCAAGCATCATCAGTGGCTATGTCTGGGTACCTGTTACCCACTTAGGAATCCTCCATCAGCAGGGCCAGCTTTGGGGGTATGTAGTCACACAGGGTCTCACACTGAGAAGGCCCTGTGTTCGGGATTTAGTGCTCTGTGGTCAATGTCTCAAAATTCTTAATAATTCCATCTTTGAATATGTGTTTTGTAAGGGAAGGCTGATGGGAAAAGGGAGCATGAGCCAGGGGACTGGGGCCCAGGCTTACACACCGTCTACCTCCAGCCACCTTCCAGAGGTGGGTTCTCAGGCCCCCATTCCCCCACCCTCTGGGGCTCCGGGTCTTGTCTGGCCTCCCCATCCCTGTCCCCTAGCAGAGGCCTGGACATAAATATGGCTGGGGGAGGGGGTCAAGGTCAGGCACACACACCCCACAACGTCTCGATGCAGAGCATGGCAGCCATCCCCCCCTGGGCTCTCTGCACCACAGCACGCTCAGAGGGCGACTCAGCAGGAGCACGCATCTCTCCCACCTGCAATCCAGGTTGCTAGCATGCCCCGGTGCTTGCAGTATGCTTGGTGGTTGCCCGTCTACTCTGGGTTGAAGCAGTGGGCCCATGGGAAGGAAAGATGCCTGACTCAACTTCTCTGCCCCCGGCCAAGGGTCAGTCTTGCAGCTGGTAGAAGGGGGGATCCCAGGAGTCCAAAGGCCACATGCACCGAATCACAAGGAGGGAGGGGGCCAGGCACCTGTAAGAGTCTGCACTGGGCCCCCGAGTATCCCGCGCTAAGGGAGCACATCATTAAATAGCAAATTTGAAACACGATGACAGGTCGAGAGAGAGACTGTGGGAAAAAGGAAAGGCTTTATATTTTAACAACTGTAATAGCACTTTTGCCCTGTTTTTGAACAAGAAGCCTCGAATTTTCGTTTTGTACTGGGTCCTGCAAATTATGTAGCTGGTCCTGACTATCAGCCTCCAGCCCCATCCCAACTCCCCTACTTGGTGCTATTTTCACCTCCCGCTCATCTCACGATGAGGGGGTAAGACCTAGCCCTTTCTCGTGACAGGAATCCCTGATAAGTACCCATCGGCCTCAAGAATGGTCAGTAAAGCTAATAAAGAATGGAAAAGAAAAGTCCCTTGAGAATCAAGCCCACCTGGAAGCAAAGGAATTCTCAGGAGAAGATGTCTGACAACCTAGAGAATAGCAACTAGGCTGAGGAGATAAAAGGATTAAAATCACCCCCAGAAAAGAGTTCCCAACATTTATGCCACTATTCCCATGGTTCCCAAACTGTATGTCCAATGTACCCTGGAGCACCACAGCAAATTCATAGGGGTTCCATGCGATATTTAAATTTTTGAGGGAAATACATCAATGCTTGACATCTGTCAGACACCACATGAGCTACTAGCACGAGATTTTAATAGTTCTCAGTTGCAGCATTAAATCACACTTCATTCCTTTCGATGACATCACATCTTTGCAAAACTAGATTTGGGGCAGTTGCTATGAAAAAAAGCAAGCACAGCACAAAAATAAATATAGAACGGGAAATGAAAGTAATATTCAAACTGATTCCAAGTTCTGAGAAGTTGTGCAGTGCCCAACAAGGGCATCTGTCTCACTAGTAAGTAACCATAGTTATTTAAGAATGAAATAAAAATACTTTTCTTTCGATTTATGTGTATTACTTCTTCAAATGGCTACTACATTGTTAGGACATACGTACTTATTAAGGTTTTTGGACCTAAATATTTAATGAACAGATCTACGAAGTCCTTGTTTGGCCTAAGAATACCACGGAAAAATTAATAAGATGTTAAAGAAGCATGAACTGAGAAAGTTCAGGAAGCTCTGCACTACACAACCACTTCCTTTTATATAACGAGAGTCTCCGGAAGGAGAGGACAAGGACGAGGATTGTGAGGAGCACATACTCAGTGGAACCAGAGTTAGACTCAACCAGGTATAAACCAACAACTGACACAGGGACATTTCTCACATTACATTTAAAGAAGCTATGCCCAAAGTTCCAACTTCAACCTGAATGTTAAAAAAAACCAACATAATAAATCTAGATCCTTTCATCTTCAGCCTGGAGGATGGATGGTCCAATGTGGAAAAGGGTGAAGGAGATGTTAAATCCAAAAGTGAGGGACGAAAAGACAGAGACCAGAGGGAAGCTCATTGATTTAATTGGACTGGATCAATACTAGTTAGAAATCACAGGAAAACCCAATTGCAGGTCAAGGCTATGAAGCCTGCAGTGCTGAGCCAGGCCACAGATAAGGCTGAGGCTCTCTGGCACCACAGGGAGAAGGGTAACTTCAAAACATTCAAGCTTGAGAGGGAAGAAAAAAGATAACTGAGAGAAGAGTTTGGATCAAAAAGCAATCAGGGGCCTTCCCTGGTGGCGCAGTGGTCGAGAGTCTGCCTGCCGATGCAGGGGACGCGGGTTCGTGCCCCGGTCCGGGAGGATCCCACGTGCCGCGGAGCGGCTGGGCCCGTGAGCCATGGCCGCTGAGCCTGCGCGTCCGGAGCCTGTGCTCCACAATGGGAGAGGCCACAGCAGTGAGAGGCCCACATACCGCAAAAAAAAAAAAAAAAAAAAAAAAAAAAGCAATCAGGGCCTTCCATGTTGACAGAATAAAAGCTTGAAGATAAATGGGCCTATTCAGGTCACAACATGTTTTATTTGTGGCCGGAAAGAGCATCTGGCCCACCTAACAAAATGAGTTAACCCCACCCAAGGCCTCAGGAACACAAAGACGTGGCATCTGCCGAAGAGACAGAGGAAGACATACAGGTAGCTCCGTTACCATGAACTGAAGGAGGAATTTACATATATGAAGACGCCCTAGGGCTAAAGGATAATGTTCTGTGGGGAATTTGGATGCCCAGCACCTCACTTTCTTAATATTGTCAGATGGTTTCAACCATGTAACACCAGGCTTAGGGAATAAGCCTGGATGCCAGCAGGCTCACCAAATGGAGAGGACATCCGTGAGCAGCACAAACAGTAGAAACTCCTGTGCTGACTTGATACAGAAAGAGGTATGGGGATAGCAGCTGATGACATCAAGAACTGCGTCCCAGCCAGGTGCTCTCAGTGGGCTCCTCCTGCTTGAGAGCTGGTGCCTGCACATCCAGGGGACAGGGCCAAAGCAAGAAGAGTCTTCAATCAATAAGGACTGCTGCAGCGAGAGCTCACATCCGTTGCCCTCTCTCCTGCTGCCCCTTCAGCTTCTGCAGGTGCCCTGGATGCTGAGTGGATCTGTCATTACTCTCCCTGACTGCCCTTACTCCATTTCACCTTCTTGGCCGTTATCTACCTTCCTTGTCCCAGCCCCTTGATGTCCTGAATCTGGCTTGGGGGTGCACTCTGACCTGGCCACCCTCTCTTGGTCATTCTATAAACTTTGAGAATTTCTTGACCTTTAAATCTTACTTGTGTTTCCTCAACCCCAGTTTCTCATCCTCAGCCCAGCTTCCAGAATAATACTCCTATCTGAAGACAGAGTGGCAGAAGAGGCAGTGCAATAGGGGCAGCTCCAAGAAAAAGAACAGGATATGGTCCTGGAGGCTTAATCTCCAGAGGAAGAAGCACGCTGAGGATGACCCTCTCCACCAGCTCTTCACCAGGCCAAATGTGATAAAGGATAAATCAGTGGAAGTTAAAACTCCCTCTACTAGAGAGGGAAAAGAGCTGGCAGGGCCAGCCAAGACAGATCTCTCTGGGGAAGAATATTTGCCAAATATCCAATTTAAAGAAGTTGAAGGCTCTGAGAAAATTCAAACAAAACTTTTCTCCTTTCAAAAATCCTCTCTACAGGCCAGGAGAGGAAACAAATCATGTTTAAGAGTACTCGTTATATACAGATTATGGCACCCCAAAATTGTTGACTGCACTTTCTTGGGAAGCCTGTAAATATTTGGCAGGTCCTATAAAAGTATGAACTAAGGATACTCTAACTGGCTCAGAATTTATCCTGTACAGCTTACTCAGAGACGGGCAAAACTGGGAGTTTGTCATTGCTGAATTTCTAATGGCTGGGGACAGATATCAGCCAATGACAATTTATTCTGAATTCTGTGTGTCACGTGTGAAAACAGGGATTTCCTCCCCACCCCCCCCACCCCCCCAAGGCAATCTTTATAGGACTGTCAGAGCTGAGATAGGCAGAGGACCACCCTTCCCTAAAGAACGTTCTCAAAGAGACCTTGTAGACTTTCAAAATGACATCCATTTCAGCATCTTCAGTCTCCAGGGAAGAAACTCAGGCCCAGGGAGGTGAGTGTCCTGCCCAAGATCACAGAGGAGGCCAGCACAGAGCTAAACGCAGCACACAGCTCTCCCAACCCCAGACGGGGACACGCCCCTCTGTACCACACTGCAGCCAGAACTGTGCCACATGCCAGCCAGAAGACTTGTCAAGGCCTCTACTGACATCCAAAGCTGGGCCAACTTCCACTGATCACACTTTTGGGGAGTCCTCTGGCACCCCCCAAAAAAGATCATCATATATAAATTTCATTTCAAGGACTGAGCAGTGCCTGGAAAGTGCAGCCTCAACCACAGAATACATATGACACGCAAGGCAAGGGGCTGCAGAAGTGTAAACCACCCTGAGGTCGACGATGAAAAACATAGGGTTAAAAGTCCTGACACCTGAAGAGATAAATTGCTTCCTCTATTCTTAACATCCACAAAGCCTCTCCAGGAATTCACAGGCTCTCCCATTTAAGCTGACGTATGGGGAAATCAAACTGAATCCAACAGCCCAGAAATGGAAAAGTCCCGCAGAACAAAGCCTCAGGAGTACGTATATTGAGGGACCTGGAAGGAATGAATAACGTGTGTACCTGGATGCAGAACCATTTAAATGCAGAAGAACTGAAAAGTCTTCGCATGGAAAAAAGCAACACCCACCAGAGTGCTTGACAGAGCCCTAAAAGGATTGGCCTTCTGCTCTACTTTAAAGAGATTTAGAGTTGGATTTGATGATGCCACCCCTGCCGTCAGATCCTGCCAAATCTAGAGTTCTATGGCCCTAGGGCCTGGGAAACCTAAGGTAGCACATGACTGCACACTTGGCCACGGGTCTCTCACAGAGGACCTAGGGGATCTGCCTTAGTCTCTGTCATGAGGAAAACTAAAACCTAAGGGGAAATCACAAACATGCTTATTCAATACCAACTGTGGTGCTAGATGGAATAATTAGGGTGGTCTGAAAAAAGTCTCAGAGAATTACCTCTATGCATAACAAATCAAATAAATCTTCTAAACAAACTCGGTAGAACAACTGAATGGCTGTAAGAGCTTAGCAACTGGGCCAGACCAGAGAGAAGACATTAGGTGACGTCCTCTTGGATTCAAGAGACACACTGGGTGGCACCAGGAGCAGGGCAGAGGAAGCATTCTGGCTGTCAGCAGACTTCTGTGAGCCCTGCACTCCTCCAGCAGCCCAGTTGTCCCAGCTCAAAAACCAGACATTGCAATCAGATTCTGTGAGAGTTACAGAGCACTAAGTTGTAAAACCAAGCCTGAAGTGTGCCTGTGCTAGAAGTGATGCACTATGGAGTCTGTTGGGAAATGCTAAAAATCATTTCTGTTATCAATTTATGTAAAAGTTTTTGGCGAATAGAATTCAAACCCCACCTCCCTCTCCAAAAAGTAATTGTAACGCCAGATAATATGGAAATCTAGCATTTTTACTCTTTGGCATGAGGAATTCACCAGGCTTCTTTTTAAAGTTCCAGAGGTCCTGAGGTTAATGGTTAACTAAATGAGCTAAGATATTTGCCATAATCCCGCTAATTCAAGAGCTACATTCAACTAGACTACAGACAATAAACTCCTAGAGAAACTTTGTAGGGGGACTTTATCACACACTCACAAAGCTCCTACTGCCAAGATACTAATTAGTTCATCGGTGGACAGTACAGTCTAAACCACCCTGCTGTTCACAGGTCAGTAAATCAATGGTTCCAACTGTGGGAAAGATAGTCTGAAGGTCCCTGGTCTGGTGTCTGGACTCAGGCACAATGTGGTAAGGCTGGCTGTCTGGGCGCCATGAATCTAGGGGCTACCTGTTATGAAGAGCCTTATGAGGATCCACCAAAGCCTGCAGGGAAGCATCAGGGCTGAGGCGGAAAAGAGAACCATCCCAGAGCTCTCTGATGCGTCAGCACAGGTGGGTGGAGAATGATAGCATGTTCTCCATTTGTTTCCAGAGGCTTCTGCAACCTTTTAAATAAAGCAGTAATAGGAAGATGGGGCATAGAAGAGGAAATGGTACCACAGCTAATGCTGAAAAGACCCAAGCCTCTCGCATGAAGCCATCTCTACCCAGTCCCAAGTTTTCCTGTTGCCTCGGAACAGTCACAAAACATGCTGGGAAGGGTAGCTTAAGTATCCAGGTGCAGGCTCTGTGGGTTCCCTAGACCAATTCTTGACCCAAACCTGACTTTACTCGTCTATCTGAGCTTACATTTGGCTAGAGGCCTAGGGACTTCCCCATTTTGCACATGTCAGACACTCTCCCTGGGAAGGAAAATGAATTAATTTGACACAAGCAATCAATCCCACTGGAATGTTTGTGCACACCGAGCCAAGCAGAAATGGATCCTGAAAGGAGCACTTCTGGGAGGTGACGGGAATTTTAATGCTGAAAAATGATACTGTGTCAAGAACCCAGCATGATGGAGGAAGCACACACATTTGTATCCAAAGCATGAGCAACACCACACACATGCACGTTGCACATATATGCACACAGGCATGCACACTCACTACCTTCATGGAAAATGACGTCTGGGTATATAATTGTCCAGGCTTCCATCACTCTGTTTATGTTTTGTATTCAAAATGTTTTCAGAGGTTGAAGAATAGAGCAGTGCTAAACCCCTTTAAAGTAGAAAGCTAGAGGAGCCTGTGAAATATTCCTATGATTCCAACGTGATCCCTGTGGTGCCAGGCTTGGTGAAAGCACCCACAACCTCTAATCCCCCACAATCTCACACAACCCTCTGCCTTTGACCACCCTTCTCCCTTTGCCAGGAATTTCCTCCCGACCCTGTCACTCTGGATAATGAGCGCATCTTCCAAAGGCCGTTCAAGCATCTCCTACTCTATGACCACCACCACATCTGCCAAAATAGGCTTCACCACTTCCCTGTTTGTGGCCCTGGATTCTACTAGTGTAGTCGTATTATATACTTGGAATGTTTCGATGTACTTTAAAAAAAAACTCATTTGTTTCCCTCTATCAAAATATGAGTTCTCTGAAGGTCGAAAGAATGTGAGGGAAAGGAGATGGAGCTCTGGGTAGAAGGAAATGTAGAAGAAAGCCAACACAGCAGTTCAATTACCCAGTGCCTCCTCTTGAGATGATGCAGTTGGGCTGGGTTTGCACATGCCCTAGGAAATGAAGATTTGGGATTGCTTTCACCATCTTCTCTAGGAGACTCAAAGGAAGAAAAGTTCAAGAACATGAGCTGGCAGGAAGATCATTTAATTAGTCCTCATGCCTCGAGAGAAATGGTAGAGCAGCTCTGATGGAGCCCTGGTGAGGGCATTCTCTAGGGTGTTTAGACACATCCCTAATGACAGACTTGGGGTCCAAAGAACAGGCTGAGAAGTGTAGGCTTTTCAACACAGACCCAGAAGTCCCAGAAACCTAGCCCTTCTTTCAAAAGGTTCTAAGGGCCAAAATAGTTTGAAGCTACTGCTGACCGTCAGGATGATTCTCCTCAAGGGAATTAGAGCCCTTGATCACCAAGCAAGGATGTGGGGTCACCTGTGAGCTCTGGCACCAAGGGTCTAACCAAGCAGACTACAGCTGCTCAGACCAAAGGCCTCAGAAGGATGGAAAGTCTTCAGAGAACCACAGCATAAAGGTCCTGAGACCACTTACCATGGGGTTTCTATCCCTGCTGGCTTTACTGTTGTCCAGTTAGCTCAGAATGTTGAAGATGGAAGATACATTTGAGACTACCTAGCTCACCTCTCTCATTGTCTAAGAGAGGGAAAGGGGTTTACCAACCTCATCAATCAGAAAACTGTGCTCCTGACGCCCAGCCCCCCACTCTTTCCACTTGAACCCAACCAGCTGGCACCATCATTTGCCTGCTTCTTTGGTTTTTTTCTGTACTTTCCTGGCCCTCCTGTTTTGCCAGTCTCCCAGTTTCTGCCACCTTCACAGGGAACAGAGTTCTCATTTTCCCTGGTCAGATGAGAAACACTGCTCATAGCTACTAGGGCTACTTGAGTCCAGAGCCCTGGAGTGAAAACAGTATGTAAAACACAGAAGTCTTCCTGTGTAAAAGAAGTGGAAGAGGACTTCCCTGGTGGCGCAGTGGTTAAGAATCCACCTGCCAATGCAGGGGACACGGGTTTGAGCCCTGGTCCGGGAAGATCTCACATGCCATGGAGCAACTAAGCCCGTGCACCACAACTACTGAGCCCGCGTGCCACAACTACTGAAGCCCGCGCGCCTAGAGCCCATGTTCCACAACAAGAGAAGCCACCGCAATGAGAAGCCCGCACACCGCAATGAAGAGCAGCCCCCGTTCACCGCAACTAGAGAAAGCCCATGTGCAGCAACGAAGACACACACAGCCAAAAATAAATAAATTTATTTTTAAAAAAAAGAAAAGAAGTGGAAGAATTCTGGTTAAAAATAACAGCAAATAAGCAGCTCCACCACAAAAGAAGCAGAGCAATAGCCCTAAGCTGGACTTCATTTTTCTCTTTTTTTATTAACTATTTCAATTGATCTTATTTAACACATCCTTTCTATAGAATACATGTTCGTGAAAACCTAGGCTGATGTTAAAGGAATTAGCTTTATTTGGAAAAAGCAAAACTGACTAGAACTGGCCATTTTAGGAGGCTGAAGAGACTCGGAAAGCAGATCCTAGCAAGGTAAGAGGGAACCCAGACCCATTAGAGGCCCCTAACTCAAACATCAGTCATATTCACCAGACAGAAACACAGGCATCAGCAGTGCAGCTCTGTAAGTAATCCATCACCACACATCGCCCTCCTAAAGCTGGAAGCTCCTTGAAGACAGAGACTGTGCCATGCTCCCCTCTGGACCACAGTGCATGGGATGTAAGAAGCGCTCACCAAATGCTTGCTGGAAGAATTGACAATGCCACGCTCTCGCATGCTTACATGCACATAAACGCATACATGTATGTAGACAGAATCCCAGTGAAGGCAGTCTTAGAAGCCCCATTTCTAAACCTTTTTTTTCCCCAAAATTATTGTTTTAACTAGGGTAACACTGTTTAAAAACACAATGTATTTTTCTCTCTTGCGTGTCCTTACATACATTTAACCTCCCCCTTACTCTGTCAGAAGCATCTACTTGCCTCAGGGAAGATCAGGATAGTCTTAGCAGCAGGCAAGGAGAAAGCGTCCATGTTCAGCTGTTGACATCCTGGATAGGAATTTTTTTAGTGCAGCTTGAATTCTCAACACATTCTTGAAGTGTAGGAATCAACACATCAAGCTCCAAAATGGGTGTACTTGACCACAGAGATCATTCTAAACCAAAGGTAAAGAGTACTCAAGATGCCACATTAGGGAGATCCCTGCTACAAGAGAAGGAGAAGAAGCCCTCTCCCTCAAGCAGCAGGAGAATGAGGCAAAAATCCAGTCTAGGAGGTGGGACACCAGGGTCCCAGCTTCCTCCTATCTACCACCTCAAGGCCCAACCAGGGTTTGGGGTGAAGGGGGCAGCTTTAGAATATAACACCTCAATAGGTGTGAAGGCCCCTGAGAACCCTAAGGCCACTCCTGAGGAGGCTGCAGGCCTCTAGGTCAATGGCTGCCATTCAGTCCCATACCCTGATCCACACGGTGTGGAGGTGACGGGATGAAAACGCAGCACTGGCCAAGTGGGTATCTAGTTAGGCAAGCCAGGCGTAGAGGTCCTGTCTTTTCATAGTTGGTACTGAGTAAGCTGGGGATCTATATATTTCTTCATCCCCTGATGATGGTACTCAGAGATGCTTAGAGAGCCACTGACTAGGCAGAGGCCTGGGGTCAGGACTAAGAGGCTGCCACGTGTGGGGACTTTGACCCCATAGGCAAATAGCCAAGACACGAATGTTAGTGCTGGGTATCAGCACAATACCCCAGAAAGCAAGACACCAGTACAGGGATCAGATCAGACCAGACCAGCCCCCATGAAGCAAAGATCAGGGGAATCCAACCCTCATGCCACGGCTCCAAGCACCCCTCTCCCCCTGCCCCCGCCACTATCACCACAAGTTCACAGGTGCACCTCTACACACCCAGACCCAGAGAAGTGGGAAAACAGAAGAAAATCGCAGTGAATGAGGAATTCACCGGAAAGAAACAGTCATCCAAAAAGCAATCAGGGGGGAGAAAAAAAAAAAAAACACATGACATACTATAAACTAGCCAAGTTGGGGTGGAGGGAGATTAGCTCCACATTAGAAAATTTTAAAAGCTACATTTTCTTTGCACGTCTGGGTGATAAAGAGTGTGCAACTGAGCAGCAGTGTCACCCATCAGAGAGAAACCCACAGCCATTCTGGGCAGTTAGATGAACCACTCTCCCACACGTCTCTTTTCCAAAAGCAAATGGAACATATCATGAAACGTTTCACTCCATCTCTAGTGCTACCAATTTCCTACCAGACATGAAAAAATGTACAGCCTCAAACGCGGTACGGCTGTCACTCCCATCTGAGTACCCTAGCTCAGCTTTCAACCACACTCAAAACTAAGGGAGACCCCAGAGAAAGGCAGCAAACAAAAACCCTTTTCATTGAGTCAGCAATTTTATTTGTCCAAAGAATTTTCCTTCTATTATCTCACTTTATCTCATACTACTCCTATGATGTATGGCAGGGCAAGTATGTTTACCTCTCTCTTCAGATGAGGAAAGACAGGTTCCATCTGTAAAAACAGACATTTTAACTGGCTTAGCCAAGTCACAGAGATAATTAGTGGTGGGCAGAATTGGAAACCGAGGTCTCCCAAATCACATCGTTGAATTCTTCTAGCCAAACACAGACTATGGCTTTTGCACACACAACCTAAAGCACTTCCATACCTGTGGTATTGGAATTAACTTTCACTCAAACCCACAAAACACATGTGGCTTTTTTTGGCTAATTGTGACTGCAAATCTGGCTCCTAAGTCACTTAAAGGCATACAGCAAAAAAAGCCAAGAATGGCCTCTACCATTTATTTAAATGTCATTAATAAAAGCGTCTGTAAACACTGCACAGAAAATTAGCCTCCAGAGAACAGGACTGGCTGTTCTCCCTCCCTCCTGAGGATAAAAGCAGAAGAAACATCCTGATCTTACGGCTGTCTCACAGTCACCTTTGAAAACGATCAAATAATGGGTGACCCTTCTTGCTACTCTTTGGGCCAAATAATGTCCCAGAACAAACACTGGTCCTCAGAAAAGCTGGTTTATAAATGTCCATCAT